>NC_069112.1:61419190-61756092 GCF_025612915.1 Magallana angulata
GGATTTTCATGGTTTGGGGAAAAAATGGTGGGTAATATTTTTTGTTTTGGAAGTATAGGTTTACAACCCCCCCCCCCACCCCCCCCCCCCCCCCCACGGATTAGGATTTTAATGATTTTGGAATTAGGTTTTTTTCTCTCAATATTTCTGATCAGTCTAGCCCCCCCCCCCCACCACTTTCAATTTGCTTCCGACGCCAGTGCATGTTGTAATCTTTGATATCTATCTTATTATTTTTCATTCATTTTACATTATTTTTATTTATATTTCTAACTGAAAAATTATGCATGCTTGTTAGATTCGATTCAGCGGCATCAAAAATGGAAGAAGGCTAGACAGAATGAGATTTAAAAGCACGAATGGATTCCTTAAGGAAATAGAAAATGCCCCTTCGAACAGCGTTTTCCTTGAGGGCCTTAAAGAAGTCGGATTACAGCACCAACCAGCTGACAAGGGGAGAAAAAAAAAGAAATCCAAGGCCGAGAATGCCGACCATAGAGACAGTTGAGGGGCCTGATGATGCAGGGGTTTCGGATGAGATAAAGTTTCTTGAAGAAAAATACGTCGGTAATGATTTAATCTACTTTCAATTGTTTCCCTGAAGAAGAAAAAATCCAGATTGAATAAGACAGAACATTTCTCACATTTGTTAAACTATATTTTTTTTCCACCATTGAAGGACAGTATGAAGTGGACATAAAGAAGCTTCTATTGGCGCCTGCTGAGTATCGGTAATTGTAAACGCGCGCATCGTACATGAATTTTCATCAAAATTATGAAGCATCCCACTGGGCAAAAATATCATAATGATTATACACTTCTATTCAGATCAAGAGATGTAGACCAGTCCTGGATCCAGGATATAAAACACTCCATTCTCACCGCGCCTGGTGGTGTTGTTACCATTTTCCCTGTCCTGTTTGATACTTCAGTAATATTTTTACTTTCCTTGTTTTCTTTAATAAACATTTAAATGATCAGATTGACATCTAATATTTTTATTTATTCTACCAAAACTTTAAAAATTTCAAACTAACCAATGTGACATAACATAATATCTAATCGCTTATTTGTGACGATTCTTAAACATAAGATCATCAATGCAGGAATCAATGTCAGGGACATCTTAGTAGGAAATTCACGCTGTGTCATATATTGTCATTGGGCAACTTTTACTGTATTCATTCTATTACACAAAAGTTGATTGGCTAATAGTAAAAAGGCGGGGCCTGCATCAGAAGGTGTGTTTGCTTCGCGTAAATATTAATGTGTATGACTCAGCGTTTGATTAGCTGACAAAAAATAGGCGTGGCCTACATAAAAGAGATTTAAGCTTCAGCAACTCTCAATGCATTCAGAAAATGTTTCTTTCATTTCTTAAATATGTTTTATTTGACAACAATATTTGCACTCATTGTACGACAGATCGATGATCCCAGCCAATTTAAAGAGGACGACATACTTCAAAGACCCCTCTATCTGCTTGGAGGCAACCATGCCATAGCCGCAATAAGACGGGCGCAAGAAGAAGAACCAGAAAATGATAGCCTCCAGAGATATAAGTAAGAGTCAATGTAACGTAAACTAAGGGTTCAAGGCGCGGATTCATAGGCGTCGGAACCGGGGGGGGGGGGGGGGGTTAGCCTCCCACTTTTTGCAAAGTTAGACATAACCATTAGGCGGATAGCATCATAGAGGGTTTAGCCTCCCCCCCCCCCCCCAGTTTTTCTCGACGCAAAGATAATTGTTTTTTAAATTTACCTTGAAAAGATTGAAATATTGAGAAGTGGGAGTCTTCTACTAGCCCCCCCCCCCCCCCCCCCCCCCCCCCGATTAGGAATTTATTTAATGATTTTGGAGAAGAAAAAAATTGGTAGGTAAGGATTTTTTTTTTGGAACAATAAGTAAACACCCCCCTCTCCCCCCACGGAATAGGTTTTCATGGTTTTCAGGATTTATGAGGATAAGTCTAGCCCCCCCCCCCCCACTTTCAATTTGCTACCGACGCTACTATGATTGATGGAAAAATGCACAATAAACTATCGAAATAAAATCCTGTACTCCTTATCACACAGTGTTTCAATTTTCTTTTTCTGTGTCTTTTGAAGGAAGATCAGAATTGACATCTATGTAGGCTTGTCGCCTGAAGAGGGACAGCTACTGGGGAATCTACATAACGACAGAACAAAAACAAAAAGAGTCCTTTTTCAAGTAAGACGATGTTAAAGATATTTCTAATGAAATGATTTCACAATTACATGTTTTTATTTTCAATGTTGGTAGTTGCATAAATGTAAAATGTTTTGTAGGACCTAGTCGACAGAGTCGAAAAATTTTTGTCAGCTCAGAGGGAGACCAATGGAAGGCAGCCGTTACATCAATTGTCCAACCAGTTCAGGTGAGTTTTAAATCAGCAAAATGTTATTTTGAATCCTTGTCGTGCATTGATTTAAATAAAATTTATATGAATAGAAAAACAAAAACGTTTTATTCTAAATTAATTTACCAAAGCCAATGAAATATTTTTTATATGAATTTTCATTTCAATACAGGGAACAAATGGAAATTTAAGTATGCTATTTCGGTTGGCAGCATATCCAGATAACATTTTCGCAGAGATTGAGAGAATTTTTAATCTCTGGCAGGAAAAACACCAACAAAAGGAAATTCCCCAGCTGGTTAGTTACGTATATTATACTTCTTAATCAAATAAAAAAAATCATACGGAGGGTCTTATCTAAAACATTATGTACCACTTGCAACTTTGTTAGGTTGAGTGTACTAATCAGTAATAGAAATACGAATAGCATTGTATATTTCATCAGAATATTACATATGAAATATTAGATGATACCGTCTGTAACCTTTAACCCCATAAGTGCTACATCCGCTCTAAACAAATTGTAAAAACAAAAACACCATTGTTTTCAATTCCTGTAATTTGTGAGATGCATCATACACTCCTCGATGCATACATTCAGTTTCGTCGATGGTCGATCGTTACTGTCTTGCATGGTTTGATAATTTCATTCTGAATAAAATCATGATAAAGATGGTTTCATGATTGCAGTTATTCAAGAATTTAGGAGGCCTGGACAATGAAATTGTATTACAATACCTGCACAAAATTGAGAAGGTTGAGAGTATAACGAAGATTTCCAAGGAAATAGAAAAGAAGAAAAAACATGAAGTTCTTCGGCAAATTTTTGTCCAGAGAAGTGGTTGTGGAACATGGGAGGAGGCCCTGGACACGTATGAAAATGTTTCGGAAAACTTAGAAATGTTCCAAGGTATTTTGATGGATAAAGATGTATGTTTGTTAATCTACATGTAACAAGAAATCAGAAATGTTGCTGTTAATTATACATATTCATATAGACATCTTAAATATACCTATCATTAAACATGTGATAGTCGGTGATGGTGGCACTATTCCGTGTATACAACCTATATCTTAACCTTTTTTAAAATTGCATTGTTTCATTTAAAAACAAGATTCTGTGAGTCAAATGTCCCTTTAAAATAGTTATACCCATACTATCCATAGTTAGTCTGGAAAATCCACTCTGAGAAATTCAGAATGGTACCCCCGCTCGGATGATAAATTAAGCAAGTCGACATTTACCAGGAAGTTGACGTAAAAAAATAGATCACAACGTATGACATGCCTAAACAGAAAGTGTGTCAAAATTCCAACCATCTGCGATTAATAGTTGCTTAGAAGAATGCAATTGAATTTTTTGTTACTGACAGACAGACAGTCAGAATGACAAACAGACAGTATAAACAGTCACAGGATGAATGACCATCTTTAAGTCCTCCTTAAAGATAGCTTATAGGTGTTTAAAGGTAGCTTAAAGACGATCTTTAAGCCACCTTTAAGCTACCTTTAAGCTATATGTATTGCTTAAAGGTGGCTTAAAGAAAGCGTAAAGATGGCTTAAAGGCAGCTTAAAGACTATCTTTAAGCCACCTTTAAGCCACCTTTAAGGACAACTTATAGGTCCTTAATGTCCAAACTTCTTTAAGCCACCTTTAAGCCACCTTTAAGCTACCTTTAAGCTACCTTTAAGCCATTAAAAAAAATTAATTCAATATTGTGCTTAATTTCCAACAAAATGTATTAACTTTATGAAAGAAAAGGTATTAAAACGGTTTTTGTTCTAGAAAGAAAAATGAAAAAAAAAAACACAAAAAAAAAACGGCTGCGGTCAGAATTGAACCCGGGACCCTTAGTTTACTAGCATCACCACACATCCTCTGCGCCACGGCAACTTACATGTTTATAAGTGTTTTTATATCCTATATATCAGTGGATATTGAATCACTGTTTTGAATGTGTTTACTTGAAAAGATTTTGACAAACCATTCAGTTTGTAACAATCAATTATATCTAATTTATAAATTACATGCATGCATGTATTTAGAATGAAATACGGAACTTGGTCTTCAGTGAACAAAAATATATTATACCTAAATTGAAACCGTTAGGTTCACTATAGTAGGCTTTCTTAGTTAATAAATTTAAACCGAGTAGATATACGTAATTCATCTAATTTATAGCTATAAAAATGTAAGAAAGAAAATGAAATCATTTCTTTTATTAAATGCATTGATACTATTAGGGTATTTGTTCAATTTCCCGCAATTTCCCGGTTTTCATGATCGCGGCGCCGTTCCAATATGTTTAAATATTTACATGTAATTGTATGTACATGATTTTTAAACTATCAATTCTATAACAAACAAAATAACCAATTACCGGTGACGTATTTACTGCATGTGGCAATTGCAAATGACTTGTACATACAATTGTATGATGTGCCAGGCCGGGTATATTTGACATATTTACCCTTATACATATATTTAAATAATCAACCCCTATTTATGATCACCGGTACATTAATTAAATAGCCTCAAGATTTTACTCTTACATACATGTATCGTTAATTTGTAGACGTAACATATTTGAAACCCAGAGCTAGGAAATAATACTTTGAAAATGAATTACAAATGTAAATTAACTTTTATTCACTAGACTTATCGTATACTCGTACACACTAAGATTCAACGCCTTTAGAAACCCTGACGTGCACCTAGGCACACGACACACCTGTTGTGTATATCTTGTATATTCTGTGTTAGTTCCAGGGGTTTTCTTAAGTTGGACAAACAATAGACTTTAATTAGATATACACAAACATGCACCTGGGCACACGACACAACTGTTGTGTATATCTTGTATATTCTGTGTTAGTTCCAGGGGTTTTCTTAAGTTGGACAAACAATAGACTCTAATTAGATATACACAAACGAACAAAACTATGTCTAGACAAACAAAGCAGTAATATCCTGCCCGATATAACAAAGGCAGTTGAGAGTCTTTTCATCTTTAACATGTATCTAGCAGATCTAGAGTTAGAAATAATGAAAATTGAAAAAAAAAATACAAACCTTAAACCGATTAACAAATTAAATCATGCATTTTTGGTTCATTATCTTTATTTTGTTTAATAACCAGATGAACTGAGAGAGAGAGAGAGAGAGAGAGAGAGAGAGAGAGAGAGAGAGAGAGATTTTTTTCACCGATTAATTTATAATAGGAAACAAACATACTTTAATTAGTTTTATGCACATATTAAGATACGGAGACTGCGCTCATCCCTACAATAATTTTGAAACCCCCAAAAAATTATAAAGAATTTTATAACGGCAATCTGTGTCAATCGGAGCGGTGCTGATGATAGCGATCTGTGTTTAATGGAGCGACAATTAAAACCGCCTGGAACCCCCCCCCCCTTCCTTGAAAATTATATTATCACTCGGATGACCCCCTCCCATCTCTATAAAAGAGCTTTTGCATTTAATATATGTTTTTATTGTTCAGCTTGATCAATATTGACTTAAAGGCCACTTAAAGACAGTGTAAAGGCAGTGTAAAGAGAGCGTAAATGCCACTTAAAGATGCTTAAAGGTGGCTTAAAGGTGGCTTAAAGGTAGCTTAAAGAAGTTTGGACATTAAG
The DNA here is from genome assembly GCF_025612915.1 of Magallana angulata. Taxonomy (NCBI): domain Eukaryota; kingdom Metazoa; phylum Mollusca; class Bivalvia; order Ostreida; family Ostreidae; genus Magallana; species Magallana angulata. The sequence continues at coordinate 61,425,214 of NC_069112.1, forward strand.
GACCTATAAGCACTTGCTTAAAGGTGACTTAAAGGCGGCTTAAAGGTTGTATAGCCTTTAAGCTCCTTTAAGTCACCTTTAAGCCACCTTTAAGGACTTGCTTAAAGATGGTTTTTCGCCCTGTGAGTATACTCCCTTCTCCTTCGGAACGGGGGTATAATAAAATCATATGGTTTGTATATTTATCTATGTTTGTTAGAAAACCGTTGAATATTGAGTATTTTGAACACTGAACAGACGGCAAAATACTATTAAGTTTTCTCCTTGTAATAATAAAAACATAATATTTTTTAAACTTTTGAATTTGGGATGCCAAGAATAAAAGTCAAGCTATATAGTATGATGGAAAAGCAAGAGTCAAAATATCACTAAAGCCCAACAGTTACGGATAATATAAATTTCTTGTCTTATTTTGTTTTATTAGGTATGAATATTACAAAGAAGTATATTCCCAGGTCCCTTATAAAATTCATAGACGATACGGTGGCATACAGGCCCTCTCAACAACAGGAAAATGTCAGGATTAACATTGAAGTCGACATCGAAGAAAATCTGTTGGAAAATTCAGAAATCCAGAAAATTATCAAGGACGGAAACAGGAAAATGGAAATTGAGATTAAGAGAATTGTGAAGAGAATGAGAGAAAGTTAATTAATCAAAAAACAATTCTGAATATCCCATGAATTCTTACAGCTGCTTTGTTATTTGTTTGTGATGTTTTTTTTCAACTTCCCAAGGTCCATACTCAGCCTGACTTTTTGCATTTTCCCGAAGATTTCAGCAATTGAATGTGATAATTAACTTCTTAATGTGGTTTGTCCAGAACATAACAGTAGAACTAATTTAACAAGACCTTGGACTTTCGATAGGACGGTACTATCTATTTCTTGTATGAAAACAAGTTTAAAATGACGCTGTTTTGGATGAAATATGCATAGATTACGTAGTTTAGCTTAAAAGCCAGACAAACCTTGTTGGTTTCAAAATAGACAGCCCTACGTCATATTGCTGTCTGACATAACTGCCCAAAGTCCAAGCTCTTATTAAAATGGTTCTATATTAAAAGTGGGAGAATTTGTAAAAAGGTATCCTGACAGAATTATCCACTCGCTGGTAAAAAAAAAACCCGCAGGTTTTGTAGATTGAAATTTACAAAAACGTTAAAACATAATAAAAGGTGGTCCACCCTGAAGCCCAAGTCTGGAAAATCCACTCTGAGAAATTCTACACGCCAGAATTACAGAAACAAAACATAATATATATATATATATATATATATATATATATATATATATATATATCTGCTTTCAACCTTAGGGTGACTATATATTTTTTTGAACCTTAAGGGGACATTTCGTATAATTTGATATGTTACTCTCAACACTATATGAGTTACATGAAAATTAATTGTATGGTTACCAAAGGCCAATTTTCTATAGAAAATCATAAAACTCGTAAAGATAAAAAATATACAATTTTCGTGTCCCCTTAAAATTTAGAAATCATGTCGCACTGTTTACGGGGACATTTGTATATTTATTTACAATGGGCAATTTAAGTAGACCAGATGTATATTGATATATTCCAACTTAAGGTGCCCAATATTTTAATGTATCTAATTTAAAGTGTTACATTGTGTTCTTTTTGTATTTATAATGAGATAATTTTAAATAGCTTACTGAAACATTCCTTACATGGCTGAAGGCCCGCCATTAGGTTAAATTTATAATATCATCAAGTTATTCTTACAATAAAAAAAACTTCTTTTCTTATCAGTTCTTTAGTTCTTTAATTTCTAAATTTGCGATGATTCCTACTTTTAATTATATATTTTTTTAATCTCTAATATTACAGAGGTTAAAATTCAGTTAAAGGCATGTCAAAAGGTGAAAAGGTGTAGGTATTTTCTGACTTTGAGAAGCGAGTGACAAATAAAAAATAACTACACAAATGTATGAAATATTTCAGTGCCTACATAAGTGTCTCAAACAATACCAAAGTTCCAAATTAATGAATCAAAAACACTAGAAATAAAATGATGAAATAATCTTTCATTATCTGCATCTCAAAATACAACTATTGGGAACTTTAAAAAATACCAGAAAAACAAAATTGGGCTTTCTAAAATTCTTTTATTACATATTCAAACAATTTCATAGGAAAAATTCAATTTGTTCCAACTTATTATTCATTTCTTTAAAAACAACATAAAAATTAAAACATCAATTGTTCTGTTTTCAAAAATTCTTGAGCAAAAGTCAAAGAGAATTAAAACAATGTGGAACATTTTAGTCAATGTCTTTCATTTCTCCCTTGAATGACCAGTCTACATTCAATCATAGCTCAAAGCTGAATTTTTAATTCAGCAAATATAATGCAGTCTGTCAGTTACAAAGTGATTCTTAACCAAACTTTTTTTTCAACACTTTGCACTTTTAGTTGAGCAAGACTGTGTTAAAACTAAATAATATGATGTTCAGAAGACAATCAAGTTTTAAATTAAACATCCATTTAAAGTTAAGAATCAAATGATCATAAAAGAAATTCATTATTGCATAATCTACTATATATAAATGTAATGCAAATATCATTACAATCTAATATATTAACTCATTGAACAAATTAAGACTTAAATTCTCAAAAGCAAGTTCAGAACAAAAATGTAATTCACCTTCAGTGCATCATTAATGTTTAACACTTTAACTTTTTTTCAATATTTCATAGGATCAAATTCAGAAAATTGATGAGTTGTTTCATCAAACTAGTAATCTAATACATAAGTTTACATCATTACTTTAATCAATGTCCTTTTAATCAGTTATTTCATTCAATTCTTCAGTAGACAATTTCACAATAATTCAATGTTTTTGTTTAAATTTATTCTATATATGCACCTTTTCCAACACACGACATTATCATAACTTACTTTAAAAGAAAATTAAACAAAGCTTCTTTAAGATCAAGATCTTGTACATGCAAGGTGCCTACAGGATTATGAAATTCAAGATATAAATATTTTTATTGATGCTTCATAAAAACAGCTTTGTTTGATTCGGTGTGGTGGGGCTATGAACACTATGAAAACTCATGTTTCAAACTGTCATTTTCAATAAAATATAATGGAAATAAGGCTCGTGCCATGTTTTTGTTTACATAAGTTCAATATACCGGTAAAGGTTCTTTTTCAGGCTGAGTTTTCTAATTACTAAATCGTTTTTAACAGTTCCTAGCGTTTGTAACATTCTTTTTTGGTCTAAACCTGACATTTTTCCTCAACATTTAAAATGTACCGGTAATCAAAATCATGACATCAGCTTTGGTTACATAATCAAAATTGTGAGCTCTATATCTCGCTTATAACTTCACGACTGACACTCAAATTTTTGGTTGATTATTAGAAATGCCTATTTAAGTCATTGTAAACATTAAAAAGAGAAAAATTAATTTTGAGCCAAATCGTGACCATGCCCCTTTAACATTAAAGGCATCAAGTTATTTGCAGTATGTAACATTTTGCAACACAGATCTTTTCTATAGGGATGTACAGGTTACATCTGCAATTATTCTTGGTAACAACAAATATCAATTTTTTTTTAAAAGAAACAAAATTCTAAAGGTCAATTCATTACAAACAAACAAGATATCTGTGAGCCAATACTCAAAAGTGATACCCCTGCTCTGATCTGAATATACAAAATATGCAGTCGATATTTCACAGGGAGTTGACATCATTTTTTTAAAAAATGGATCCCATCATATGGCATGCCTACACAAAGAGGTTAAAATTTTAAGCCTCTGCTATAAATAGGTGCCGAGAAATTTTTGACAAAAATTTGTTTGAAAATTTAAGCTAAAAATAAACAGTCGTCATTTAACAAAAAGTTGACATTTGATTGGTACACAAGGGTAACGCAGTATACGCCCTCTCCTTTTGAGTGGAGTATTAAAATACAATAACCCAGCACAATAAAAATGCAGACAATATGGCAATTCAAAGAATACTGCATGTACATATAGGCCAAGTTCCATGTTTGTTTTAAAAGGGGCATGGTCATGATTTTGGTCAAAATTTATTTTTCCATTTTGAATGTTCATCATGCTCAAGTAATGCATTTCTAATAGTCAACCAAACTTTGAGTTTCAGTTCTCGAGTTTTAAGCGAGACACAGGGCTAACAATTCTTTGGTATGTAAACAAAACTTGTGCCATGTGTTTGTTTACATTTTGAAATTCCAGGTTAAGACATGAAATGAATATGACAAATACAAGGAGCTGTTTATTGATGTACAAAACAAATTAGCAGATAAAAAAATCAGCTTGAAAAAGAACTTTTACCGGTGTATTGAACCAATGTAAATCAAAAAAATAAGACACAAGCCTTCTTACAAAACAAAGAATTGAAGCTCTGCATCTGGCTAATAACACTACAACTAACACTCAAATTGTGGTTGGTCATTAGAAATGCATTATACTAATGCATTATAAACAATAAAAAATACAAAAATAAAAATCTGACCAAAATCGTGACCACTCCCCCATGAGATGTACTAATTGCTAATATCTGACTAGAAAACTACATACTATTCATATGCATATTCACAAGTCATGTTCATTTCTAAATTGTTCATATAGCCACCAACTCCAACTCTGCAAGTTTTTTGGAACTTCTTAGCCTCGCCGTTTTTCTCTCATTAAAAATCTTTGTTCTGGCTTTGGAAATTGTTGTCTTCATATGAAGACCATCTAATGATGATATATTATTTGTCTTCAGGAAGTCTTCAATTTCTTTCTTACCTGTAAAAAATAAAGAGGATTGAATGATTTGTCATTGATTATATTTTTAAAAACATGTTCATGAACACCACATAAATAGGCATAAAGTCATCATTTTAAACATTAATATTTTAATCAATCTCAATGAAATAATCCTAAATTAGGTAACAAATTCCCCAACCGACTTCACTGAAGGGAACTAGAGATTTTTTCTCCATCTGTCTATCCCACTTCAGTTTTTCACAATTTTTTTTCATTATGGGTTTGAAGAATAATATTAACTTGCTTCAAAATGTCAAACAACAGATCAAGTTTACATTTTAGTAGCCTCTGGTCGTCATATTTTTGAGAGAATTGATTTTGAATTTTACATTCCAATTTTTTTAATGACTGGATTCGGTGTATGTACTCAATAAATGAGGCCAGTATGTGGTCAGTAATAATATCATGTATTACTTGTATCATTACTTTTATCATTTCTTACAAACAAAAAAGTTTTGTAAAATATGTCAAGTATCGTGCTGTACATTTTATCGGCAGTTTTTTTTTTTTGTATTATAACAATCCAGTGTTATTGTGTCTGGGTTGTTAAATATTAAAGTTTGGTTTGAGGTTCAGGGTACAGAAGACTGCAATGATTTTGTGTATAAAACAGGGAATACTTCTAGCAGCGAACACTTAATTGACTTGGCAAAATTATACGAGATAAAATAAAGAGTATTAGTTTACCCACTTTGTATTTAATTTCAACATCGACTGTGTCTGCTTCGCTTCGAATATGTATTTTCAAAATGGAATTTCAAGGTTGTTAGCTGTTTGTTGTAATTATTTTTCATAATTTCATACTATACAAGAAGTCATTAATTTCTGAGTATTTCAACATTTATGATGGGGGATATTTATTACAAAAGGTCTCAAAATTTTGCCATTCTTAATTACTTTATAATGTAAAATTTAAATTATAATATAAAATAATTATATGATAAATATTTAACATCTGATGCAGGTTATGTATTTTTCGGCATGTCGCTACAATCATATTCTGCAGGAATCACATTGAAATAAAAACTTTAACTTAAGTCTATTCTCATGCAGTTAGTGGTCTTGTGACAAAATAGTCAACAGACAGGAGGGCTTACAGCCAACTTCATGTCATTAGCCAGGCTCGCTTGAAGTAACAATTCAAATGATCACCTTTAATTTACAGTTCATGAGCTAAATAAATTGTTACTTACATGGTAGATTCCCTGTGTTATTGTTTTTCTGAGTAAATATGTACTTTCTAAAATGATATTTCAAATCTGCTGTATCTTCCTTTGACCACTTAACTGTTGAAATACAGAAAAAAACATTGATAATTCAAATTTGCATGGGTTAGGTGACATAAAATTATCATTACGTTTCTCGGGCCAAATTTCTCCTAAATAGATGGAGGAGGGTGGCAATTTTTTTTAAAGTAGTAAATAAGTAGATGCGGGAGGGCTTTTTTATATATTCATTAGCCATCTTGAGTTCCACAAGCGCATACCTAATGAAATTGTCATCAACACAACCCGCCCCCTCCTCCCCCCAAAAAATTCAGGGCCATACTTAAACAAGGAAAAAGCTGTCAAAATGACAGCAAACCAGGTTTCCTTTTGTGTGAACAGTATCCATTATACATTTGTCAATCCTAAATTGATATCCAATCCAGAAAATTGAGGCACTTTATAATCTATAAAAACATAGGTAATCACAGATTACAAAGCTCACCGAGACGAGACATCACCCTTAAGAGACTTCACCTTTAAGAGACCACCTTTATCATATTAAATGAAAATCATACTTTATGATCTTGGATATTCATGGATTCTGTTTTGACACAATATCGTATATCATCTGTTAAAAAATTGTATGATAATCATATGTTCATTTGTTAATCAATACAATAATATAACATTAAAGTTTGCGTCCTATCATATTTACAACATATATCATAAAATACAATAAAATACCATAATAAACAATAATGAGATATGATATTGTAACGTATGATATGACATTGTATTGTGTTATACGTTATTGTATTTGATCAAATAATACATTATCATTATATAATATATATAACAATATAGTATTATATTACAATATCATATTACATAATACATCATAACATTGAAACATATGATATTATATTGTAAAATATAGTATGATATTGTATGATACTGTATCATTTTTAATACATAATATGATATTGTATCATATGATACAATATAATTTGATACAACATTGTATCATATCAAATGATACAATATTATGTGATAAAGTAAAATATTATATAAGACAATATTATATTATACATATTATACAATATCGTATGATACAATATTATAGAATATACAATATTGTATCATATGATACAATATTATATTTTGCAATATCTTATGTAATAGTATCTTGTGATGAAATAATAAATTAATAATACAATATAATATTATACATATTATATTGTACCATAATATACAATACTATACATAACGATATCATGATACAATATCATAACATAAAATATAAATAAAATTGATACAATATCATATCGTATCATACAACTTTCTATAATATTATATATGATATTATATTGTGTCATATTAAACAATATTGTTTCATACCAAACAATACTATATCATAGGAATCATGTTATATCATTAATCAACAAACACATCTATTCATCGAGCAGGTTTGAATGAGGTAGGAGATTTCTTTAGCATCCTTGATAATGGAGATCAGGCTCTGCATCTGAAGCAACCTCTGCGTTTCATTTATAATATAGTTAAATCAACTACGCAATTATCATCTATAAAACATGTGACATGTTCCAAAAAAACTAAACCTCATCCAGCATCCGAAACCTATGGCTCATTTTCAGCATTCAAGCCTGTCAGGTGCATCAGTATACATAAGACGCATCTTCATGCAAGTTTGGTGAAATTCAGACCAGTAATAACTAAGCTATTATCATCAGAGGGCACTAGCAATTAAAACCTTAACTTGCTCCAGCATCCACAACCTATGGCTCAGGTTCAACATCCATGCCTGTCAGGTGCATCTGTATCATAAGACACACCATTCATACAAGTTTGGTGAAGTTAGGACCTGTAATAACTAAGATATATTTTTTAGCATCCTTGATAATGGAGATCAAGCTCTGCATCTGAAGCTTCCTCTGTGATTCATTCATACTACAGTTTAATCAACTATGCAAGTTTGAAATAGTACTATTATCTATTAAACATGTGACCTGTTCCAAAAAACTTAACTTTATCCAGCATCTGAAACCTATGGCTCAGACTAAGCATTCAAACCTGTCAGGTGCATCAGTATCATAAAACGCACCATCCATGGAAGTCTGGTGAAGTAAGGAAAAGTAGTAACTAAGATATAATCATCAGAGGGCACCTGCAACAAAAACTTTAACCAGCTCTAAAAACCTTAACCTCCTTCAGCATCTGAAACCTATAGCTCAGATTCAGCACCCAAGCCTGCCTGGTGCATCAGTATCATAAGACACACCATCAATGCAAGTTTGGTGAAGTATGGACCAGCAGTAACTTAGATATTGCTATCAACGGGCAACTGCAACAAAATCTTTAACCTGCTCAAAAAATATTAACCTCCTCCAGCATCCGAAACCTATAGCTCAGATTCAGCACTCAAGCCTGTCTGGTGCATCAGTATCATAAGACACACCATCCATGCAAGTTTGGTGAAGTATGGACCTGCAGTAACTTAGATATTGCTATCAAAGGGCACCTGCAACAAAAACTTTAACCTGCTCCAAAAACCTTATTCTCCTCCAGCATCTGAAACCTATAGCTCAGATTCAGCACTCAAGCCTGTCTGGTGCATCAGTATCATAAGACACACCATCCATGCAAGTTTGGTGAAGTACAGACCTGCAGTTACTTAGATATTGCTATCAAAGGGCACCTGCAACAAAAACTTTAACCTGCTCCAAAAACCTTATTCTCCTCCAGCATCTGAAATTTAGGACTCAGATTCAGCATCCAAGTCTTTCAAGTCCATAAGTAGGTCCAGATGCATCATCCATGCAAGTTTGGTGAAGATAGGACAAGTAATAGCTTAGATACAGGACCTGCAACAAAAACTTTAACCAGGTCCGGACGCCGACGCCGACGCCAACACCGACGCCGACGCCGAGGGTATAGCATAAGCTTCCCCTGACTTCGTCTCGGTGAGCTAAAAAGTACATTGTTATACCCCTGTAAAACAGTTACTATATAACTCTATACAAAAAAAGTCCAGCATTTTGACTGTTGGACTGGAACTGTTAGATTGGAACTGTTAAAATCGACTGTTAAAAACTAGAACTGTCCTAATGGGACTAATACCCCCGCTAGGCTAATTTCAAATGGGACAAATAATTGAATTGAATAATAATTAAGGTTTGGAACATATACAAAAAAAAAAATTCTAGAATTGTAAAACAAAAAAAAATAGTTAAAGAAAAATTAAAATCAAAATTGTCAGAATTTCACTGTAAATACATATCTATAACAGTAATACATTTACAAATGTATGTATTTGATGATATATTTTTTTAATTTAATTGATTGTTGACTGTGTCTCATGCAACAGTTGATCTGTCGGACGGGCTCGCAAAATGTTGCCCGCGGCCTTCGACCTTGGGCAACAGTTTGCGAGCCGGTCCAACAGATCTACTGCTGCCCTCGACCCCAGTCAACAACTGTATAATATTGTCTATATTTAAAGAATAAAGAATCATTTTTTGGGTATTTTGAGGTGATAAATTTGGTCGAGTGTGATCAAATCCATTACTTTATTTTTACTTTAACATTTACTTGAATGGAAATATATGCATAAAGGAAAAGTTTTCCACCTCAAACAATATCTGACATTTCAACTGAACTAACATGTAAACAATGAAGACAAGTATGCACATTATTTTTTAGCAGGGGTGGGGAATGGGGGGGGGGGTATAGTTTCAATTAGGCTGGAGGCAATTCCAAACAAACAATAATTCTATTTTGCCCCAAAATACATTGACATTAATAATACATAAATATTTACCAGTCCTTGGGTTTTTCTTCTCTTTTGACTCTAGAATTTCATCTAAGTAGGAGAAAAAAATTAATGATAAGTCTATATGATATGTTAAATATAAGGTTTCACATCATCTGTCATTCAAGTTGCTTTTAAATAAGTAATATTAACATTAAGAATTTAAAACTAAGGTGGCCAACTTTGGATTTCATTGCACATGCTTTTGTGCTTGCCATGTATATACAAATTTGTTGATACCATTTACCAATATTTAACCAAATAACAAATTACCAATCAAAACAATTTGGGGTGTTTTAAAATCTGGTAATATAGTAAGATAGTTAATGTATATTTTATGATGCCCCCTAAAATGAAAACAAATGATTAGATTTTCATAAAACACTGCAGGTACATGTACAGGAGCACTTAAGTTGACTGAAAATTAAATATTTTTTTTCCTCTTACAGTGGTGATATCATGAAAGTTGACAAAACAAAACAATCCTATCCTATATCCTGTATCATGTATCCTTTCCTGCAAACAAGCTCTATTCTATCCTATCCTATCCCATATTTAGGAATAAAAGATAAATGAAACGAAAAAAGAAATTAATAACTTTATCAACTAATATTATGCTCAAAAGATCCAATTAATACAGGTACATAAACGTGACGATTTTCAGAGCGAGGTAGCATTTTTACCTGCCTTGAATAATCCATTATTATGCCTCCTGTCAGTTTCTCTATATATATTCAATACTCATCTATTTTCGCATAGTATACAAAGGGATGACAACCGCGGATTTTACATATATGATACGTAGATACATACGATTGACATCGAACAATTAATATAAATAGCACATAATACTGACGGGAATTCTAAAGTTAAAGTTTCAAATAAACATTTGAACAAATTGATTAAACATTTGTGATCGAAATTGTACTTGAGAATCCCGAAAACCCTATATTAAATGATGCTTGATAAAGAATATATGGGATAAAAATTAAATGAGATAATTTTGTCTGCTAAACAACTTAAGTTTCCCCGGTAGAGTCCCTCGCATCTCATTTCTTGAAAAGAACATAAACGTTTGTCAATTTATTTATTGAACAGCAACTTGTTGATAAAATAATCAATCAAATCAAATGATTTATTTGAATGAACAAACGTTTGCCTTTCTGGTTACTAGACAACATTCGAACGTCACAGCTACTTATAGAAAGGCACACCAGTATATTCAACAGTCGGCATAACAATAATAGTGTTGTGCATGTACTATGCTTAAATAGTGGTCAGGGTTTGATACAGGCTCGTGCACTTTGTATCAAACCCTAACTACTATTTAGGGATAGTACTTGTAAAACACAACACTATTATATAAATAAGCAAAGCATTGTTTTCAACATGAAATAACCTACATGTAATTTAAGAATGTGACACTATTAAGATTTCTTTCCATTAATTCTAAACAGTATAACACATCAGTTAAAATTCTTTCAACATTAAGTTCTGCTTTACTTACCAAGACAGTGTGTTCAGTTCAGAAAGAGGAACTGTAAAAAGATTTTGTTGAAAGATTAATGCAAGGCAATAGTAAGAGTCTTTACATCCTAGAAACAGAGGTTTTATAAATTATTTAAAGGGAAATAAGTTTAGTGAATTGCATGCACTTGACTGCCTCATGTCCATCATTCGGCATAACTTCAGTTTAAGAGGGCTAGATGGTCGTTGCCATTTTTTGACAATATCAGTCTCCTTCAAAAGAAGAGCTCTGTATAAAACTATATATATAAAAGCTAAGCTATTTGGATTTGTGTTTTTCTGATTATTATGGCCAAAATAAAAAATTGCTGTAGTTTTCAAGTACATTTGATAGGCAAGTTGTTGATTACCCAATGCCCTTAAAAATTACATGATCAGAAGCCATATACATGTAATTTTTTAAAGGGACCAAAACGCGATTTGAGCTTCAATTTTTCATATTTAGTTCTCCATTTTTAATGTTTAGAATTGTAAATATGGTTATCTTTAAGGCTTCATTTAAATTTGAAAGTCAATATCGAGTAACCTCCAAGGAAAGAGTTTAGAATTCTTTGTGTGATGTAGTGGTATAAATTTTGATCAAGTGTTGCTTTCTTTGCTGACAATATTATTTATGAACATATTAAATCAAATGATCTTGTTTGCCACAAGTCATTTGTGACTAACTTTACTTTACATTATCTGTAAACAAACACAAGACTTGAGATTTTTTTGACGTAAAAATGAGCTTTCATCTCTGTATTTAGCTTGTAATTTGACTCCTAACATTCAAATTTTGTCTGATCATTCGAAATGCACATTCAAACCATTTTATACATAAAATATAAAATGTTGACCTCAAATCATGTCCAATTCCCTTTAAGTTATGTTTAGTAAGAATAGGGTATGTAGGACTAAGAGCTGGTCCTCTTATATTTATCCCAACTTGGAAGGAAGCTACCCAAAATGGCCCCTTAAATCATCCCAACAAAGATACACAAAATCTAAAGTACACAAACAAAAGATATGAAATTGGTCCCCTTAATCATCCCAGCAAAGATATACAAAAGTGGTCCCCTTAATCATTCCAACAGATACATAAAATGTAAAGTATAAAACAAAAGATACTAAATTGGTCTCCATAATCATACAAACAAAGATACTCAAAATGTAGAGTATATATACATAAGTTATTGAATTAGTTTTTTTATCATCCCAAATAAGATACATTTAATATGATAAAAAAAACACATTAATGAATAGGTCCCATAATCATTCTATTTAGGATAAACAACATGATTATCACCTACTCTTTAATAACAAAGTTAACTTAACTGGTCCCCTTAATCATCCCAAAGAAGAAACACAAAATATAAAGTACACATAGATCACTTTATTGGTCTCCTTAATCACCCCACAGAAGATACACAATACCAATGTCTCTAATTTGGTCCCCTTAAAAAAAACTCAAGATGAATAAAGAAATGTATGATGAATTCTTACCTAGAGAGGAGAGACTATCGCTATATGATTCTTCCACCAAAGATGACTCATTTAAGTCAAATGGATCCGAGTCACTATCTGCAAGAAAGTAACAAATATATACATTAATGTCATTTTTCTAAAAATAGATTTGCTGCAGTTATGAAAAAAAAAAAATGAAAAAAAGTGGGCCAAAATCATTCTTTCACAATAACTTATGACTTCACAACTGACAAGATTAGTAACAAAAATGATTTGCAATGACCAATCTTTCATATCATAAACTCTATGTAAAAGATCTTGAATATATCTAAGTTGGCATAATATTGAGTTCAAAGCCTGATAACTCAATCTCGTAATTGCACAAATTAAGTATTTTGGGGGGTATTAATATGATAAAAATCCACAGACTATTTGGAAAACAGCAATTCATTAATGGTCAATTCCCCTTTCTCTTGTGGTGCATAATTACCACACGATGCATCATCCAGCAAAATTTGGCAAAGGTAGACCCAATAATTACGTAGATATGGTAATCCCAAATATTTGACCTGCTTCAAAAACCTTAACTTCCTCCAGCATCTGAAATTGACTGCTCAGATTCCAAGCATCCAAGCATGTCATTTGCATTCAAAGTATCATAAGATATACCATTCATGCAAGTTTAGTGTAGTAAGGACTAGTAATTAATAACTTAGTAATGGCCATCAAAGGGCGCCTGCTCCAAAAAATATAACCTGTTCAAAAACATTAAACAACTCAAGCACCTGAAATCTATGGGTCAGATTCAGCATTCAAGCCTATTAAGTACTTTGGTATCAGAAGATGTATCATCCATCTAAGTGTATATAGTAAAGCTAAAACCAATAATTTAGATGTTTCTGTTTAAGGTCACATGCCCAAAAAACTTTCACTTGCTCTAAAAACTTTAACCTCCTTCAGCATCTAAAATTGATGGGTCAGATTCAGCATTCAAGCATGTCAGCTGTAAATGTATCATAAGATGTCATCCATGCAAGTTTAGTAAAGTAATGACTAGTAATAACTTAAATAAGACCATCAAAGATTGATAAAATAACAGGAATAAGTTAACAAAACATAGAAATGCAGCAACAAATAATAATGTTGTCAACTAAATGCAGATAAAACAATAACTGGAATAAGTTATCAAAACATAGAAATAGAGCAACTGATAATAATTTTATCAACTAAATGCAGATTAATGTTGGTGTAAAACCTTCAAATAATACAAAAATAAAAAAGGAATTTTCCAATTACCATAGGTATACACATCAGGTATAATTTTTTCCTAAAAGAAAAGGATGAATATTAAATTGATAATTGGCAAGACTTAACCATTAATTTTATTGATAAATATTAAGACTGTTAAAGTCCTATAACACACCTGGCCATGTAGACAAATTAAAAACTGCCTTATTATTGACATGGTATGATAATTTGTCTGCATGGCCTGGTGAGTTATAGGATAGGACCAAAGATATCCTAAAATAAGCTTTTATTTATATTCATTTTTATGTTTACTTGTAATGAAATATTCTTGTATCACACTAAAAAGTCATTATACACGCTCCTTGTCAGAAATATGAATAACAAATGGAGCAGCAATAAAAAATGGTTAACAGTGTGCTTCTGCTGCTAAAAACATTGCCTAGAAAATTCTATTTAAGATTGAATTTTTATGATTTAACAATTATTTTTCAAAAGTATGTAACAAATTGGTTATGTAACTTTGAGTGTTTCATTTAATCTTACAATAAGAAATATATTCAAAACTTTTAACGTTCACTTGTGATCGTATGCCGTGTCAGATTTGACATTATTAATCAAAGTAACTGAAGTACTGACGGGAGTTGATTTTATCGATTATCATTTATTAAAAATCATCGATATGTGATTTTGCATGGCAAGTAGTATCAGTAATCGAAATATTTCTGAGAAATTGTATGGATTTAGGCAAGATTGAACTCTTGTCTTGTTCAACCAAACGCTCGGCTGTCTCCGTTTATCTCCGACAAACAAGAGAGACTCTGTTTTGTCGGATATTAACAGAGACAGCCAAGCGTCTGGTTGAACGAGACTACATTGAACTCTAGCGTGGGAATACATACGACTTTAAAATAAAAAAATATCTAAATTGTTTGTACAATTTATAAATCTTATTATTTTCATGGTATTAATAAATACGTTTTCCTGAAAAACTATTCTTCAGAATACATAGCATCGGATTTATATCGATTATTTTCAAGAACTAAGTGTTGTCAGCGGTATTGATTTGTGCTTAGGTCCAAACACTGTTTCACTTTCGTTTTGCCCGAGTAAGTGCATAGGAGAGTTGATTAACATCAACTCCCAAAAATTGAATGTCACAGATTTCCAATGCAGACATAAGGAAAAAATACATAAACGGGCATATGAGAACTTATGCATGTTGTTAATTCTTGCCTTAATATTCTAAACTAAAAGTTTCAAATATTTACAGAATCTTTTTTTTTTATAATAAACCATTTCTGCACTGAAAATGGGGTATATAATGTAACTTTGAATGCTTTCATCATCCAAAATTTTTGTAAATAGCTGTAATTATACCCTATCTAAACTGTACAGCTGTACATCACATCCCTTCTCCAAAATTATTACAGTCAATGCACATTTTGCACAAAATACAACCAGCCAAAAAAGCATAGTGCCAGTCCAGCAAAAACATCTTTAAATCAAATAAGATGATACTATTCATTAAGCTAATAAGATTTTATCGTTTAATTTTAATTTAACAGGCGTTTATCACACTCCTAGTTAATAAAATATTGACTAACAGACATTGCATTACCTTAATTAAAATCCTCTAAATAAATAAAAAATAATGCATTTTAAAATTAAGTTTCAAAATAAACAGAACATGCCTTATTTCTCCACCAAAGATTTTTGTCATCTCCATATGGATAAGACAATTCTTCACCTACTCCTATGTCTTTGTAGCAAAAAGACATAGTTTCGGCCTCCCATCGATATCCAGTAGTTTCATTCTGGCGTTTGCATCCTTCACATTGTTGTCGTTCACATACTGACAAATATGTTCAACACAAGTTGCAGCATCAATGCTGAAATAAAGAGCAAAATGAAAGCATCATAATAACTATATATATATATATTTATATACATCATTAACATAGTAAATTACTGATATACATGTATAACTTTTTTTGGCAACTTTTATTGATATGAAAAATGAAGATACTGTGATAAGTAAATAGTCATCGGTATTGATTTTCATGTTTTAATTGAAAATCAGTTTAAAGGGTAGAGTAATGACCCTTTAAATTCAACTTGTTATTTGATATTGCATTACAAGAACTCTCGATTTTAATAAATTTATGGATCAACTCAACAACGAAAACTAAAATATTGGTATTCAATGAATATTGATGAATCTACAGTAACTTACCAGTATTGCTTTCCTTTATAAAAAAAAGAAATATCATGTTACAATCCAGCTTCTTGGAACGAACAGCAGCTTCTTCTGGTGAAATATTTTCACCGAAATATTCCAGCAAAAACTCTCCTTTTTTGAACTGTTCTTTTGCAAAAACACCAAAACCTTAGGATGATAATGAATAACATATTTTGAGTGTTTCAATTTCTTCCTTTCAATTTAGCGTCATTTTTGCTTTTCTCAAATACCATGAAGTAAGAAAGTTAATCTAGTATTTACACCAATGTAAATTATGCATATCAATTGAAAATTTGTTATGCTTTGTCTATAACCAAGCCCCACCCCTAAACAGAAAACCATTCTATACTTTCAACAATATGTGTCACATACAGTACCTGCAACATTATTTTTTACAAGATAAACGATAGGATAGGATACATGCACGATAGGATAGGATTAACGCACAATAGAGCAGGATACACGCACGATACGATAGGATTGATACACGATTGGAAAGGATAAATGATGTTCAGGATAAACTCATTATCCAGTGAGTATATACAATAGTCACACTAAACCTGATGATTGCATACTTTGATAAACAAAAGGTACGAAGCAATTAAGTTATAAGCAGAATTTCTATTTTATTTTCAAACGAAATGTATTGCTAAATATAGATGCCTCATTTGAAATGAATACACTGAAAATATAATTGAGGTGGGCTAAAACTATCTGTATTGTACATATACACAAATGTTGTTTACGTTACCTATCAGCCAATCGTGGAACAGCTCAGCCTGATGAAAATTCACACAGAAAATAGTGGCCTAGAATAAAATTCAATCTTGTTTTGAATTATTATAAAATCTATTATTAATATAATTATTTTTTTAAAGATTATTGCATAAAATATGTACATCGCGTAACGTACAAGTTGTGTGAAGCAGTAAGACACTCTCCGCGTACGATTTAATAAATTAAATGTACGGGTAAATAATATGTTACCTTGTTCCTTTAAATTTTGACTGCTCATATTACTCATTTATCTCCATTTTGTAGAGATGATTATATTTTGTTTATTTCTTTTTAAAATATCTTTGAAATAAAGTAATTGCCTACATATAACTCAATATTGTTCATCTGATTGAGTGCTTTATCTAGTTGTGCATTATTATTCGATAAATTATCGTTTGCGGCTTACTGAACGACTTTTAACTTGAATATAAAATCACTTTCCCACGAAAAGGCAGCATACGATTAACACAATCGGATAAACGAAAATAATGATAAACGATAATTCTGATAGGATTAACGCACGATAGGATATGATTAACGCACGATAGAACAGTATACACGCACGATACGATAGGATTAACGCACAATAGGATAGAATAGGATTGTAAAAAATAACGTTGCGGGTAGCTCACCTGAGCAACAGTGTCTCTAGATAGAAGTATTTGGTAATTTGCTTATGAACCAATGAAATGCTTAAACACACAGCTTCATTCAGGTGAACTAAATATGTATTGTATAACCTCAAATTTACCTTTGAAATCAGAAATGTATTTAACTTGAAATCCGTCTTTATCTAGACCAGACCGAATATAAAATTTTAGCATCCTCCTCTGGTGACGGTCGCCTTCTCTAAAAAAATTATGTAGTA
Source organism: Magallana angulata (assembly GCF_025612915.1). Classification (NCBI taxonomy): domain Eukaryota; kingdom Metazoa; phylum Mollusca; class Bivalvia; order Ostreida; family Ostreidae; genus Magallana; species Magallana angulata. The sequence goes on from NC_069112.1 coordinate 61,443,168, forward strand.
GAACATTATTAAGTAATTTTTGAACAAATATTGTGATGCTGGCTAAAAGAAGAATTGCTAATAAAATCAGACAAAATTGTGAATTTGCCATTTTGAATCAAGATTATGGTGTGGTTGTTTATAAACCCACACCACTGGGGATCTTCTGACTTTTCTGTATCTGTCTTAGTCAAAATATCTTAGCTATAGAAAAACCTAATATGCCAGTCATGTTATGTTGAATGCTGTTTCACTGAAATAATGCAATTTTACTTCTGCTGCAAATATTTTTTTCTTTTCATACTATATTCAATATTGGCATTTTTGGTGATGCTACTTTCTTTAATTCAATTCAACAATGTCACAAAATCTTATTTGTAAAAAATTTCATTCGGCACGTTCTCCAGACAAAAAATTTAACCAATAAGCTTATATTGTGTCTAGTGATGTTTACTCTATTGCGATATTATATTCATCTGTTATTTCATATCACTAATTAAGCTACAATAAGCTTTTCCAATTTAATTACCATTAAACAGGAATTTATAGATATAGACAGGAAGGCATATTTGTTTTCTTTTTACACAATTTAGTTTAATAAATAAAAAAAATGTGTTATTATGCATATTGTGCAGTAAAGACCAACAAACACTCTCTCTCTCTCTCTCTCTCTCTCTCTCTCTCTCTCTCTCTCTCTCTCTCATGCTTTAAATGTTGACAAAGCATCAGAAAGCGACTTAACATCAACATCATGCTTTTAAAGGAAATACAGCCTACTCCGGATATATTGAAATTCAGGGGACCATGCAAATTATTTCAATATATCCGTATTTCAATATAAGCGAAATTGACTGACGTGAAGCCGCCATTTTTGAAAGTTCAATCCTGATGTAAGCCTAGAAAACCAAATCCGAACAGATTATTTGGTCATCATGTATCTATTATACAGTGGACAGATTGCAAGGTATATTAGTCCTTGAAAGTTTGATTAAAATTATATCCGTAAGTTTTGTAAGTTTCATTTTGTTTACTATCTTAAACATCATCATCATCTCCGATCGCATTCTTTTACGTTTTAGAGAAAAATCACCAGACTCAAACGATTCAAATCAGTACTGCTAAACGCTGCTTGTATATCATCCTAAGTGTACTCGCGATAATCTCAACACCCTAAGCTATTTCGAATTTAGGCTTTGTCCTTTTATCAATAGCCATAACTAGTTCGTATTTAGTGTCTGAAGATAAGGTTTTTCTTTTCCGTGGGGTTTCCATATTGCGTCTAGCCTCAATACATCCGTATAAGTAAAAACAAAAAATTCAACAGTGAATAAAGTTTACTTTTTAAAAGAAGTATAAAAACACACATGATGAAAACTTATCTATTCACACCTTAATATATCAACCGGTCAGTCTGGCATAATTACTGTCACCAACCGTGACGACAGCAGCCAGGGAGTACTTCAATATAACCATTATAAAAACAACTAATTATCACCTATGGGGACTGATCAGTGGCTTCAATATAAGCAATATTTCAAAATAACCGATTTCATTATAACCGTTATATCAATGCAAAGAAAATGAGAGGCAAAAACTGGGGATTTATATCTATTTCAAAACAAGCGGAATTTCAAAATAAGCGATTTCAATATAAGTGGAGTAAGCTGTACAACAATATTCTTCTCGTAGGCAATTCTCAGGAGAGTTTTTAAAAAGCCAGAGGACACTAAATCAACATAAACTCTGACTACTCAATAACTTTTTATAAAAGGAAATAACTCTAACTGTAATGGACAACAATTTGATTTTACACCGAAATCTCTCTGAATTATCGAATCTAAGAATCTCACAACAGCTATCAAATGAGGACATTTCTTCAGAGTTGGATAGGTGTTTGTAACCTGCCTTTATTTGAATGACTACATTTGGTGAAATAAGATTTTGAGGATTCCATTGATTTCCTTAAATTTCAGTTATTAGTGACTGTACATGATTCTCCTCAAACCGAAATGACCCGTTTAGTGAAATGCGAACTGTAAACAACATGTTGACAAACCAAGAGTACTGGCTACGTTTCATGTTCTTCTTTAAGAAGTTTTAATTTATTTGACTCAATTAGGACAATTTGTTGAAATAAATTCTTGTTTGAATCACTCATTCACTATGCTGTCGTGGAAGTTACAATTTTCACAAGTTAATAAAGTAGTTGCAACATTCAATTTCAGTTTAATAAACTTAAGACAAGTTAAGTTATTAATTATCTTAATCCATATAAAAGTGTTTTTAATAACATTAACATGTTAATTTACACCATCTAATAGTTATACAGAGTTGGAGAAATGGCCTAGAAATCCACCAGACATTGTGTCCCATAAATTTTCAAAATTTGCCAGACATCTTGAAAATTATTCAGACAAGTAAATAAAATGACAAAAATACACGTTTAATATGTGAAAACATTTTCATTGTTTATATTTAAAGCCACTCGGCTTGAATTCTGTTTACCGTACTTCAATACGAACAGTTCTAAAATGGTTCTGCAGTGTTTGTTTCGCTGCAGTTTTGTCCAAATTTTGTAATGCCTTCTCATGTTATGTAGAATCTTGGTAAAGTCTAGAGGCTTTATAATCATATATACTGCTGATGTTTAAAAATAAGTTAGAATACCCTTAAATACTGAGCCTAGCAAGGCTTATATAAACGTAACACGTTTCTATATGAGAAAATCATTTTCAAACATAGAAGTTGAATTAGGGTTACTATCATCAAGCATCTCTTCCATCTCACTGGCGCCGCCATATCGGATGCCATTTTTTTAACAAAGTTAACTCGATCATTAAATGGTTGTTGGTCATTTATGTTTACTACTTTTAACTCCCTCTGAACTTGATACGAACGTCTTATTAAATTGATAAATGAAGGAAACCCCTAAATATCAAAAAACCAATCTTTGAGTTACTCAATTGAATTTTGTTTTCTATACTGCGTTTCAAAATTTACCAGACACAATGTCCAACGGAGTTCTAACATTCACCGGACAAACATAAAAACAACCACAGATCACCTGCCATCCGGCATATTTCGCCAACTCTGGTAATGGTAATACTAAAAGATTGAAAACTGTTCACACTGCTCTTTCTCAACAGATATTCTGGACATTTAATTAACATTTGGTGAGTGGATTTAGTATTTTTTATTAGAAAAAAAGCCTAAGAACAGATAGTTGTAGAAATCTAAATAAAGCTAATATTTGTTCAGTTTTTATGTTGGGACATCTTTATTTGATAAACGGGGAAAATGAACTTTTTGGCGACCTGGGGGTAACGGTTACCATAGAAAATTGTCAATAAAACACCTATTTTTTGATGCACTGGTTTTCTTCCTGTAAGAAATTTATTTAATAATCTTTCTTTGGTCGACATATCAATGCAAAAATTGACCAGAAAACTTCACCACTGCGTGTATTACATTGATGAATGTTTTCCGGTGAATGAACATAGTTTAAATGTCGACAAAAATAATATGTATGTATAATTTTTGCAAATGCCGTGGTAATTTGATAGCCAATGTGGTACTTAGGGATAATAGACCGTATTATCTTCGCACAAAGGACTATGTGTGGTATGGTCAAATATCTGCCCCCGATTTCAACCAATTTTTAAATATCATCGTATAAAAATAAAATCTTCACAAATCATTGAATAGAGGATGCTTATAACTTTAATCTTGATTTTAGTCACCATTGCTCATTCGCTGTTTATCTATGACGTCACTTAAATGACCTAATTCCCGCAAATTTGCAAAAAAATGAAAATATTCTCATTTTTTCACCATATTTTGCATTCGGAAGTATAGAGCACAGGTCTGCTCAAGTGCGATTTTAACATATGTTTTTCGTCAAATAGTTATACACATTGTATTAAAAAATGGTACTTGAGCAAGCCTGCGCTCGATGTTTCCCAGTCGAAAAACCATAGGAAAATACCCATATTTTGCAACAAAACACCAATTTATCAAAAAAGTGCAATCTTCATGACGTCATTTCTACATTATGACGTCACTGTGGTGATAACCTTTTACACCTTTATTTCCAATATGATTTTAACTATCTTTCACCTTATTTTTAAAGCTCTTTCTAAAACTTATATTTTGGGGGCAAAAAATGCATAAAACCGCACATAGTCCTTTATCTCGCATGTAAAATGAGCGATTGTTACGAACATCGAATTCACAATATTACGTCACAATAACTAAAACTCGATGAAAAATCGTTTATGACGCAATATATGGTTGTTTAACTTCATATATACACACTTTATAAGGCGCAAGTAGAGGCTGACCTTGCTATAATTTAACATGCTAAAATACGCTTTTCAACATAATTTAACATGCATAAATTTCTTTAGAGGATGTCACAGTACTGTAGTGAGATTTTTATTTGCTCAAGTTATTTATTGCCATATATATACTATGTAGCAGGTTTGAAACAAACGGTAGCCCGCTAGCCCGGGACAACTGAAACTTGTGGTCAGGCTACCAAACAAGTCATAAAGGTTGTACTGTGGGGCTACTGAAATTTTAAATACCATACTACCACTGAAAGCAATGTGTTAATATTTTTTTTACAAATTCCCAAATATTTGCTACCGAGATTTTTAAACATCGGTGTGAGATCTACTATGTTATTGTTCGACGTTGTTTTGGTCCGACTTAACAGAGAATGCAAGTGGTGCACCGATGTAGACATTTGATCTGGGGAAAATATGGCATTGCCTGGTGGATGGTTCTACCGCATCTATAGTAACCGGGTGTCAATTTTCTTTAAAGATTTGGCATTATTATGGGTTCTAACTCTTTAGAATCTCTTTATTTTGGAACAATATATGGATTCCCATGTTAGAAATCTTGGTACCAGTACTTTTTTTAAAGTAAAAAATTGACAGATGACGTTATGATAAAGTCATTATTTATCAATAACCTGTGGTTGAATTTAATCATATATCAACGGTCGCAGCGTTAACATTTTATCTCTTTGTAATTGTTTGAAAGAGTATGAAATAAATTGAAATATCTTACCAGGATCCGTTGAAAGTTCCCAAAACTAATAGGCTCATGGTGGTCTACCATTTCTTTAACGGTATTTCAATAACTCGTACATCAATGAATTCGAATTCTGTTTTAAAACCCTAACACAAGCAAGCAAGCAATATAAACTGTGCGAGTACGAGACCTTAATCGATCGACAATAATTATTTGAATCAGTAATTTGATTTAATTCATTAATATCAAATCTATCGACGACAAATTGAGCCCAGCAGCCTTTGGTAAACTTGTGAACTCCGGACCCCCCCCCCCCCCCAACACACACACACACCGCGAGTCATACAACGTTAGATATTCTATATTGCAAATTAAATCTTATAAAAAAAAAACAAAAAAAAACCCCACTCATCGGAAAGTTGAAATAATTATTATACAGACAGAACACTGTATGAAATTTGTAAGAAGGTTGTGTGTATTGTACATGTAGCGGCGTTGGATGCGATGTGCATTGTACATTAAAATATCGTCGGCTATTAACTTTATTGTTGTTTGTGGTAGTTTTCCCTACGAATAAACAAATTTAAAGAATAAAGCAACATTTACTCACCTTCTGACCGGTGACATTGAAAATGCAAGATGCCATTTTTCTTTGGAAATCCCCGGATTATGTACGAAGTACCCGAATGATAATGTCCGTAGACAAAATTGAATTCTTCACGGTGAGGTAAAAATTCGATTTTTTATGTGTTTTCATATTACGAAATAAACCATCCAAAAACCTTCCAAAATGACCACTGTGACTTATGATTTAAAAATTTTAACTACATACATGGCAAAATTGGGAGAAATCGTCGAATTTCCGCGGTACCCTTGTTGCGTATTTTTATGTATTTTGACATATATGTGGTCAATGATTTTGGCACCTTTTAAATCTTTAAAATGCAACAGAACAAACAATTTTAACAGGCTACAGTACGGATATGTCTTTAATTATTAGGCAATTAACAATTTACTATTAATCAAGGTTGCGTTGGCATACAAATTAAGCATGAATATTAGGGAACCCGGTTTGGTGTCCCCTTATTCTACAGGTCCCCTTAACATGTATATAAATTTACAGCCGGTGTCCCTAATGTTGAAACTCTGTGTATATATATATATATATATATATATATATATATATATATATATATATATATATATAAAGTGATTAGCAGAATTTTGTCCGTGCCATCCCTTGTAAAACAATCCCTCCCAATTTATAGATCCGCGCATTTCATGGCATTTTAGAGCGTACAGGCCCCGAGGTTATAAAACTTTTTTCCATATTCGTACTCCAACTCGTACTCCGTACTCCGAGTATGTGCTCCACTGAGTACGGTTCTAAAAACCGAGGTTATAAAAGTTTTGGAGTACGTTCTCCGCTGAGTACTATTTGAGGTATGCTCCAAAAGCCGATCTATGAAATTTTACGTCTCTGGAGAAAGACAGAGAACGGTAATTCATGTAAATAGTCCTGGCATGTAGGCAAACTGTACATGTATTCAGGATTAATTATTTGACTGCCGTCATGGGAAAAGGGCCCTTAAGGTCAAAATTTCACAAACTCACTTTTTTGTCAATTCTTATTAGTCAACTCTTTCTGAATACAAATATACTAAGATATCCAAGATCTTGTGTATTTTAAGCATTTTATGACAATTTTAGTAAAAGATGTTAACACGACTTTGAGGTAGCTCGTCGAAAACGTCACGGCGTCAATTTTTTAGGGTCTTCCGTCTTCAGCGGAAGACCCTTCTATTATTCTATTGTTTCTTTTTCACTTTTCTTATTGTTATTAGGGTCTTCCGTCTTCAGCGGAAGACCCTTCTATTATTCTTCGGTTTCTTTTTCACTTTTCTTATTCTTATTATTAGGGTCTTCCGTCTTCAGCGGAAGACCCTTCTATTATTGTAATGTTTCTTTTTCAGGTTTTTTTTTTTTCTTTTTCTTTTCTTTACAATTTTTGTGCAGAAGATTTCTCTGAGATGGGTGGTCCGATTTTTGTCAAATTTTCAGCATCGATCTATTATTATATAAACTTGATACGCTTTTTTTTATTTTGTAAAAAACACTTCCGGTTCGGACTTATCCGCCATTTTGTCATTTTTTAAAAAGTTCTTGTCCACGTATCTCCTCAAAAACGAGCAAAGATAGAAAGCTGAAATTTTCAGGAATGATAGAGGACATGAACGTCTAGCCTCACGAGGAAAATCATTGTCCGGAAATTCCGAGTACGGAAGCTAGCTGGGGTCAAAATATAGGACACGTTTTTGACGAAAACGTCTTGTCCACGCATCTCCTCAAAAACGTCCAAAGATAGAAAGCTGAAATTTTTAGGAATGATAGAGGACATGAACGTCTAGCCGCACGAGGAAAATCATTGTCTGGAAATTCCGAGTACGGAAGCTAGCTGGGGTCAAAATATAGGACACGTTTTTGACGAAAACGTCTTGTCCACGCATCTCCTCAAAAACGTCCAAAGATAAAAAGCTGACATTTTCAGGAATGATAGAGGACATGATCGTATAGCCTCCCGAGGAAAATCATTGTCCGGAAATTCCGAGTACGGAAGCTAGCCGGGGTCAAGATATAGAACACACTTTCGATGAGTTTTCATTGTCCACACATCTATTTGAAAGCGAGAAAAGATAGAAAGCTGAAAATTTCAGGAATGATAGAGGACATGATAGACTAGCATCACGAGAAAAATCATTGTCTGGAAATTCCGAGTAGGGAAGCTAAATTTTAAAACTCATATTAAATGTGTTATAATGACCTCAGACTAATTTTAAAACATAATATCTAAGTTGCATTTTAATTCTACGTCTAATAAAATCTTTTTCCAATTGATGGGATGAAATTTAAATTTTTTTGAAAATTTTAAATTTAATTAAATCGTTATAAAATGACCTCAGACTAATTTTAAAACATAATATCTAAGTTGCGCTTACAATTTTTTGTCCAATGAAATTTTTATCGAATTAATTGTATGAAATTTAACTTTTTTAAAAATTTAAAATTTAATTAAATCGTGTTAAAATGATCTCAGACTAATTTTAAAACATAATATCCAAGTTGCACTTACAATTCTGCGTCTGATGACATCTTTTTCGAATTGATTGGATAAATTATAAATTTTTAAAAAAATTTAAATTTAATTAAATCTTTATAAATTGACCTGAGACTAATTTTTAAATGTAATATTGAAGTTGTGCTGACAATTCTGCCTCTAATGACATCTTTCTCGAATTGATTGGATGATTTTTAAAAATTTTGAAAATTTTAAATTTAATTAAATCGTGTTTAAATGACTTCAGACTAATTTCAAAACATTATATTTAGGTTACGCTTACAATTTTAAGTGTGATGACATCTTTCTCGAATTGATTGGATGAATTTTAAATTTTTAAAAAAATTTAAACTCATTTAAATTGCATTAAAATGACCGCAGACTAATTTTAAAACATAATATCTAAGTTGCGCTTACAATTCTGCGTCTGATGACATCTTTCTCGAATAAATTGAATGAATTTTAAATTTTTAAAAATTTTTAAACTCACTTAAATCGCGTTAAAATGACCTCAGCCTAATTTTAAAACATGATATCTAAGATGTGCTTAGAATTTCGCGTCTAATGACATTTTTGTCGAAATGATTGGATGAGTTTTAAATTTTTAAAAGAATTTAAACTCATTTAAATTGCATTAAAATGACCTCAGACTAATTTTAAAACTTAATATCTAAGTTGCGCTTACAAATTTGCGTCTGATGACATCTTTCTTGAATAAATTGAATGAATTTTAAATTTTTTAAAAATTTTAAACTCATTTAAATCGCGTTAAAATGACTTCAGCCTAATTTTAAAACATGATATCTAAGTTGTGCTTAGAATTCTGCGTCTACTGACATCTTTGTCGAATTGATTGGATGATTTTTAAATTTTTTGAAAATTTTAAATTTAATCAAATCGTGTTTAAATGACATCAGACTAGTTCTTAAACATAATATCTAAGTTGCGCTTTGAATTCTGCGTCCAATGACATCTTTCTCGAATTGATGGGATGAATTTAAAAAAATTTAAAAAATTTAAATTTAATTAAATCGTGTTTAAATGAGATCATAAAAATTTTTGAACATGATATTTAAGTTGCGTTTTGAATTCTGCGTCTAATGATATCTTTGTCGAATTGATTGGATGATTTTAAATTTTTTGAAAATTTTAAATTTAATCAAATCGTGTTTTAATGACATCAGACTAATTTTTAAACATAATATCTAAGTTGCGCTTTGAATTCTGCGTCCAATGACATCTTTCTCGGATTGATTGGATGAATTTAAAATTTTTTAAAAAATTTAAATTTAATTAAATCGTGTTTAAATGACATCAGAATAATTTCCAAACATAATATCTAAGTTGCACTAACAATTCTGCGTCTAATGACATCTTTGTCGAAATGATTGGATGAATTTTAAATATTTAGAATTTTTTTTTATTTTTTTTTAAATCATGTGAAAATAAATTATTGGACGGAAGACCCACTCGTTGCTCGCAACGAGATCGAATCTAGTTATTATTATTATTCTTTTTTTTTCTTACCGATTTTGTGCAGACGATTTCTCAGAGATGGCTCAACCGATTTCATTCAAATTTTCAAGATTAACGCGACTTTATCTGAAGTTTATTGTTTTCTATCCATTTTTGAAAATACACTTCCGGTCGGAAGTTATCGTCCGTTTACGATTTTTAAAAGTCAGTTTTGTCTGTCGGGTTTCTCAAAAACGAGCAAAGATATAGAGCTGAAATTTTCAGAGATGATAGATCTACCGTTTTTCTAATGTACCTCGGTATAGCGAATGTCCGCCGTCACTTCCGGTCGTCATCGGAAGGAAATTTGAAAAATTGAATTTTTCAACTTTTTTATTTTTTAATATTTTTCTTTGAAATTTTTACACCTTATAGTGACCCTTTTACTGATTAAGAATATGTAATTAGTTTTAAAATCGATCAAGGCATTCTCGAGAAATTAAGCGTCAAAGTTCTGAAGCGGAGTCCGAGTAGCTCAGTCGTTATAGTCGTGGACATGGCCAAGGCGACCCGGGTTCAAGCCTCGAGTGCCGCAAATTTTTTTTCTCTTTTTCTCGCTAAGATCTATGATTTTATCTTTAAATTGATAAGTTTAATTTTATCTATTCAAAAATTGGACGGAAGACCCACTCGTTGCTCGCAACGAGATCGAATCTAGTTAGGGTCTTCCGTCTTCAGCGGAAGACCCTTCTATTATTCTATTGTTTCTTTTTCACTTTTCTTATTGTTATTATTATTATTCTTTTTTTTTCTTACCGATTTTGTGCAGACGATTTCTCGGAGATGGCTTGGTCGATTTCGCTCAAATTTTCAATACAAACGTGTTTTTATCTAAAGCTGATACATAATTTTTTTTTTTTGGAATAAAACTTCCGGTCAGAAGTTATCGTCCGTTTACGATTTTAAAAAGTCAATTTTGTCTGTCGGGTTTCTCAAAAACGAGTAAAGATAAAAGGCTGAAATTTTCAGAGATGTTAGATCTACCGTTTTTCTAATGTACCTCGGTCAAGAGAATGTCCGCCGTCACTTCCGGTCGTCACCGGAAGGAAATTTGAAAAATTGAATTTTTCGACTTTTTTATTTTTTTATATTTTTCTTTGAAATTTTTACACCTTATAGTGACCCTTTTACTGATTAAGAATATGTAATAAGTTTTAAAATCGATCAAGGCATTCTTGAGATATTAAGCGTCAAAGTTCTGAAGCGGAGTCCGAGTAGCTCAGTCGTTATGGTCGTGGACATGGCCCAGGAGACCCGGGTTCAAGCCTCGAGTGCCGCAAAAATTTTTTCTCTTTTTTTCGCTTAGATCTACGATTTTATCTTTGAATTGATAAGTTTAATCTTATCTATTCAAAAATTGGACGGAAGACCCACTCGTTGCTCGCAACGAGATCGAATCTAGTTATTATTATTATTCTTTTTTTTTCTTACCGATTTTGTGCAGACGATTTCTCAGAGATGGCTCAACCGATTTCAATCAAATTTTCAAGATTAACGCGATGTTATCTGAAGTTTATCGTTTTTTATCCATTTTTGAAAATACACTTCCGGTCGGAAGTTATCGTCCGTTTACGATTTTAAAAAGTCAATTTTGTCGGTCGGGTTTCTCAAAAACGAGTAAAGATAAAAGGCTGAAATTTTCAGAGATGATAGATCTACCGTTTTTCTGGTGCACCTCGGTCAAGAGAATGTCCGCCGTTACTTCTGGTCGTCACCGGAAGGAAATTTGAAAATTTGAATTTTTCGACTTTTTTATTTTTTAATATTTTTCTTTGAAATTTTAACACCTTATAGTGACCCTTTTACTGATTAAGAATATGTAATTAGTTTTAAAATCGATCAAGGCATTCTCGAGAAATTAAGCGTCAAAGTTCTGAAGCGGAGTCCGAGTAGCTCAGTCGATATAGTCGTGGACATGGCCCAGGCGACCCGGGTTCAAGCCTCGAGTGCTGCAAATTTTTTTTTCATTTTTTTCGCTTAAATCTACGATTTTATCTTTGAATTGATAAGTTTAATCTAATCTATTCAAAAATCGGACGGAAGACCCACTCGTTGCTCGCAACGAGATCGAATCTAGTTATTATTATTTTTTTTTCTTCTATACTTCCTTTAATCGTCTTTAATTGTTTGAAGTAGAGTAAATTTTTCTACAATTCTAGATTTCTTACAATTTTAGCAAAATAGATCAAAACATTTTGAATATCCAGATATAGTTAATGTTCTGCACATTTCTTATTATCCCCCCCCCCCCCACCCCCACCCCTTGAACATAAGATAGATCGATAAAGGATATCTAAGGAAAACAAATATCGAACTTCTCCCCAACCTTTAAATAAATCAAAGTTATTTAAGCTGCCGAGAAGCAAATTAAATAAGCAAACATGTAACAAACATAAAGATTGTCAAATTCGATGCTTATGTTTCCACAATTTCGGGGCACTGTCGAACTGCATACACGAATTTATTTTCAAAAAGAGAAATATTTATTCTTTTTAATTAGTTAACGTTTTGCACGGAAATATTATCGCATATTTACTGATATTACTTTTTAAGTATCTTCATAATTCTGATGCAAAATCAATTATATAGCTGTTTTGAAACTCGGATGTTATGGTGTTAAATTATTGTCATGATTTCTTTACTTTATCAACACTTAATTTTTATAAAATTACCGATGGAAAAAAATCGGCTTTGACTGTCTCACTAAAAAGTAATTACAACTGCAAGAATGTGGACGGTTGATTTGAGAAAAAAGATTTTAACAAAAATGGCATCTTATATTTCTATATTTAAATTGACATCCACTAAGTATTTTTCCCTCTATTTCTTACGAAAATTGATTGTAATTCACAGCTGTATAGAAACAGACAGGACTGAAATCTACTCGGTCCAGTTCTAACCATGCAGTTTACCGATCGGTCAAAATCTGCTGCAACGTATGAAAAATCACGGATTGCATGATGATGCCAAACTCAAATTCCCATACATTATAAGACGCTTTGGCTATAGCTTTTATCTAACGTACTGGTGTACATTAGCAATAATTTAGTGACTTTGACTTACTTTTTACGATCAATTCAATTCATTCATTTATTAAATGAAAGATGTGAATATAAACAATAAAATGCTTTCTTCGGTGATACATGCGGGCTATAAAGATAGCCACATTACAGAACGCGGATTACGTTAATTTTTTTCGGAATTGGTCGCTAATTTTTGTTTATGTTTATATATACTCTTACATCCCTAATTAAGTGTATCAAATACGACAGACCAACAAAGACAAAAGCCACCCAACGTGCAGAATCTACACTTCTATTCAATCGCTTCGTAAGTTCACGCGTACCGTTGTATTTTTTGTGATGCGATTTTTATAAACCATAATCGTACAGTTGAAATAATTAATTTTATAAACATTATTTACTTTTTTTTTCAAAATGCGTGATTGCAAATACATTTCAGTAAGACTTCTGCATTAATTATGTCCATTCTGTTGCACTAATTGGTAGTACAGTGCCGATAGACGTAGCTTATACTCAGTGAGAAGTAACATTTTTACATGTTGACTTTTCTTATTATCGATGCTACACGATGAATCTCTCTCTCTCTCTCTCATTGAATACAAATATCGGCCAAGCGATCAAAATGACAAATTAAATGATAGACGTTTATAGAGTGCATAAAGTGCATACGGTATTCCGAAGTTTTAAGAAATATCGCGATTCTCGGATTTTTTTATTGCTGTATTGTAACAAACGTACATAAACAATAACTTCAGTATCATCGAAATTTGTTTCTTGTATAAAAAAGAAAAGATGATAAACCACATCTATGAAGGTGAATCGCGATGGCCATGCATGTTATTGTCTTTTATTAATTTTCAATCTAAAGTTGAAAATGATTACATGACAAATTAAGTCACACCCTTTTGTTATTCGTCTTGTTATTTTGGTTATAAACAAAGACTTGGGCAGCTTCTCAACCCAATGGATGTATCCGTTTGTTGAGGCTAGATAGATTAAAAGAAGGCAGGAATAAAGCAAACGTCCGGCTGGTTTTATTCAATGATGAAAAGTGACCAACAAAGCTATAAAGAGCGACTCAAGGCCTTACAAATTTACCAATGTTATTACAAATTTCATTCCATCAAAGTTACTTAATTTAAACATGTTAAAGGTATAATAAAAAGAAATTAAACAACATATCATAAATCAATATCTGGATTAAATCAAACCAAAAATAAAACAATGTTATAAAACAAACCTGACATAACCTTTTTCTATACTTTTTCATGTAAACAATGTAACCAATAAAGTTGGGATCAGAGACTCGGCGATCGATTACGTAATACAAATAACTGAAAAGCTTTGCAAATTCTACTTTACCTGACATTGCTTCAAAAATGCGAAAACATGCATAATGCTTAAATGCTTTTGAGAATATAAATGCCATTATTATGTAATAGATCATTAATAACACATCGGCGATCATCTCACTAATATTTTCTAACAATAATGAAAGTAAGTCTGTCCATTTTTGGCAATAATTTGCACCTCGATCCCGATCCCATTGAACATAAAAATTTACAAATTTTACTGTGCAACATAAAAACTATTTCACTACATACCTTCACTCTGTAAACAGGTTTGCATTAGTGATGTATACAAAGGTAACTAACTACACTATAATTATTTCTAACTTAGACAAAGACCAAAGTGAGCAATGACCAAAATTAAAAAAAAATAAAACTTTTAATTAAATCCTTTACTAAATTAATTTCAAGCTCTAAAATTTCTTAATTCGAATGATTTTAAAGTTTAACCACAGTAATTAATTACCTAAGAAAAATAGAACTAAAGTTACCTAGATAGATTAAAAGAAGGCAGGAATAAAGCAAACGTCCGGCTGGTTTTATTCAATGATGAAAAGTGACCAGCCGGGACGCGCAACCTGTTTGAATCAAATTTCTAAGATGTCCTTTTTAACCAATCAAAATGATTCTGGAGATATTGGTTGTCCAAAAAAAAGAATTAGATTACAAAAGAACATTTGGTCAATGCGTGTCCACTTAATCTATAAGTCTTTGTGACGCAACTAATTAAACAACACTTGGCCAGGTAAATAATTCTAGGGGCATCGTTAATCCCGTAACAAAGAACTTATCACTCATGGATTAAATCAAATGGATGCTATAAAAACATTTACAACAAAATTACCTCAAAAATCTTGTGAAGCCCACGTTCGAAAATCATTTATCAGGAGAACAAAGAAACCTTAAGTTTGGCATACCCGATAAAATAAAGTTGACATGTGCAATAAATAAAATGACACCTCAGAGTAACCAGACAAAAGCTAAAATAAAATACAAAAACATTTCTGAACGTTTTTTTCTTAAAGCACCAAAATCATTAAATTCTGTAATAGTTAAATTTATCATAAAATATATTTCAAAGAAATGAAAATTTAACTGTTTGAATTACTAAATTTAAATACATATTTCAGAGATGAATAAGTATATTGAAAAACTGTAAGTTTTTCTCCACGACAAATGTCTTTTATTAATTTTCAATCTAAAGTTGAAAATGATTACATGACAAATTACCCCCCTGGCCACAATAGGTTTGGTCCCCAAACCAAAAATAAAACAAGTAGAGATTAAAATAAAAACCTAATATAAGTATTTACAATTGAGCAATAAAAAAATTGTTGCTGAATATAGTGAAAATTCACAGGTATCATTATGCTAATCAAGTTTCTTCTTTGATTTATTAAACAGAAGAACAGCATTTATAGAACACAAAAATGGTAGACAAATAAAACAAATCAGCAAACAAATAAAACATATATACATAAGATAGAACTACACTACATGTTGCACAGTATGAAAAAAAATATTTATTTGCAGAAAAAGAATTCAAATATCATCAAGTCCTGTTTATCATTCAAGTCAATTAATGCCCATAAAAAGATAAAACTCACTCATGTTGGTTGCTGAAAATGAAGGTATGATTAGTTAACTAAACAATTGTAAGCAAGTCACAAGAGTTTTGACTTAAGGAGGAGGGAGTTATGATTGTATTAAAACCTTGGTGTGTAACCATAACATATGCACAATATGGTTGTTTTAAAATTTTTGTCACATTTGAATGATTAAGCCAATTCAAAGTAATTACTTTCGGAATTTGGATTGTTTTGGAAGATTGTTTATCAATAACGTCGAATTGATCCCAGTCTGCATAAAGTTTAAAATTTAGAAAATTTGGGGAAGTTGTTAAATTTCTAATGACCGGGCTCTGAAATTTGTAATAAGATGGACACAAAGGCAAGGTCAAAAGAGGAATTATTGCACATTTACCACCAGATGTAATTTCCAATTGTAAAATTGTTTCTTTAGATGGTCTTGATCTCCAAAGGTAAAAGATAATAATGCACAAAATAATAAGTATGATGAAACCAACAGTGAAAACTGCATGAATCCAAGAAATCTCAGAAATTAACAACTTTTCAATAGACACTGGCGCTTTCAAAACAGGTGCTGTTGTTTTAGCTTGATAAATAAATGAAGGAATTGTTTGAGAATTTGCTTGTGCCACTTGTTGTAAGATTAATAATTCAATTTTGAGTTTTCTTAATTTGATTAAAGCCAAAACACAGAAAATCAGAGAGACAACTGTTCCTCCCATAGTGGTAAATATTAAAATAGCATTGGTGTCAGGCCAGGAAGAAGGAATATTAATCAATCCATCAATAAGAGGTTCTGATAACTGCTTAAAAATTGTCTCATCTTTCTTTGCTGCTTCAGCCATTTTATTTAAACTTAATTGATACCTGTGATCATCAGCAATGACTTTATCCATGGAATGGTTAAAAATTTTAAACAATGGGACTTTCAAATCAATAGGCTTAGGGAATATAGGATCACCTAATAAATTTGCAAGTTTGTTTTCATCAAAAAATTGTTGAAGTAAAGCAAGGTTGAAAGGATGCAGAATTGTAAAATTTTGCTGGGATTGATAGCAATTCACTAAACGAGGGGGTAAATATAAAGAATCAGTTGACAATGAACACTTGCATGGTACATGAATGATACAAAATGCACAACCTGAAATCACTTTCTTTTCTTTTGGGCAATCAAGTGATAAACTTTGAATCTTATAAATCAATACAGATGTTGGGGATAATTCAATGATGTTGGAATTCAACACATTTGGAATGAACTTAAAGTTACAGAGTTTATGAATCGCCTTGACATCATTGTTAAAAAGTGCAATGGAGCAATCCTTACTGGTTATAGGCTTCAATGGTAAGTTATGATCACAAAGGATAGTGGGACCTGCATGCACACAGTTAAGTAAAACATCAGATTTAAGGTTGAGATAGTAGTCATGGTGCTTGGTAATTGCAAAGTATTTTGGCATGTTAAGAAGTTGGGTAGCATGTGATGAGGAAATATTAATAGGAACAGGAAGGGAGGTAACTTCGTAAAGTTGCATTGGGGCCTTGTGAGTGGAAATGGGAAATTTAACAGATAGGTAGACATGCTTATTATTTCGTGCGTAGAGGAATTTACCATGTGAGTAATAGTACGTGGGATTAGTATGAGTTAGGTAGAATCCTTTGTGTGAAGTTCTGAGCATTTTTGAAATATCTTGTATAACTGATTTCAATTTTTGTTTTGGAATAAGAAAGGGAGATAACTTTCCTTCAATTAAATTTTGAATTGCAGATTGTAAATTGTCCAAATTGCTTCTCAATACATTTGCCTCATTTATTTGTTGAATCAAAAGAGATGACACATTAGTCATGGCATGCTCCATTTGAACAAATTTAGCATCAACTGCAGCAGCAATGTTGTTAATAACTTTAGTATTCAACTGAATTCCTTTAAGCAAGTTAGTAGTGCGATTATTAACAATGGATATGAAAGAAGACAGATGTGCATCATATTGTTGCATAGCAAGTGCAAATTTAGTAGTGCGTGCATTAAGAGCATTGACATGTCGGGCTAATAACTGAACATCTTCTATAGTGGCTGTTCCAAATAGACTTCTTGATAGAGAGCCAATAAAGGGCAAAAATGCTCTTGGGGATTTTTTTGAAGATTTTGTTGGAAAATTAGTTTGAGGAATTAAAGACCTAATAGTTTTCACAACTTCCTTGACATGACTTTGAGTTTCAACATGCAGAGTTTGAAAAACACTAACTAAATCATTCCATTTGTAACAGTGAGACTCATTACGATTGCACCTAGTTGAGACATTGGTGGGCTTAATAGAATTGGGTAGCTGTAGGTGAAAGGTGTGGGTCCAATATTCTTGTGACAAAACTAGAGTTGAGTCCTTCTTAAAGATTACTCCATAGTTGAGGCGATGAATGTTGTCTCCCACTGGACTAAACTCAACTTCTTTGTTTGTTGCAACTGCTACTGGGATTAGGGATAGCATGAAAAGACTGATGAGAGGCAGGAGTTGGTACCAGATTGATGAGAGAGACCCTACAAAATGCCAAAATGGGAAAAAAAAATGAGTTGTGATGATATCATTGACTGCAAGGTGGCCAACCTAACAATCTAGCACTATATAACCTACATAATATAATGTAAAAATGGGGGGCATCATCACAACAATTTTGATATTTTCAGAATTTAGAAAATACACCTAATGTCATCCAAATTTAGTTAGAAAAATAAAATATTAAACTCTCTACCAATGCAATCTCCTCATTAATCTCTTAAAGATCAATACTTATCAAAACCCTAACCTAAGCAGTCAAAAATAAACTGGAAGAGAAGAAGTCCATTGTATTGACACTGTTGCTTGTATGGAATAATTATACATGAAGATTTTAGATGTAAGACATGTAAGGAATCATTACATGTAAAGTGGCGCAATAAAGATGTGATGTATGGGATATCTACATACACATAAAGAAATATGAACATGTAGGGGATGTATACATGTCATAAATGGGATCAATATCATGTAGGGGATGTTTACATGACTTAATTGGGATAAACACAAGTATGGGATATATACATGTGTGTAATGGGATAAATAGTGTGTATGGGATAGCTACACATAAGAACAAAAAACATAACTCTGTGGCATATACAGAGAGCAATTACAAGTTTGGGGATGAATTTTGCATACAAAAGGGATAATAATTAGGATATCTATTTCAGAGATAATGGAATGGTAACAATTGGAATAAAGAGTAGTTTCCTGAGATTAAGAATAGCTTCTTGCACATGATAATGAAGGAATGAGTTTAAGATTGGGATGGTTTTACAAAACAAGTTCGTTTACGTTTACCATATTTGGTAAAGCGTCTGTTGATATCGGCTAGCATTTCAGGTGAGAACATTTCATCTGGTTCCCATGTCCTTGTACCGTCTTCCCATACAACCCTTATTAGTCTTCTGTTGTTCTTAAATTTGGCTGTTGGGATTTCTTTGATATTCCACATTTTATCCTGTGGCTGAGAAGAAGTACTCTGGTTACCTGTTGCAGGTGGTGTTGGATGATCTTGTGGTAAATTAGGCGTTGAGTCAGGAATGTTAGGAAGGGGATGGTGAGCAGGAGTGGGATTTGGAGTATTTTGTGGTCTATCAGGTGTAGCTGGGTTAGGAGGATCAGGTGCATCATTGCCTTCTGTTGATTGTGCATCACTGCCTTCTGTTGATTGTGTATCCTCTTGTCCTTCATCAGATGGGGGAAGTTGTAGATGAGCTCTGTATGTTTCTGGAGGATAGTAGTCTTTTAAGTGAATTGCACTTACCAAGGATGGGTGTACCTTGTTGTCAGATATTCGACGTAAGCGGTAGGTATAATTTGGTCCCAATCCTACGATTTGGTATGGTCCAGTACACTTATCCCATAGTTTGGAGGACTGACCTTTAGGCACTTGATGAGTTGTTGTCAGTACAGTGTCACCAATCTTAAAGTGAGGTGTTTTTGCTGTTCGGTCATATCTCTCTTTGTTCCTCTGCTGGTGATATTCCACATTTTTCTGTCCAATCTCATGGGATATTTTGAGACGTGACATGAACTCTCTTAGATATTCCCGTGTGTCCTGACTTAAGTTGTCCTTAGGTTGTAAATCTACGTCAAATGGTAATCTCATATCTTTACCAAACATCATATGGAAGGGAGAGAACTCAGTAGAATGAGAAGAGACAGATTTTCTGAAGGACATTAAAATACCAGGGAGAAACTTGGGCCATAATTGTTGATCCTTATCACAATATGCACGAAGAGATTGAGCTATGACACTATTCTGGCGTTCAACTAACCCATTGGTATTGGGGTGATATGCACTGGTATGATGCTGAGAAATGTCAAAAATTTCACAGAGAGCATTGATAAGTTTAGACATAAAGTTCCTACCTCGGTCAGAAAATAAAATTGAAGGAGCACCATAGCGAGCAAAGATGTTTTCAAAGAGAACATTAGCAACTTCCTTTGCATTCTGAGATTTAAGAGGGAATGCTTCTGGCCAATGGGTTCCAGCATCAATACACAATAGGATATACTCATATCCTTCAGGACTCTTGTGTAGCGGACCTAAAATATCTATTTGCCAGCATTCAAACCTTTCTCTAGCAGGCATGGGTTGCATGGGTGGCTTCACAGGATTGTAGTTCCTCTTGGCAAATTGACATCTGGAACAGGATTTGACATAGTCCACTATGTCTTGATGCAACCGTGGCCAAAAGTATCGCTGTATCAAGGAAGCACGTACCTTTTCTATTCCTAAGTGTCCACCACCTGCCAAACTATCGTGATATTGTTTAAGTGCATCTAGTCGCAAGACTTTAGGAAGAGCTATCTGTGTTATATACCTCATTTCCTCTGGTTGTCTGCTACAGCGTCTTTGAAAAAGATGGGTCAGAATACCATTCACTATAGAATAGTGTTTAGACTCGGCTACTATACTGTTATGTTTAGAAGTGTCTTGAGGCAGTTCTTGCTTTTCTACATACCTTATAATATCCTTGAAGTCTGGACATTCCCGTTGTAATTGAGCAATTGATTTTCTATTATCTAACACTGGTTGTAGGTGATCTTCTTCTAGGACTACTATATCAGTTTCAGAAGGGTCATAGAATAAATTTACTTGCACACATACCTTTTCAATGTCATTTTCTTCATCAGAAGATTCTGTCAGACAGATGGAATTGATAGGAGGTGTGGCAATAGTAATATTCTCTTGCTCCTCTGGGTAAGGGCGTCTGCTGAGAGCATCAGCTACAAAGTTGTTCTTACCTGGTCTATGGATGATTTCAAAATCATACTCCTGCAATTTCAATGCCCAACGTTCTAACCTACCTGTGTGTTTGGCAGACTTTAACCAGACTAGTGCTCTGTGATCTGTATATATGGTGAACTTACCTCCCACAAGATAGGGTCGATATGCTTCCACTCCCTTTACTACAGCTAAGAGCTCTTTTTCAGAAGTGGTATAACGTTTTTCCTCCTTAGATAAGGCCTTACCTCCATAGGCGATAACATGTTCCTTTTTGTCTGAGGATTGCTGACTTAGATAATAACCTATAGCTTTGTCTGACGCATCGCAGGTTAAGATGAAAGATTTCTGAGGATCAGGATAAGAAAGTATAGGTGCAGAAATAAGGGCACTTTTGAGAGTTTCAAAGGCAGTTTGGCATTCGGAGGTCCATTGAAAGCGTACATCGTGTCGTAGGAGTGCATTTAGGGGAGTAGCTATTTTAGCATAATTGTGAATGAACTTGCGATAATAATTGGCCATACCCAAGAAACTTCTGACATGTTTTTGTTTTCTGGGGACAGGAAATTCATTGACTGCTTTGGTTTTTTCTGGATCAACTTCACCCCATGACGTGAGATGACATGACCCAAAAACTTCAACTGTTTGACAGCAAAGTGACACTTTGAAGGTTGTAAGGTCAGGCCAGCTTCACGTAGCTTACTGAAAACCTGAGCAATGTCTCTAAGATGGGTTGAAAAGTCCTTGGAGAAAATCAATACATCATCAATGTACACAAGTACAGACCTGAAGTTCATTTCCCTAAGAACCCCTGACATGAGTGTCTGAAAGGAAATGGGTGAATTCATCAACCCGAATGGCATCCTTTTCCACTCATACACTCCATCTTGGGTTATAAATGCGGCTTTATGCTGTGAACATGGGCTCATTTCTACCTGCCAAAATGCAGATCGAAAATCAAGATTTGTGAAGTATTGAGCTTTAGTTTCACCAATAGCATCAAAAACAGTTTCAAGGTGAGGCAAAGGAAAGGACATTGGGACTGTGATCTTATTCAGAGCTCTGTAATCACATGCAAATCTCATCTGTCCATTCTTTTTCCTAACCATGACCACTGGAGAATGCCACTCAGAATTCGAAGGCTGGATGATGTCATGCTTGAGCATTTCATCGACCTGCCTTCGGATTTCCTTAGCGGTTTGAGGTGAAGTTCTATAGAACTGTTTTCTGACTGGCTTGGATCCAGGGAAGGTCTCAATTTTGTGTTTGTACAAACTGGTCTTCCCTAGCTCAGACAAGTCAGCAGAAAATATATCTCTGTAACCAACTAAAAACTTCTGAAGATTTTGTTTTTGAATTTCAGTTAGATCAGAATCAGAGAGGTCAAACTGTAAATCAGATTTGCACTCTGACTTCTCTGTTCCCATACTCACAGTATTAATGTTGGTGACACTTTTTTCTTCTAGGGGTATAACCTTACCTTTGGATAGTTCTTGTACTGTAGCAAGTACTTGATTATGGGTAAGATTGATGTCATTATAAGTAGGGTTCATGACCTTCAGATATGCACCATGATTGTGCACCGTGACAATGCATTTAGCAGCAATTATATGTTTAAGAGCTAGTGCTGGCACGGGCTCTAACAACACCTCTTCACCTTCTACACACCTAGAAATCTTAACTCTGATAGTTGTTTCACTACGCTTGGGAATAATGACGTTGCCAATGGCTCTAGCTAACCCAGTATCAGCAATAATGGGACAAACATGCATGTTAGTCTTAGTATCTATGTTCAATGTGTTAGTTGCATAGTCAATATTGGCATGATTGGTTCTCAAAAAGTCTAAGCCAAGTATGAAGGAATAATGAAGATCTTGTATGACATGCACAGAGTGAACAAACACCATACCATCAATAAATATTTCTATATCTAACATTCCCAGCACCTTTAAATAGTTTCCTGTGACACCTTTGACTTTTGGATGTTTAGCACTTAAAAGGGGAGAGTCTTTATAGCAAGTCTTACCTAAAAATTCCTGACTTACAATTGTTATACTAGCACCAGTGTCTAATAGAGCACGAATTCTTTTGTTTCCTACATTAATAAGCACTTTATTTTCCTTTAGTGAAGATACTAAACAAATTTCATGGCTTTTGCCTTTGTGCCCATCCTTAGACAAATGCCTATGGACAGGCTCGCACCCCTAACGATTTTGATTAAATTGAAGGGAATTTTCGATAAACCTCTTGTGACATACTTTAACTAAATGATTCTTGACACCACAATAAGAACAAAATTGATCATTAGCAGGGCATTTCGACTTGTCAAAACAGGACTTACCCCCACATCTGAAGCAAGGTCCTGGCTCTCTGCTCCTGTTAGTCTGTCTGAAGTTGTCCCTGTCCCTTGAGACTGGTTGGGGCCTTCGTTGTTGGGTTTGGCCTGCAAACACACCATTGACATCTGCAAGCTGATCGTCTAAGTGGTTTCGGACCTTGGTCTCCACTGCAGCATCCACACTGGCAAGGGCGATTTTGATTCCCTCCGCAAGGGCCGTCTTTAGGTCAGTAGGCGGGGTGTCGGTATCCTTACCAGTAGCTTCCTCTGCAAGGGCTGCCATTTTTCGGAGGTCTTCCAGGGACTTTGGGTTCTGTGGGACCACTATTACCGTCAGCTTCTGAAGAAGACCCTCTCGAGCGAAGTATGTGATGCTGTCCTCTTCCATTGAGCAGTCAGCAGCCAGTTTCCTCACTCGGTATAGGTATTTATCCACAGATTCGTTGGCTCCCTGCTTCACCCGCATCAAAGCTTGACTTATGGGGACTGTCGGTCGGAATCTAGAAAAGAAAGCATCCCTGATGCTGGTTAGTGAGGTTTTTGACAAGCTGTCCAAGTGTGTGAAGAATTGAAGGGCTATTCCCATCAAATAGAATGGCAATAGTTTTATGGCTTTGGCCTCGGTGATTGAATGTAGGGCGATGTAGGCCATAAATGTGGTCCACCATTCTGACACAGGGGTATTGCCATCAAATTTGTCCATTTGTGGCACTGGGATTCTGCGTGCTGGCTCCAAAACCTGCCTTGGTGTAGCTACCGGTTGAGGTTGTCTGTCAATTTGCTCCTCCAATTCTCTTCTCCGGCGATACTCTGCATCTCTGGATGCTTTTAAGGTCTCCAGCTGTCTCCGCAGGGCCTCTACTTCATTGACTGAAGCTGTGGCTTCAGTGATCCCTTGTTCTGATTGTTCCTCCTGTATTCTGCCTTGCTGAGAGGAACTTCTCAATTCCATGTTTGATGGGCCTGGCATGGTAACAGTGATGATATAATATTATGATGAATCTGGAATCTGGGGAAAAAGCTCGGATCGTTCCACTACCCGGATTCTCCACCAGTCACACCCTTTTGTTATTCGTCTTGTTATTTTGGTTATAAACAAAGACTTGGGCAGCTTCTCAACCCAATGGATGTATCCGTTTGTTGAGGCTAGATAGATTAAAAGAAGGCAGGAATAAAGCAAACGTCCGGCTGGTTTTATTCAATGATGAAAAGTGACCAACAAAGCTATAAAGAGCGACTCAAGGCCTTACAAATTTACCAATGTTATTACAAATTTCATTCCATCAAAGTTACTTAATTTAAACATGTTAAAGGTATAATAAAAAGAAATTAAACAACATATCATAAATCAATATCTGGATTAAATCAAACCAAAAATAAAACAATGTTATAAAACAAACCTGACATAACCTTTTTCTATACTTTTTCATGTAAACAATGTAACCAATAAAGTTGGGATCAGAGACTCGGCGATCGATTACGTAATACAAATAACTGAAAAGCTTTGCAAATTCTACTTTACCTGACATTGCTTCAAAAATGCGAAAACATGCATAATGCTTAAATGCTTTTGAGAATATAAATGCCATTATTATGTAATAGATCATTAATAACACATCGGCGATCATCTCACTAATATTTTCTAACAATGATGAAAGTAAGTCTGTCCATTTTTGGCAATAATTTGCACCTCGATCCCGATCCCATTGAACATAAAAATTTACAAATTTTACTGTGCAACATAAAAACTATTTCACTACATACCTTCACTCTGTAAACAGGTTTGCATTAGTGATGTATACAAAGGTAACTAACTACACTATAATTATTTCTAACTTAGACAAAGACCAAAGTGAGCAATGACCAAAATTAAAAAAAAATAAAACTTTTAATTAAATCCTTTACTTAATTAATTTCAAGCTCTAAAATTTCTTAATTCGAATGATTTTAAAGTTTAACCACAATAATTAATTACCTAAGAAAAATAGAACTAAAGTTACCTAGATAGATTAAAAGAAGGCAGGAATAAAGCAAACGTCCGGCTGGTTTTATTCAATGATGAAAAGTGACCAGCCGGGACGCGCAACCTGTTTGAATCAAATTTCTAAGATGTCCTTTTTAACCAATCAAAATGATTCTGGAGATATTGGTTGTCCAAAAAAAAGAATTAGATTACAAAAGAACATTTGGTCAATGCGTGTCCATTTAATCTATAAGTCTTTGTGACGCAACTAATTAAACAACACTTGGCCAGGTAAATAATTCTAGGGGCATCGTTAATCCCGTAACAAAGAACTCATCACTCATGGACTAAATCAAATGGATGCTATAAAAACATTTACAACAAAATTACCTCAAAAATCTTGTGAAGCCCACGTTCGAAAAACATTTATCAGGAGAACAAAGAAACCTTAAGTTTGGCATACCCGATAAAATAAAGTTGACATGTGCAATAAATAAAATGACACCTCAGAGTAACCAGACAAAAGCTAAAATAAAATACATAAAATTTTCTGAACGTTTTGTTCTTAAAGCACCAAAATCATTAAATTCTGTAATAGTTAAATTTATCGATAAACATGAATTGATTTAAAAAAACGGCAATTTTATCGACTTGATATCAAACGTACAGTAGATTAATGATTGCGTTTACAACCCTGTTTAATTTGAGGAATTTTGAATCATGTACGTAACTGATTTGAGATGAATATAATCTATACTACTATTTTAAAATAATAGACTCGAATTTTTAGTCTTTAATACCGAGAAATCGGAAGAATACTGTCTTTTGTTTTAGATATTTTAAACATCTTTCGTACTTGAAGATTACCAATTTGTTTTTATTTTTTCTCAGTTAAGCTTCGCTAATTAATAATCAACGAAAATTCCTCAAAAAATCCCGGAAATCACCTGGATTTTTTGGATTTTACAATCGTGCACTTGCGCAATACATTCACACTAACGGGATCTTTAGTTTATATTTGTTTCCACAATATCACATCTGCCTGAATAAACTCAGAAATGTCAATAATAAGGTGTATCGATGTACCTATTTCTAAATGTTCGATATGCAATGTCAACCCATGCACGCACGGGTCAAAGTCTAGTCATATAAAATGCAATAAATCCATGAAAATGTGGTGAGTTTTCAGGCATGTTATGACTGATTTTTTTTAATGTAAGTTAGCTCAAAAAGTACACACATGTGGATTTAATGTGGATTTGGGTTGATAAATTGCAAATTTAAGAAAACAAATAATGTTGCGCTCAAATAATAAACAATTTTTCATTCGTACAGGTATATATACTTTAATATTGTTTCATTTAGGGCACTTTTCATGAAAATGTCTCTAAGAATCAGTTTTTACGCTGTCAAAATATTTCTCAAACTCTTCCAATCCGTTCGTCATAGCTTTTTAATTCGTTTAATAATTTCAAAAGAATGTGGGCGCTTAAGATGTAGATTCGGCAGGAATCTGGGCGCACAAGGAGAGTGAAAATTTCATCAATTAAGTTTGAATATTTTTCGAATTATAACCGTTATTTGGTTTCTGTTGGATGTGGAATGAGTGGAAAAATATTTGAAATGCAAAAGGTTTTATTATAATATGGGTCTAAATATAGCAACACGATGCAATTCATGCAAAATCCTACTTATTTACAACTGATTTTAAATGATTTTGTTGTCTCTGGGTCTTCTCTCCACAAATTTGAAACGTGTAAAGATAACATATTTCAACATTAAAAATTTCGCTTTTTAAAAAAAGATGGAGAGATGACCCAGAGATGACTAATTATGTACTTTTTCAAATTATTTTTTGAAGGATAAAAAACAAAGTCCATTGATGTGACAGTGTTGTTTCAAACAGTACTTTATAGAGAATATATTGTCAAGTCTCCGTGGCGCAGTGGTTTCGTGCTGGATGTAGTGAATACATACATTCAGTGTTTTGGGTTCAAATCCAACTGGTCGTCTTTTTAAAAAAAATTAAACTTTTTTGTTTTAAATGTTTGTTATTATAACATGATGTTGAATTATAATATACCGGAATATTTTAATTTGGTTTTATTGATTTCTAGATCTGCTGTATGAACACTATTAAAAAATTCTTTTCTTATTACTAGTTTTTTAGGATATACCGGGTACACAATATAACTTCATTAAAATATGTTTACATTAACATTTCCAACTAGTTATCGGTTTACCTCTCATTGCCATATTTTGAAAGCTTTGTGAGTTTTTTAATAACCGGAATAGCCATGTACTTCGACTCTCAACATAATATATTTTTGTTGAAACCTGTACATAGCCTTTCGAGGTTATAGACATTTAAATCCCAATTGATTCGTGTCGAGGATTCCTGCAAACTTACAATCTTGTGCGCCCACTTTCTTTGATCGCAAATTCTTAAATTGTAATAGAACAGTCATGCGATAATTTATTTTGTATGTTGGCAGTAGCACTATAATTGAGATATACATGTAGCCGCTTCTCTCGTGTTCCTTCCGACTAATATAAAAAAAGTGTAGAATCGTCTGTGAGGTGAGCTTCCAAACTTATGATTTGAAATATTTGACTTGTATTGTTTCACAGTAATTACTGCACAGATAACTGTTAGATTTGAACAATACTGCTCTGCATCGATTCGGTATGTCTCAGCCTTCAACCCCTCTTATCAACAACGAGCGTGCGGTTTAGTTTTTTTTTACTTTATTAAATCATACATGTATTGCTCATGCAAACTAAAGTTGTATAATTTTACTCAGATTACTTTATAAATCATCATCGGAAATCCACGACCAGTCTCGCATTTAATTACAAACGCGTATGCGAAACGAGTCTTTGGTTGCTAACAATGATTTATAAAAAAGTGATTTCCAATTAGAGCATATTTTCGCCACACACTAGAATGTAAAATGTGGTGTTTTAGTTTAATAGCGGATGCAAAAGCAGCAATTTTACGACGTCTCAGCATCAATTTGTATGCAATATTACGCGTTCGAAATGGGTAGATATTGACGTTACATGTGTATATTTCATTTATCAAATGTTTATTCTTTAAATCAACATGTAATATTTGACTGAAAAAAATATTAATCGCGGTATAAAAACAAGGCCAGACTCTAGTTATTCAGAAAACACAACACAGACGTAGAAAAAAAAAATTAAAACAGAAAATGAAAAAAACCGCGTTTACAATGCCGCTACTTTGACGTCGTTTTCTGAGCATTGTGACGTCAAAAGATAAGGGCCCTTTTCTCATGACGGCAGTCATTTATCAACAAAATGTAACACATTATTTACATGTACATATTACCTTCTAAGTTCTTCATCTGCAAGCATGGAGATGTGTCTGCATCTATAACTAATTACTTATGAATTTTTGAGCAACAAAGACGATAAATCCAGTGTAATTGGTAAAATTATATTCAAATTGTGTTTATGTAAAGTATATATCTCTCTCTCTCTCTCTCTCTCTCATGAGACTCAGATAGTGATTCATGCTTGTGGTGGTTAATTATAATTATGTTGTAAGGAACGATATGAATATAAAAGAAAGAAGTAAGAATTTACACGGATATGAAGAGAGAATTTCAACATAGAATTTAGTTCGATAAATCTTAAGTTTTCCTGGCTTTTTAACGATTTTAAAATTTTACACGCCAAGAAAAGGTCAGAAACGACGTCAATATAAAACTGGAAAGTCACTGCCCCCAAATGGATATCTCTTAAGGTATCTTTTTTTTCTTTTTTTTACATATTAAACAAGCTTTAAATTAACTGTAAATTACCCGAATTCTCAAGCAGAATATATTTAAGGAATGAATTCAATATTTATTTGTTTTATACGATATAAAATGGTTTGGGGCAGTTTACGCTTTATAAACCGCGAAGCGGTTTATAAAAAAGCGTAAACTGTTTCAAACCATTTTATATCGTATAAAATTAATAAATATTGAATTCATTGCTTATAATTTAATTTTTTTTACTCTTCATTGTAGATAAAAACGGCCATTTGACCTTTAAAATGACGTAAAATTGTACAAAATTCAAACGTAACGTCAGGCGTATTGATACATTTTTCGACGTTAGTCTTACTATGACGTAGGCAACATTCTTTATACGATATAAAATAATTTTTTAGCCAATCAGAAAGCGCGTTACAGCCAGAATTAAATTATACGTCGATCATACTAATGTTTCTCCATTTTCACGATAATCAAAAAAGGGTCCCCGCAAGTACATCTGATCACTGCTGATTGAAATTGATTAATAACGATACATGTACATTGATTTCTTTGTTTTGACGGGGTGTATGACGGGGTGTATGGGTCGTATTTGACTAAAAACAGAATTCTTAAAAAGTCGAGCTTTTCAACGATAGTATTTTACGTAGATTTACATGTATATGTACATTAATTAATGAAGCAAACATTCTAAAAGTTATGTTGATAACTTTGCTTGCAGTTCGCCCTTACTCTTAAATTCCCCTCCATTATATCTAGATATGTCATAATATAAATAGTACCTATTTGAGAGCAATATGAACAATATTATATGTTTGCACTGCATTTTATTTAGATTAAATGTCTTGAATACGACTTTGAGAAAGCTTCATAGCTTACTCCGAAAATCGCCGTTTTGTACTCAGCTGGAGTACGAGTATGAGTATGAACAAGTTTTATAACCTCGATACCTTGAGTATGAGTACGGTTTGGAGCACGGAGTACGATTTGGAGTACGAAATTGGACTCAATAAAGTTTTATAACCTCGGGGCCTGGTTAAATACGTATTTTAAAAATAATACAGTGTGACATTTTTGTCAGATGTATAACAAAAGCGAAACATAGATCTATTCACATTTGTTATCAAACCGCTTCGGTTGAGTTTTTTCCGATAGCGTCACAATCAATCCTGTCAGCTATGTCAAACATACACAATACACATCGCCGATGTAAACACTTTACGATTTGTCAACTCCTTTTCTTAGGCGGTATTATGCAGTGCCAGAGCTGAGGGATTTCTCAGAACAGGTCACCCCCCCCCCCGATATTGACTATCAACAATATTTAAATTGTATGCAAATCTCTCTCTCTCTCTCTCTCTCTCTCTCTCTCTCTCTCTCTCTCTCTCTCTCTCTCTCTCTCTCTCTCGTGAACTATCATCAGGTGCTAGCTTTATTTCCAACACGCATATTAAACTTAAATAATTTAGAGTATATGAAAGTGTGCATTTCCTCGTCTCATATATCTATATGTTCTGTACAGTAATGCAAATCATGTTTCGACTGCAAGATAAAAGTTGGCATCGTGCTGTTTGAAACAACCGTATACATGCATGTACACCTGCTGAGTGGTTCTATTCAGTATCCGGGTCGATTGTCTTACGTGTTTTTGTTTTTCTATATATATTTATATACCTGCATAGGCGTCGGAACCGGGGGGGGGGGGGGGGGGGGGGGGGGGGGGGGGCTATCCCCCACTTTTTTTGCAAAGTCATACCTAACCATTAGAAACATAGCATGATAGAGGGTTAAGCCCCCCTCCCCCACTTTTTCCTCGCAGGAAAGATTATTGTTCCAAAATTTACCTTGAAAGATTGAGAAGATGGATTCAGAAGCATACTAGCCCCCCCCCCCCCCCCCCCCCCCCCCCCAACGGATTAGGAATTTCATGATTTTGGAGAAAAAAAATTTGGGTAAGTAATTTTTTTTTTTAAAGTTTAGGTATCCCCCCCCCCCCCCCCACGGATTAGGATTTCCATGATTTTGGGAATTACTTTTTTCTCAATATTTCTGAGGATTAGTCTAGCCCCCCCCCCCCCCACCTTTCAATTTGCTTCCGACGCCAGTGACCTGTGTCTACTGACTTTTGTTTGTTAAACCAGAAATCTAACAAAGCTAATGAATATCAATGACTGTTTAGAAATAAAGACAATATTTTACTTTGTCCCAAGATCATTTTGCAGCATATTTTTTTTTTTTTATAAATTTATTTGATATTTATAAAAATGATGTCCATTCAGTAGTATGGGAAAATCTTTATATACCGCAGCTTGAAATAAAAATTCAAATGAGATTTCGCGTTGCAAGTAAAATGAAAGTACCCGGATAATATCATTAAAACATTGTGCGAGGTTTTCCGAGTCACTTCCGAATGGAGAATAGATGTCAGTATTTTGCAGTATAAACTTCTGTTTCTTCAAAATTCAAACTCTGTTTTGTTCCTTTAAAATTTTACGAGTTCAAACTTGTATTGTGTCAATAAAGACATCTTGTAAATTTTCCCTTTCGTCAATTTCAATTACACTTATTTCACAGGTATGTGTGTTTCACAGGCACTTTACGTTATATATTTTTCTCATAAATATAATAAAATAATATTTATAGATACATACATGAATTTTTATTACAAATCGCACAAATGTGCTGCATATATATCCTGGAACAGACACAATGTTTTTTCCGTCTTGGCATGTGCCCGTACTGAAAAATGACCACCCCCGTTTAAAAATGTGCATGACTTCTAAAAACGATACCCAAGAAACATTAGTTAGAATGAAATGAGCGGTGTAGGCTATTTCTAAGGCAGTATAAAGAAAGTGCATGAAGGGTCAGACCTGCCTGAACACTTAAATATCTTCATTCGGGACATTTATGAAAATATAAAAATGTAGATGTTAAAAATGAACGTATGAAGTTTTTCTTAATTTCCTAAAAGCGATAAGTTCCCTACTTAATTTTTTTCTCTGCTATTTGTAGTATTCCGCCCCCCCCCCCCCCCTTCTTCTTCCAAGATCTAACTTCTCACACTGGATGCTGTTGTAGCTCTTCTAAGTTCAGCTGTATGACGTAACAGTTGTAACTACGTCAGATTTGGATGTATTTGCAAGATGTGCACACTAAATATGTGCTTCTTAACAGTGGCTAAAACATCGAGGCGGATCCAGAAATTTCAAAATTTTAAAGTTGGTTTTAATGCGGAACGACTACAAATTTCTTGGGGATCTTGGTGTATACATTCATTTGGTTAATGGAGAATCCTATTATCAGTATATATTAACATAATATTGATTATTATAGAATTTTTCTTAAAGAAATGATGAACCCAACAGGTTAAAATTATTTCTGCATATACAGAGAGACGTTTATTCATGTTTACACACCACTGCTTATTTGTGCAGTTTGACTAAAGAAGAAACATGCATTCAAAACGTCCATCATTCCTGTAATGTTAGAGATACCTATTATAGCGAGCGCAGCGAGGCGGTGCGAAGCGCCGCTCGCGTAGCGAGCTCCATAGACAACGTGTTCGAACTGAGGAAATTCGAGTTGAAATCTGCACATTGTTCAAAGAAAATTTTATGAGGCCACGTGAAAACGTTCTACTATCCCAGTGATCCTTTGCGGTGCATAGCAACATGGCTGAACAGGAAGCGTTTTTAAGGAAAATTCTTACCTGTAAATCGCATACATCATTTTCATTTAACAATAAAAAATCCTTTTAAAAACATTAAAGTAAACAACACATATGCTTACGTAAAAAACTGTACCTATGGCGTCATTTCCTTCCCCGAATTTGTCCGACAATTTACGAAAACTGTCGAGCGCAAAAAGTTATGTATGACGTCACAGTGATCTCGCGTTTTATATTCCCGCGATACATTTAGAGGTGGATCAAGCATCTGTACTGAATGTAACGTGTAGGAAGTACTCAGTAGGGAGTCACCGTTAATACTGATACTATGCTCGCTATTGACGGTGGCTGATTAGTTTTGTTTTGATGATTTTTTTTTGCTCAGTAAATACACATGCAAGTTCCATGCTAAATTTATTGTCATATTGATCCAATCAGTGTTATACGTTAGGTAGGTGACACAAATTATTAAAAAAGAAAAGTCTAATCGTTATTAGATCTACGTGTAGCCACGTCATTTTGTAATGAATGAATAAAAGAAAACAAATTAAACTGTTAAAATATCAACATGTATTTGTTATAGTTGCATATGTGGTCAAACCTTTCAATAATATTGGATATCACACACTAAAAAAGGGGGAGGGCACATATGTCTACAACGCTTATATAGCGTACAAAAATTAAAAAGATTAAAAACAAAATTGATGTCTCAGAGGAAAATAATTAAAACACCGGAAACAACAAGAAAAAATGAGATATAACACAGACACACAATTTATTGATTTTAATGATCATTATTAAAAGGTAAAGAAGAGATAAAAAAAAAACCGGCTTTGTGTTTATCAAAATAATTTAATAAGTCTGTTTAACATTTTATTAATGCTCAGTGGTAGTTTTTATGTTTAAGTGTATTTAATCCTAGGAAAGGACCATTAGAATAAAAGTTTGATATCTTCCGGTTCCTTGCGGTAGTAAAAGTTTTCGAGACAAAGCCAAAGTTTTTTGGTTTGGTTAAGTCCACGGGTTGCATTTAACAATGATGACAGATGTGTGGCTCCTTCTGCACTCGCCCCAACGGTCACACCGTAAAACATATTACATGTAGTATAGTAAAAATAAATAGTACTGCTTGTACTGTAATCACATGCAGAAACTGAAATAATTTAATTCTGGTTGTAACGCGCTATCTGATTGGTTGAAAAATTATTTTATATCGTATAAAGAATGTTGCCTACGTCATAATAACACTAACGTCAAAAACGTATCAATCCGCCTGACGTTACGTTTGAATTTTGTACAATTTTATGTCATTTTAAAGGTCAAATGACCGTTTTTATCTACAATGAAGAGTAAAAAATTGAATTATAAGCAATGAATTCAATATTTATTAGTTTTATACAATATAAAATGGTTTGGAACAGTTTACGCTTTTTTATAAACCGCTTCGCGGTTTATAAAGCGTAAACTGCCCCAAACCATTTTATATCGTATAAAACAAAAAAATATTGAATTCATTCCTTAAATAAAATGGTAATTTAAAAAATCAAATTAATGAATACAACTTGAACAACACATATAAATACCTGTTCAAGATACGTTATTTATATACCGTACTGTTAGAGTACATGTACCTGTAAAATAGGAGAAAATATATCCTTGTTACGTTAATATTTCTACTTAGTAATGTGTAAACACTTAGGTAAACCCCGCTGAAATTATATTTATTTTCATGTCGCCAGGGACTGATAAGATGTATCCAATTTTAAGTTCGTAGAGATTTCAGGCTTAATTCATGATCCGCCGATCAATTTCAACTCTCGGTGCAAACAGAAAATATTGACGTCACGAACACGGAAGTGACGCGGAGCGGTAAATCTTCTGTGGCAATGGATGCAGTGCTTGTTGGAACTTGTCATGTAAATAACGTCCGGCTTATAGCTATGATGTTTTATTGTAACTCGGAATTCGGTGAATTTCTTAACTGCCGCGACCGCAGTTTGGATTATGTACGTCTCGATCGTAGCCATCGCGTTTTAGCCAAGCATTGTCGCATACAAAGGCTACTTCACTTCGTTTCATTGTAAGTTTAGATTTGAGGATTGCAGTGTTTCTTCCAGTCAACATCTACGATGTTATAGTGGCGAATTTACAGCTTGTGGAGATGATTTACGTATTACAGATCAAATATCAATGTCTAAATTGAAAGGCAGCTGGATTTTACGCGAATGGGGGAGGGGGGGGGGGGGTTAGCTTTTCACTGAAAAACTAAGGGGGTTAGTTTTTCAGTGAAAAACTAACCCCCCCCCCCTTTTTCTACCGGAAGATGTTAGGAGATTTGTCGTACAAATCTGATTTATACAAATGAAAATTTATCAAATAAAGAACAAACAAACAATTACAAAACAAATAAATAGAATAAATTAAAACAAATAAATAAGATAAATACTGGTATATAAATTCAGAGCATAGAAAATCATGTATTTTTCTCCATTACTCCTGCCACTGCTAAAATCACACTATCTCATGGATTTATATTTTTTTTTATGTAACTAAGGCTATTAGGGCCAGTTACAATATTCCATCAGGAAAAAGGTGAATTCCGAGGAAAATAATTATTCCGAAATAAAATAATACCTTGTTACCAACTCTTACACAACAAATAATTAAAAGAGATTGTGTGATAACTAACAAACAATAATCATGAGAGTAATATAATTATTGTAATACTATAAGCAATATTCAAAAGTGAAAAAATTGTCAATTGAAGAATGACCTTTATAATATATTTACATGAAAAAGAACGAGGAGGCAGCTAGCGTAAGAATATGAATACTTCACATTTACATTTCTTGGGGTGGGGTGTTTATTCAAAATAATTTTAAGTGAATTTTGTTTTCTTCCACGTATTACATATATACATCGATATTCTAAATATTTATTGTAATGTTGTATCTGCTGATCATGAACATATCTATATATTTTAGCGCAAGAGTACCTGACTATAGTAATATATCTTGAATAGATAGTAGGCATCGAAAATATTTGTTTAGATATTTGATCAAGCTACTATTATTATTTTTATGACACTACATGGTAGACACAATGTTCTGTCGTTAAAATTACAAATGTCCTCGTACCCAGTTTAACGATAGAATTCATCCCGTATCCTCACTTTGTAGCAAATAAAAAAATTATATCGCGCTGTAGCTTGCCTAAATATGATTGGTCTCAAAAACCTACAATGTTGCTCTTTGTAGAATCCTATATTACCACATTAACTGTTTATGCAACAAAATCACTGCCACTTTTAACATCACGTTTGAAAATTCGCTGTTTATGGTCGCCATGTTAATGATAAAATCCAAGACATTCAAAGTGCGATTTACAACTAAATGGCAGGCAAATTCAAACGTGTACTTTAACAAAATGCCTTCGTATGACTCATTAAATGGATATTTTGTGGAATAAACGACATATGCATGTTCAAAAAGGTTTGTTATGTATACAAATGTGATTTTCCCCTGCAGATTATTTATAACAGACTTAAAATCGACACGAAGCTGATCAGCTTCGTGGCTGCTACATTGCAAGTTTATGGGACGAATTCTTACTGTGACCTGAGCTTAGCCTGGTCACGGTAAGATTATTCTTTCTAACCAGCTAACTACATGGCTATATTGTACAACATGGCTATTGTAGACTATCACAAATCAAGTAACTCATAACACTACTACAGTACATCTTCTATATATCATCAAAGTTCAAACGACATTAAATTTTAGTCAAGCATATGGAAATGCCATTAATTGCAAAATTTGGAGAATAAAGTGTCCAAGTCCCTTTCACATAAAAATAGCGTACAAGATGCCAGTCTACAATTGCTGTGCGAAATCATTGAACTATTTTTTTTGTTTTGGTTTTGATACAAAAGAAGTTGCATTATGTACTTACCTTCAAATGTTG
The DNA here is from genome assembly GCF_025612915.1 of Magallana angulata. Classification (NCBI taxonomy): domain Eukaryota; kingdom Metazoa; phylum Mollusca; class Bivalvia; order Ostreida; family Ostreidae; genus Magallana; species Magallana angulata. Next base: position 61,479,780 of record NC_069112.1, read on the forward strand.
AAAATCTCTTGCAAAATATTACAACCAACCGGCTATTCTTCTAGCTTTTCCTTCTCTTCTACTTCTGTTTACAATTTCTTATAAAATCGTTCGCAGCAGACGTGTGCAGTAAGCGACGGAATTACGTCACAAAACGGTGTCTTGATATTTCGTTCCGTACAAAATTCAGATCGCTGAATTACCGTCCTATCACACCATCGGTTTAATGTTGGATAACTTCCATTTTCTTAATTTTATTCATTTGATTCGACACTTATCTACCAGTGCTTCTCCTATGTTCTTCTTTTTTTCTTTCTTCCCTATGTTTGTACATAGTTTCATTATTTAGCAGTGTACATTTACCCCCTTCTTTTTTTCTTAGATTTTAAACCCAATGCATTGATTATACATAATCTTCATGCAATATATTGCTATAACAGATTTAAATTGAATTCTTCAATGGCCGCATTATACTGAGTCCAATTAAGAGTTACTTTATACATGTAGTTGAGTTAGATTTGCGCATCGATATAATAATTACATGTCCGACTCCACGCGCTCGTTCATCCCCCTCTCGCTCACCCAGCGACCCCCCCCCCCCCCCCCCCCACCCTTCCAAGAACACTGAATCTCGAGTGAAGATTTTATTTTTCTTACGATTTTCTTTAAGTGCTGTTAAGTATTAAGTATACACTCAGGTTCTCATACTAATTTCAATTGCTTCATTTAAGCATGCCATCGAATCATTATTTTTTAAATGATACAGTCTCATAACTGTGGCGGTGAGTGCATATAAATTGAGTAAATCTACGTTGGAGTACTCTAATTATTCATGCATTTATTTTTTTATGATTTTGGTTTTTTTTCTAATTTCTAATATTTTATTTCCTTTCTCTTATAGATCTATTCATGCTTTTCTTCCGATTATATATAGCCGGTGCGCTTATACATAAGCGTCTGTTTGTTGTTGTTATTGCTTTTTGTTTCCTGATTTTTTTTCCACAAACGCAATGTAATATTGATGATTATCGGAGCAAATTAGATCTATACAGCAATAGATAATTACAGTGTACATGTCCTTATCCACGATCTCGTTTACCACGAATATCTCAAGTTATCGCGTTACATGTCAAGGTACTTCCAGTAAGTATTCTTCAAGGCAGTGTGCACCCCCCCCCCCCCCCCCCAAGAAAATAAAATCAGTGGTCGAGGACCTCGGAAGAACTTTTATTAAACTTTTTAAATGTAATGTAATGTAATAATATTATATTATTGTGTTAACGAAGTTCTCATTCGTACTTCATTTCCTTTGTGTATTCTAATTGCGAATACACTGCGGTCAGTTGCTGATCCAAGATATATTGTAACGCAAACTGTGGTGGGGTGCAGTAGAAGATACCAGCTTCTGAAGAAGGGGGGGGGGGGGTGTTGGTTTTTTTTTACTCAATGATTGTAAAAAAAATTTTTAACTACAACGAGAGAAAAGGGGAGGAGCGCACATTCAAACACAGACACCCCCCCCCCCCCCCGCCGCACACGCAGGCATATACATGTATGTCCAGACAAAAGAGAAGGAAGATCGATCAACATGTCGATAACGCTGAAGATATGAATGCACATTTTAACTCATAAAATTACCCGCAGAAACGATCAAGCACCATTCTCAGCATCTGCAGTGGACCGAAAACCCTTGGCTAGCGAAGATGCATTCTCAATTACAGTTACATGGACCAAAAAAAGTCAACAAAATTACATTTCCGAGAGCTTAACACATTCAATGATGGAAGGAAATTTTCATTTCATTTTCATTTAGGCTTATATTAAATAGATATATTTTTTGTCGTAAAAAATTTCTTACTGATACATGTACATGTATTTAGATGTATATTTTTGTAGTAGCGTTTTCTTTATATATATATATAAATGAAAACTCCACGTCTCAGGTTCGATGGATTTATTATAATTTCATTATGAACCCTGTAAAAGGTCAACAATAGCGTATAAGCATTCATTATAACAATAAACATATTATATTAATACAATGACATTTTCATAGAATTATACATAAATAAATTTCTTTAAAAGTTGACAATATATACTGAGTAAATTATGCAAAAGAATCATAAGAGTTATTCCCCTTATATCAAAGTGATATACACGTATAAATTTATATAAGAACTTGATCGTTGATAAGTTCACGTACACAATTATAAATTATAATCATACGAGTTATACAGCTCTTATTCATAATAAATATAATACATATTTCTATACATGTATACCTGATTATGGATCAGGGTTCCAATTAGATGTATGGCCCGATTAATGGGTGAAAATACTGAATGGCCAATAGCCCTATTAATAAACATATAAAACCGATATACAAACTTCATATACATGTACTTTGATTCAATTACAGCTTAATTTGATCACTACTAAGTGAAACTCAGTATATTGCATTTAAATTACATTAAAGGTAAAAAACAGATTAATTAATGGAAAATAAAGAATTAGTATGAAAAAGAAGTCAACTTACAGTCAATGTCCTGGAATCTTTCGTAATTAATTAATGTAAATATATATATATAGTCAAATAACCCAGGAACCAAGATTGACCTCACAACTGGCTGAAAATATTTCTCGCTCTCACTGACCAGTACCAAGAACTTGGCGGGAATCTCCCTCAACCAATGAAAATCAAGGATTTCAATAACTAGCCTCAGGACTTATATGAATAAGTAAAACTAGAACTGTCCTAATGGGACTAATACCCCCGCTAGGCTAATTTCAAATGGGACAAATAATTGAATTGAATAATAAAGGTTTGGAACACATACAAAAAAAAATTTCTAGAATTGTAAAAAAAAAAAAAAAATAGTTAACAAAGAAAAATTAAAATCAAAATTGTCAGAATTTCACTGTAAATACATATCTATAACAGTAATACTTTTACAAATGTATGTATTTGATGATATATTTTTTTAATTTAATTGATTTAAAGAAAAACCAACAAAATGACAATAATCCCTCCCTTTGCAGTGAATAGAAATACCAGTAGCCAAGCAATGCTCTTCTGTTGATAAAACTTTCAATATCTTTCTAATAAGAGTCTTGACAGATGCAATTAGTTGTTTCAAATTTTCCTCACTTTCTCCTATGGCACAATGGAACTCCATATCAGAAAATTGATCCCATAGGACTATGATTTTCTTTGATTAACTTGTTAAATTTAATAAACTCCAAAAACATTACCATAATTACCATACTATGTAAAAATATGTAAAAAAAGAAAATTTAATATTACAAACAATTTTAAAATTGCCAAAACACTACAATCATATCAGTAATTTTGAATTTCATTAAAATTAATGCCCAATAGGGTCACTTCATCAATTTACTTGACAAATAAATTTAAACAACCTCTAAAAATAGTTTAACTTCTTTATTAATAATTATATTATTTATTTCCTTATAATGATAGACCTTTTGGTTTACATGAAACAGTTTTAAAATAGCCCCAAAACCATCACCCACTTTACAGATTATCAATTTCCCCTAAACACATGCTCCATCTGAACCATGGCTCAGATAATGGCTCCCTTGGGACAAATGAATTCAGCCACACTTGTCTTTGATGTTCTTATTAGCTCCTAAGAATTTATCATTGACAAACAAAAACTTTGCATTGTCAGTTGATAGAACACTTATAAAAAATAATTTCTTTTTTATTAATTAAGACATAAAGACAAAAAACTCCATCTGGATGTATTTATATAAATATATTTTAGAGTGTTTTCTATTAATTAATTAATAAAATCTGTAAGGATTACCTTCCTTACTTTTCAACATTAGTGTACAATATATAGAATAAGGAAAATGAAAACTGTCATAAAATCATTAAATCTTGTCTGATCTTAAAAAAAATTCCAGGTGCACATCTTCAGATGGTGTTCAACATATGTACAAATTTTCAAACTGTTCCATGCAGTAATAAAAAATTCTATAGGGGGGACAAAGTTGCGTCTACAGACAGACGGACAGACGGACGGACAGACAGACGGACAGACGGACGGACAGACAGACGGACAGGGTGAAACCAATTTACCCCCCTAAACTTCGTTTGCGGGGGTATAATAAAAACCAAAACTATTGTATGCTTTTATTAATTACGGAAAGTCATCGCGGATATTCAAAAACGCGAATTGTAGAAATTATTGGTTGCATTTGATATTTAATCATTTAAATAAAAACACATTAAAAATAACACTCTACCACATTTTAATGACTGCTCCCAGCTTACTTTAAAAAAAATGCTACGTGCTTGCATGGTTTTCTCATTTTTTTGTGGGGGGGGGGGGGGGGGGAGTTGTAGATGAATCCCCCCCCCCCCCCCCCAAAATCTTCCGATCCTATGACATAGCATCAAATCTATACGTCATTGTACGAAATTTTACCCGCTAAAAATTCCCGCGTTCAGGCACAGCTCGTGCAAAAAGCTTCATTTCCAAAGATGGCGGGGCTACGGTTAAAGGTATATGTGATTTCAGATGCCAACACTAGGAAAAGTGACAGGGGAACATTTTTCAATACAATTGCGTATGAAGAAAACGGCAAAACAATAAAAACAGTTCAATACCCGGAAAAGTTCCGTCTACAGAAGGAAAATTTTTACCTTTCAATCAACGTATCAGTGGTTGAGGACACGGTCAGACTAAACGACACATCGAGGGTAAGTAACTATATATCCATTAATTTAAATAAATATATACAGAGAGATAATACGATAACATTTTATTATGTTTATGAAATGCATGTACAAATTCTAAAAAAAAAAAATCTCCGAAAAAGGGAGATTGGCTCCGATAAAATATTGCACTATAATCACGCCACGTACACTTGCGCTATATTTTTCTTACTCCAAATCCTAATTTATTTTTTTTTACGTTTGTGCTGGAACTTTTCCTGGAGCATTCCAATTTGTTCTTGTAAATACACTATCATGTAACGGGGGTGAATAAATGACAGACATCTGACGAACATCTGAGGGTCTGTTGTTAAATATTTTTTTTGTAATTTACAAATTACCCTGTATATATGCATAGATATAATAAAGTTACAGAAAACTAATTCATATGATATAGTAATTAATTTCCCAAGCATGAAATATACATAGCATTTCAATGCTACAATATGAAAAAGTTATTTCCCTTATCGCATCATTTTTACATGAATATCCATTAGTTACTGAATTTTTACAAAAATCATCCATTCTCGGATTATCATTCATGATCTTTTCCGATCATATAAATATTGAAATATTCAAATATATATTATTAAAAAAAGTTTGCAACTGATTAAGTGTGACGGTCAGACCGGTTCGAATACCGGCGCCAGATAGCTCAGTTGGTAGAGCACCTGACTAGAGATTCAGGGGGCCCGGGTTCGATTCCCGGTCTGGTCAGTCATTATTTCTCCCATCCTGTTACATTTGGTGCTGTGACCAACCCCTGGAACTGAAAGGTGAACTCCTACCAGGGGAAGAGCCTGGGGTGATCTTCGAGAGAGAAGATCATTTAAGGGGGGAGGAATGTGACGGTCAGACCGGTTCGAATACCGGCGCCAGATAACTCAGTTGGTAGAGCACCTGACTAGAGATTCAGGGGGCCCGGGTTCGAATCCTGGTCTGGTCCGTCATTATTTCTCCCATCCCTTTCATTAGCATATGTTAATTAAGAACATTATAATAATTAGTACCTGTTTTAAAATAGAGCACAGTATATAATATAATTACAAGCTGATAACTTACAGTATAAATCAATCTTTGACTGTAATCAAAATAACATTTAATTAAGGAATAAGGAATTATTCTTTGAGTATTATGAGGTCACAATTTCGGTCGAGGCATGGTCAATTCGAATAAAGCCCAAACAGCTTTATGATACATTTCACCGCACATATGTATACTTCACATAACTGCAAAAGCACTTCAAAGTACAAGTTTTAAAAAAATCATTTTAATTATACTTCATATTTTAATTCCATATTTGTAGTTTATACCTTTTATAAGCATAACACAGTTACTATGCATTTTAACAGGTCTTCCAGTGTGCAAAGTTCGAAGTGGACAAACACAAAGTTGATATCATACTGAATCCACCAGTACACATGGTTGAGGACACGTACCTTATCCCACCAAAAACAATCATCTCCGTGAAGGGTATATTAAGAAAAGTAAGTCATATTGATTATGAATCAATATTAATTTCTTTTTAAATTATTGAATATTACTATAATCCAGTGTGTTGCCTGATTGAAAAAAAAACCCTGGTTGTAGGTAACTTAAAAACTTAACCATTTTCCAAAATCTTCTTCACTACCACTGTGCACATCTTAAGAAAAAGCCCAAATTATAACTATGTACACCAACAAGCCCTCTACCAAAATTGTACATTCCATGTTCCTCAGGGTATGGGTTTTGACTTGAGGACAAATAAGTCTTAACTTGTCAAATAGTCTTATAGATGTATAATATTTAAAAACTCCTCTACTACCACTACTTCCACAAATTTGTAAGAAAGATTATGTAGATGAAGAAGCCCTCTACCAAAATTATAAATTTCATGTCCAAAGGGGTTAATTGGCATTCTGACTTTAAAGTGGAACCAAAATTGTTATATTGTGTTAATGCATACAATATCTAAAAAAAAATTCTCTGCTCCTACACATCATTAAGAGAAACTAAATTCATGATTAGGTACACCAGGAAGCTTACTACCATAATAACCTTTGTCACTATGAAGCATTAACATGGCCTAACATAGAAATTTTATAAAATTGCCATTACATTGTTTTAAAACCACTCGAAGCAACTTGAGGTTTTCAAAACATGTATGTGGTTGGTGTGAAGAACACTAGATATCATTTGTCCCTGGAATTCATAGTTTGTCTATTTTAAAGCAGCAAGACCTGAAGTAACTTAAAGAGAAAGAGATCGATTGATGGATGAAATAATCTGATTTTACATTGCATGATGAACCCATATCAACAGAATAAACTGGATCATGTACACCCCTTCTTCCTGTCTCCCATTATCCTCAGAGAAAAACGGTGGTGGGTTAAACAAAGATAAAAACAGAGAGTTATGCAGATTGAGAAACGGAGACCCACCACCCAGTCCAATCCCATCCCTGCCTCTCATTTTTCTCCTAGAATTCGAAAATCTAAGTCCCTAACTATAAATCTTATCTAAATAATAAAAAACAATCAGTTATTATTTTTTTAAAATGTCAGTTAAACTTAAAAAAATGAAAGTAATTTTGATTCATAACTGCTATGACATTTATCTGCAGTGTACCACTCTTGAAGCAAAAAATCCTTCCTGGTAAAATTGAAAACTTTGTTAAAGGAGATTTAGGAAACAATCCATAACTATATATAGTATAATAAACCAAATGTATAACATCCAATTCTACAATATAATTGCATTGTAGATAAAAAAAAATTCATAAAATCCCCATATTATAAACAATAAAAACCAAGTATGGGATGTTGGGTTTGTTTTGTAGCCCTAGTTAAAATATTTCGGGGAATAATTTTCTGAAAGTCTTTCACAAACTATTTAATTGTAATATTGTGCATAATGCAGTAAAGATTCTTAATGAATTTGCAACACAAAAATAGTGGTATCCCACAATGAGTTCGATCTTCCAATGTATAAGATACATCTTTAAGCAGGGCGCTGACAAATCCAATTGCCTGACTCCCAGGGCAAGTGATATTTCCGATCGGGCAAGTAAAAATTCAATACGGACTTGCCCGTGGGCAGTATATTTATCGTTTATCTTTAATCACAATACAGAATTTGGTAGGGCTAGTAGATATTGAGGTAGGGCAAGTAAATTTTGCCTGACCACTTGCCCAAGGGCAAGTGTCTAAAATGTGTGTTTGTCATCCACTGTAATAAGGATTAAATGTGTTGCCTGTTGTGAATTGCTCAGTAAATAATGTAGCCACTGAGCCTCTTATTTCATTTTAACCTTTCTGTTTTATATTTTATCCAGTCTTCAGATTTGATAGAGAGCTCTAACAGCAGGAGAAAAGAATTGACCCTCGAGTCCCTTGACGGCCAAGACATTATAATATGCAAGTTATGGGGGGAAACTGCAGACTTGGTAGTCCCACCCATAGACTCAATTATCACTGCCACATGTGTACAAGTTGCTGTCTGGAAAGGGACTATGAGTCTTAACTCCACAAACCTGACAAAACTTAAGGTAAATAATGCATTTACTTTTAAAAACACATGATAATATCCCGCTCAAGCATTGGAATTGGCAGTTCACACATTTTAAAAGATGATACAATGCTTATTATGATCTAGAACCATATATTTGTTCATTTTGTATATTAACACACAATATGATTCAGCAAACATCTGATTTTGTATGTTTTTATTGTAATGCAGGAAACAGATGAAGAGACACTATTTCAAGGTGAAATAGAAGGGTTGGAAATCCTTGAGTAAGTTCAAATAATAATATAAATATACATGCACTTTACTAATTTTTAAGTCCCGCTCTGCGTGCCCCTTATAATAATCACTTTGGTCATCTATCTGTCCTTCTTCTGAGGATATGTTCTCTCCCCTTGGCCCAATCTGACAGAGTACCTTTGCATAAAATGTTTGCAGTGACCTTGAATGAAGTTTGTATGTCAGGAATCAACATCATATCTCATTATTTTAAATCTTTTTTTCACAGCATATATACTCTCTACCTAGCCCTATTTGGCTCATTCTTCACATGAAGAAATCTTTTAGGGGAAGGGTTATAGTCAACCTGCTTTTTTATGCCCCCCGCAAACGAAGTTTTGTGGGGTATATAGGAATCACCTTGTCCGTCCCTCCGTCTGTCTGTGCAAAATTTGTGTCCTGTCCATATCCTTTTTTTTTGGAGAAAATAGAATGTTCTTACTTCACACAAAGATTGCTTATGACCTAAGGCTGTGTCATGACCTTGACCCAAGGTAATTTGGGTAGGAAAAAGTCACTGACAGAAAAGTGCAAAATTTATATCCAGTCCATATCTTTCTTATGGACAAATATTGGAAGTTCTTAATTCACATAAAGATTGCTTATAACCCGAAGGTGTGACAATGACCAATTGAGAAAGGATAAGGTCATTGTTTAAAAAATGCTTAATTCCTGTCTGTGTCATGTCTTGTATTAATGGAAAAATTTAGAAGGGGAAATATTTCATGCAAAAAAAAAAATTCGAAAAAAAATCGGGTTCAGTATACCAATAATACAAAATGTGTATATAAAATGGTTGCTTGACATGTGAATTTCTGTTGATTCAAGTCATGTTTGTTAACATAAGAATACAAATGTCCTTATGCATTAACAGTTAACTTGAAATAAATACAATTTAAAGAATAGAAATTGGTTTGTGTATTCATATTAACAGTTGTAAAAAATGAACAGTGAAATAGATTTATCCGATATTTTCTAAAATAGAAAAAATACACGAGTTATGATTTTTTCTTAGCGGGGGATATCAATTGTGAGCTTGCTCACAGTACCTCCAGTTTTTTCTTACACAACCAAAAAATACATCATCAGATAGAGAAATTGTATTACATAACACGTATCTATAGTAAAATTCTAAATTTCACATTTTCAATTATTTTTCTTTTTTAAGTGAAATATCTTGTTAGCTCACCTAATCTGAAAGCTAAAGTGAGCTATTCTGATCACATTTTGTCTGTCATCCGTCTGTCTGTCTGTAAACTTTTCGCATTTTCAACATCTTCTCAAGAACCACAACCAAACTTGGCACAAAGCATCCTTAGCCTAACGGGATTCAAAGTTGTGAAAATTAAGGAACAAGTCCTCTTACAAGGGGACATAATTAGGAATTAATGAAAATTTTTGAGAAATTTTAAAAAATCTTCTTCTCAACAACCATTTGACCAGGAAAGCTGAAACATGTGTGGAAGCATCCTCAAGTAATGTAAATTCAAAGTTGTGAAAATCATGATCCCCCGGGGGAAGGGTGGGGCCAAATGGGGGGCGGGGGTCAACTTTTTACATAGGAACATATACAGTAAATCTTTAAAAATCTTCTTCTCAAAAACCATATGGCCATAAAAGCTGAAACTTATGTGGAAGCATCCTCAGGTAATGTAGATTCAAAGTTGTGAAAATCATGACCCTCGCGGTGTAGGGTGGGGCCATGGCAGGTCAATTTTTAACATATAAATATATAGAGTAAATCTTTAAAAATCTTCTCTTCATAAACCATTTGGCCAGGAGAGCTGAAACTTAGTGATGTGTGGAAGTATCCAAAGGTAGTGTACATTCAAAATTGTGAAAATCATGACCTTTGAGGTGTCGGGTGGGCTACAATGGACAGTAGATTTTTAACATAAGAATATATAAATTAAATCTTTAAATATCGTCTTCTCACAAACTATTTAGCCAGGAAAGCTGAAACTCGAGTGGATGCATTCACAGGTAGTGTATCTTTAGAGTTAAGGTGGAATAACACACCTTGTAAAAGTCACTCAAATCTACAGGACATTATTTGATAATGAGATATATAATGATAAATAAACTGTACATGTGCCAAATAAGCGAAAAATTTGCAGTTTGGGGATAAAAAATGAATATCTCAAATAATTTTTTCATTAAGTTACAACAAAAGCCCTTGTGGGATTCAAATTCAGGATGTACAGATCATAAGTCTGACGTACACTTTATCCCCTCGGCTATGGAGTAAATTACAGGTCGCAATCAATTAAATTATTTTAATAAAATATCTTTATTTATTTATATGTCACAGACCTTTATGATTCAATTATTTTACCGATAGTTACTTGAATTAGGGAAATTCACATAAAGTTTAATGCTACACTGGAATTTGATTTGCTGAGGTATTGATCCCATTAAAACAGTTTTGACTATACTGGATTGCTTGCATGTGAAAATATTAAATTACACCAAATATTAATATAACGTACGTTAATTATTCAAATATCAAGCTCTTTCCAAATAACAACTGCAATACAATAATTTTTAAGATTTATTTCAACTTTTCTTTCTTTCAGAGAATCAAATTACATCATCGTGGATGGCAAAACCTTAAAAGTAGACAATTCCCTATTGGAAACAATTTTCCCTGGAAAAATATTCAAAGAAACGATCTCCATTGCGGGCAAAGCAAAGGGTCTGACAATTGCTGAAGTGTAAGTCTTAGGAATCTTTATAAAAGTACTCACTGCTGATTAATTATAGTATAAATATTTTCAGCTCGCTTTTTCATGATTTTGATAAAAAAATATATAATAATATACCTTTGAGTAAATTGTGATTTCATTGGATAAAAAATACTTAGTACAAGATTTCTTTATCTCTTCTTATATACACAGGAGATATTGAATAGAAAAAAAACAAATTTCTTACTAAAATTTATATTAATGGAAAATATTTACATTGTTTATCTAATTCAACTTCTTAAAATGTCGCCAAACAAATTTTCTAACTTTATCATCCGGGTACTTCCCAGTAGGTTTCTTAGCTCATCTGAGCTAAAATCTGACATGAGCTTGAATTCCTGATAACTTTCTGTCTGGCGTCAGTCTTTCTGTCTGTCTGTAAACTTTTTGACCTCTTAAGTACAGCTATTTGTAAGAACCAGGCAGGGGGTGATTCATGACCAACTCAGATTTCTATGAAATTTTAATATGAAGTTTTATGGACCACCAGAACATCATTGGAGATGATGACTTTTTTGTTCAACCTTTGTTGCCATGGTAACGTGGCACCATGTAAATGTACCTGAACAGCAAACACCAAACACATACTATTTTGAATTAATCTCTTACTTTCGGCAATTAAAAAAAAATTAAACAAAACTATACAAATTTTATTTTTGTTTCTGTAAATATGGCCCAATATATTCACTGTTAATCATAATAACAATATTATTCTACCTTTCCAACAAATGGTAAAAATAAGTTAAAAACATGTTGTTTTTTAAGAAATCGTCATTAAGGTTTTTCCTCAGAATCAAACATTTTCAAGGGCATAATACGTAAAAATGCCACATGTGCCAAAATTTTGAGCACAGAGGATAAAAAGTACACATCCCTTACAAAACACTTTTAAGATAAAATTCATGGGTTTTTAAATACATAATGTGTTACCATGGCGATGAAACTACATGAAAATTCAAATTTTACATATACACTACCTATCATCATATTTTGGAAAGATGTTGTGGAAAAATAACACTTGTCAAAGAAATCTTAATACCTAAAATAGAAAGTACACACCTTGAACATTTAAAACTTTAGATAAAACCGATGGGTTTTTAAAAAGCATTTGGTAACCATGTCAATAAAATTTCCCAAAATATCGTTTTCATCAAAAAACCAAAAATTGTTACATTTTGTGGACATACTGCTAATAATAAATACAAGTTTAAAAAGAAATAGAGCATATAAGATAGAAAGTACACATCCTAAAAATGACAAAATACAGATAAAACTGGTGACTTATTAACTATCAAACTGTTACTATGGCAACGAAATATCCAAAAAATTGCCTTAAAAAATACAACTTAAATTTTTACATTTTGGGAGCATATTTCAGTTAGCCGCACAAGTTTAAAAAATTTTGAGCATATACATGTAGCAAGGAAAATACATATCTTAAACTTGAATTAAAGCATTTGGAATCTTAGTATTACTCTTTTACCTTAGCAACAAAAAATATCATCACAATCTGTATTTGAGTAAAATAAAATTTCGTCAAATATTTAAAAGATCAAACTGAGATATTAAACGAAACATTCATTAATTTCAAATATACAGAATTGACAATGCCAATCCTCAGAATTCAAAATTTAGATAAATTGTAAATTTCTGTTACCATGGCAGCATAATGACTACAGAAAGAGTTGAAGCAGAAATGACTTTTCACGTGTATATCTATATATAAATCAAAGTAAAGTCCTGTGCTAATATGTTTCAACAAGGAATATTTCAAAATCACAAAGAGTCTATTAGCTAGTAATTATGACTGTGAGCAAATTAAAGTTTAGCTTTTTTTCATTTCAATTCTTTAAAATTGATAAAAATTAATACAAAAAAATAACCCACATGTATATTTCCTTTCTTTTGAAATCTACTTTTTAGATATCTATGCATTATCACAACTGTTATTGCCATGACAACCACAGAAGCTGAAAGAATACATATAAAAATACACCTAGGTTTTGCCACATATCATTTATGATTCCATGCATGTTAGATGTACATACAGACATTATCTAAACAAACCAACAATCATTGAAAGACAGCACCAATATTTCTACATTTACAAGTTTAAACAATCATATTGGACTGTCAAGCTCTAAGGTCATGGCATCTCTAATGCTGTCTCTTTCTTCTTCCTCATATATTGACTGCAGTATTTCTCGCAGATGGTCATCTTCTTCTGGTTCATCCTTGATATCCTTGGCTTTTGCATTCAGAGAAAGTCTTGAAAAAAAGGAGTTAATCTGAGAAGGCTGCAGCCATTCATCGGGATTGAAAAACTTCTCTCCAGTGCTGTTTCGCAGAGATTTCATACGTTGAGATACTTCAACAGGAATTGCTTTCCTACCTGATTCTTCGCCCTCTTGAAAAACTCTATGGAGAAAATCTTTCACTTTGGAAGAGAAGCGTGCAAATTTCCTTGTTTTTTTCAGTGCCCATCCTTGTTGAAGCTTCTCTACTGATGAATTCTTCACAAGGGTATGGTGATCTCTGCCTATTTGCACCAGCTGTTTAGAAATGAACAAATTGGAATTACACAACTCGGACCAATGATGTCGTAGAGCATCATAAGTTGATGTTTTCTCTTGAACATGTCTATCCAGAAGAATATGCTCTTGAAGTATTTGGTATGAGGAAAACTGCTGATTACAGCCTAATTCAGAACAGTGGAAAATACTGGTTGGTGTAACTGAACAGTTTTTTATGTGAGAGATCACACCATAGTTTTTTGATGGTTCTTCAAAGTCAGACAGTATGATGAGTCCTGTGTCAAGCTGCTCACTTTTCAAGACATCTTCTCTTTTTATCTTGATACCAATACCAATACTAAATCTGTGCCAGGCAATGATATCATCCCCTTCAAAGGCAAGATTATTAATGTTGGTGATTCCCTTGATGCAATGACTAGTCATTGTCTGGTTTTTCCTGTCAACTTCCACAACTGCACATTGACATCCTGCTACACCACTTCCATCCATTATTGCCTTCTTCATGTCAAATGGTGTTGTTACATTTTCTCCAGATGAAACAAACATCCTTAATTTGGATCGCATATGGGCAATTTTGGCATCGCAATAACTTTTTCCTGCCTGAGGTTCACTGAAGTCATAGCGTACAATGCTGATACCTGAAAAAAAAGTTATTAAAACCTTATAAACACTACTTTCATCATTTGCACAAATTAAACAAGTACTCTATGGGCAATGAATAAACTTGATTCATGCTCACCTCACAGCCAATACCTACTGGCAGTCTTCTGGTCTAGTCTGAGATTCATTGGGTCAGAGAGAGAGAGAGAGAGAGAGAGAGAGAGAGAGAGAGAGAGAGAGAGAGAGAGAGAGAGAGAGCAAAGTCAAGACAAGGATTTTGACAAATAAAGGTCTGCTAGTCCCTTAAGGTTGATATAAAAACTTGATTCAAGGTCACTACACAAGTCAACCTTTACCAGAAGGCACTTTGTCTGTGAAGTATTTGCCAGATTGGGCCAAGGGAAGAGAAAATATGCCCCAGATAAGTGATACCAGAAAGACAGATGGATGGACGGACAGACAGACTGATCCCTATTGGGTGCCGGCTAGGAGGATACAATTTTTAGGGAATCAAGTATCAAAGCAAATACCTGTGACAAAGTCTCTGAATGGCACTGTTCAGCGGAATTCTCTGTCTCTGAATGGCACTGTTCAGCATAATTCTCTGTCCTTGTTTGGAGGTTCCTGGACTGCTGAAAATGTATATATGTTTATAAGTAAAAGATCAAACTCATACAGGTTTTATTTTAAAATGCAATTTTTTAAAAACTGTTTGGTCCAATTCTTTGCTCATTACAGTATTTCTGTAAATAATTTTTCATCCCAATCAATTCTCCAAAAATTTATAATATTTTTTCAAATTACCCAAGCAATATTCATCTCTTTTCAAAGAGATAAATTCAGAAATATTCAAATTTAAAAAAAAAAGAAGGTTTATAACAGGTTAAAGAAAAAACATATGTACAATGTGCATGTGACATGGAAATGTATAAACAAAACAAAATCATTTGAAAACAAAATCATTTGACTTTGTCCAAATTTGAGAGTTGATCGATTTACTGTACTTTTATGCATCATTAAAACAAACTTTAGAAAGTTTCTGACAAGTTGTACACACAACTATCTTCAGGATTTTATTACAATTAGCCTCATATTTTATAAGCACATGAAATTAGTGCATAAAATAAAACTGTTTGAAGACTAGTGAGAGACAAATTGATAACATTACCTGTAAGGTTGCTTCAGGGGTGTCATCCGAGGTATTTTTGCAAATTTGAGCAGAAGATGCATCTTTACAGCACTGAAATTATGTCATATATTAAAATTTAGCTTGACAAAATAGTTTGTTACTCCAAAATAATCACTAAAACGAGACACAAATGCATTTGAACTCTAACTTGGCCATGCAGCGATATAAATTTTTTATCTTATAAATGCCGATCCCGATTGTTTTTAGTTTAATTTGTGTATGACGTGCGATTCCGATAAGGTCAATATCATAATCATATTGATTATAGACATGATCAAACAGATAAATACATTGCCTTTATTCTAAGCAAATTTAAATACATTTTGTTAAAAATGCAGCCAAATTATTTTTAGAGTTATATATACTAGGTATTATGTACTTTAAAATAGCATATAGAAATAAGTTTTTTATGTGTGTGTGTGTGTGCTCATCTATTCCCATAATCAATCATGTATATCATACATGTATAAGTTATTTAATAGCATTCAATTCATTGTTTTATTTGTTTTAAAATAAAACATAAAAATTATTTCTTACCTCGCACCATTTCATTTCCTGGGTTACATTTTTTCTACATCTACTGCACAAGCCTAAAAATGTATTTTAAACTAGACTCTTGTTGCTATAGCAACAAAAAGGTCTTCCGTTCCTCATGTATTAATCTGCACAAATCTCCAGTTATCTTGTAAACAGGAAATGGATATAATATATACATTTTGTCTTTCCTCAAAGTTTGGATGTTCAAGTTTTTGTTTCCGGGTAGTTGTAATATCTCGTTGAAAAAAGGTTTTTGTCTCGGGACCGGAAACGAACAAACAGAAGTGATTAATGAAACGGAAAGTAGATATTTTAGTACATTTACCTACGGTACGTTACTATTCATCACATTGAGTAAAATGTTTAAAAGAAAAATTAAGAATTTAATAAAAAAGTTCTATTGCTTGAACGTTTCGAGTAAAACCGGAAGTGACGTACGACCAAATGAAACCCGTTAAACACATGTTCAATCAAACGTCCATCATTCATTTAAGCTTCGCGCTTTAATCTCTCACAGTTTCTGAAATCTTGCGGTTACTTTGTTTTTTATAAAAGAAGGCTACCTGAGATATTTGAGATGTCTCACCAGAAGTAGAGGTTTTGTTTTACCATGTGTAGATGACCTTTTGTATTTCTATGGCTAAAATGTTACTTCAATGCTTAATAACCAAATATTTCTAAAAATTCAAAATTTGGTGTACTTCCTGTGACGACCGGAAGTTACGCCGGATAAAACAAAATAATGTTAAAACATGTACATACATAGGTCTATCATCCTACAAAGTTTGGTTGTTGAAGTCGTTTCCGTTTTTGAGATTTCGTCGAAATAAGGTTTTTGGTTTCGGGACAGGAAACGGACAAACGGAAGTGCTCAATGTAAATTGTATTCAATATTTCTTGTATACTTGCCTTTTGTACATTATTTTTCATTTATCTAACTAAAATTATCAACGGAAAACAGATAAACTGATAAACAGCTTGATTTTTTTCGACTCTCCCTGTGTGGACCGGAAGTGACGGAAAACAAAATGAAACCAGTTAAACACATCTTCAATCATATGTCTATCATCCATGAAAGTTTCGTGTCTTGATCACTAATAGTTTCTGAGATCTCGCGGGTACAAAATGTGTTTTAAAAAAAGCTACCTGAGATGATTGAGATATCTCACCGGATGTAGATATTTGTTGTTGATTTAACATTGCATAGATAACTTATGTGTAGATTAATACTGATATAATTAATTTGTGGAAAATGAATTTTTTGCGTGAAATAACTATTTTTGAAGTGCTTCCGGTGACGACCGGAAGTTACGACGAACAAAACAAAAGTGTTTAAACACATCTGCATACATAGGTCTATTATCGTACAAAGTTTGGTTGTTCAAGTCTTTACCATTTTTGAGATCTCGAGGTGACAAGGTTTTTTGTTGCGGGACAGGAAACGGACGACCGGAAATGGATTTTGAAAAAATGAAAAAAACGTCCCTAGCGTTTATCATTTCCTATCATTCCTGAAAATTTCAAGGAAATATATCCAGTCATCGCTGAGAAAATCGGGGAAAAAAATAAGAATAATAATAATAATAATAATAATAAAAAGAAACATTACAATCACTATAAGGTCTTCCGTTGGAAACGGAAGACCTTAATTATGCATAAAAGACATAGAAGCTAAAATATGTTCCTTTATTGTGAGTTAATTTAATAGAATTTTTTAAAAGGCATTCAATGAAGATACAAGAGTGATATCTCAGAGACATAAATAACATAATAAATGTTATTTATGTCTCTGGATATATTAATTGTGGCATTTCGCACATAATTATAGGTGCTCCCTATTTAAATCAATATAACATTTTTTTTTATCTCCATATAACCTACTACTTGTATAAAATGTTATAGAACAAAAATTTTATACATTGATTAAGATGGGTTTTAGTGCCTATGTCAGAGACATAAATAACAGAGATTGTTATTTACTGTAAAACGAGAAAATATGGCGAACTACAAATTTTAGCGCCTTTGGCGCAACTGCCTCTGAGCGCTAAAATTAATAGTGCGCCAACGATTTTCCATATGTATTAAATTTCTTCAAGTTGCAAAACAATAACGTCAGTCCATTTTTAAGGCTATATAGAAGTGTCCATTTAAATATCAGATGCTGTCGGTTCTGTTTGTTTAAACAATTACACAGGTAAACGGTATGGGTTATCGGGTATAAGTGCCTAAACATGGATGAAATAATTCAGTTTTAATTGCTTTTAATATCTCTCATTAACACCTTGAAAATTGGGCTTCTCCCCATGCCACTTCCATTTAGCGCCTCGAGGTGAAAATGTGATTAAGCGTTGGCGATCGTAAACGCTGACAATACATGATTGATCATATTTTTTTTTTATCTCTGATTAGTGGATATAAAGATAACAAGACGATACCTATTTTTTTTCTGTTTTTTAATGTAAAATTACTGTAAAAAAGATTCTCTCATGGTGATCGAAACTCATGGTAAATGTAGGATTCGATTTCACTTTTAGTTTCGGGACTCTTCTAGTGTTATCCAAGTCGACACGTTAAATTTAAAGTCCGATAACTCAAATTTGTTTACCATTAAAAACAAGAAATCATATTGACGCAAGCGTCAAATGGGCCGCAAAAAATATAATTGTATAAATCATTGGTTGTTTACATAAAAACACACCACAAAGAAGAAAATAAGAGTTGGTTGTACTAATTTGTATGGTAAATTTTAATATACTTTCAGCAACTTGTTTTGAAGTTTAACATTTTACTATCATCATAAAGAATCGATTTTGTTACTGTAAGCATTTTTAACGGAAATTGTATGATCATTGCCATAGTATGAAGTAAAGGAGAACACATTGATTTTTACATTACTCTAATAAAAAGTTCAACTTATCATTTTTCTCTTGGAGATTATGTATTTCAAACCATTTTTTTTTTTGTTGCATTGCATTGAATGAAAACTTAATGCATTATATAGTCATTTTATTTGACACGGCACATAGAAATTCAAATGTATCATTTATATAAAATTTAATGACATTCAGGTCTTTCGTATTTCAGGTCTTTAGGATGTCCCGCATACCGATCCTGATGCATTGTTTTGAAAAGAATGAAGAACTCCGAAATTTTCCGAATAGATTATAGTCTCGATAAAAACGCGCCAAATACGACAATCTACTAAGTATGGCCTACTTTTCATTTACGAGTAAAACAAAAAATATGTGATATTTTCTAAAAGGCATAAAACATATTTCTACATGCAAATTTACGTTTAATTCATAAAAATAAGCATAGTATTAATTCTATTAAAAAAGAACTATCCCGCAGAAACGCAGTAACAATATTTAAATGTGTATCAAATAACGGACCGCCTTCCGGCGGCCCGTAATTACACATCATCGCCATTAAATGAAGTTTTCATATCTATCTACTGACAATTTACACAAAAGTAAGTGTATTGTTCTAAACGACAGTTTACCGTCCATGCGAGATAGAAATCAAAGTCGTTGTGTTCACGTGGTTGAGTGAACACAGAACCAGATGTTGGGCGTGATCGTTTATCAAACAACAAAATTTTTTGTATTCTTTTTTAAAGAAAAGATGGATGCGCTAAAATATAATTGCGCTAATGTACTGGCACTTGCATTTGCGCTAAAATACGTATGCGCCAAATTTTCTCGTTTTACAGTATGTTGATCCCTGCCTATAGTGATATGTTAATTCTGAAATCTATCCTGTTCTCAATATTATATAAATTGATATGTGTCTGCATTTTTAACATGTATGCAAAATCTATTCATTGACATGATATATGCAACTTCCACTACACAAATACGATACATATATATACCTGAGCCAATAGGGACAATATATCCATATAATGTATGAAGGTGCCGAGACATAGACAAAGTTATGCTCCTCCCAACCTCTGCCTTTGCCGTTGTACTGTGACTCGGGTGTGAGCAGGATGACTTCTTCTTCCATCGTATCCCAAGGGAGTATCGATGAAATGGACAGATGGTATAGTCCCCAAATAGCGAAAAAACACCAGCACGGTAACATATCAAATGTCCCTCAGAAGCTATATCTCCTATGTTACATGATTTGAGGTGGTTTTTAATGTTTCTCCTACAGTTTTTCACGTACACTAAACTGTTTTCATTTGGGAAATAAGGTGATGTGGTACACTTGCTTTTATCAGGTAAAAATGAAGAAAAACTGCATACAAGACTACTTTCCATGGATTCTAATATTTCCTAATATGAAATATATTAACTACATTGTTCAATATATTACTTAATTTCAAATAAAACTACATTTTCTTTCCTGTATAATCCTCACCTTCCATGACCTTCTACACACGGAAGAGCATCACTGTACCCTTTTCAACTCCAACACTGAAGAGCGACAAAGGGAGATAACTAGATTTTGATGAAATTGCATAATTTCTAATCGTAATATTTATTCATAGTTTGAATAACCCATGGAATTTTCAGTTGATATAAATTCTGCATAATCAATTAAACACAGTTTTGTTTTCCATATACCTGGAAAATGTAGGATTTTTAGAAACAAACCTTAAATGTGTAACCACTATACAATAGAGACTGTAGACTGAATCAGCAACTATGGTGTTTGTTGAGTTCATTTTTTTTTAAACCAGTGCACAGAATCAAATTATATTTAAGAAAAAATATTCATATAGATGTTTTTTAATGTGTTTGTACCAATTTTTACAAACAAATTAACTATCATGAATCAGTCATCTATGTTTCTGCCTGGTTCTTACAAATAGCTGTACTTAATTCTCAAAACCTCATGGTCCAATTTTAACCATACCTAGCACAAAGCATCCTTAGGTAAAAGCAATTAAAGTTTGTTAAGAACTCTCTCCTAAATTTGGATATAAGAAAAACTTATTTAAACAATTGAAATTTTTTTCATTCAATGATTTTCTTATAGCTGAGATTATGTTTTATAAATGTGAAAAACATTTTCCACTTTTTTCTTAAATTCTGCACATAGATTTGCAATCTATTCTCCGACTTTGTTATAACAACTATTCATGCAGTATTTTTAATAGGCAAACTAATAGATTTGGAGAATCTAACATCTGCCTTTGTTATAACAACTATTTCATTTTTAACAGAAATGTTTTATTATTTGAAATATAGATTTGAAAAATCTATTTGTGTTTGTTATAACAATGATTCCACCTTTAACAAGAATAATTCATGTATTATGTCTTTTAAACCTTTAGAAATTCATAATAAATGGTTATGACATCAGTACAATTTCTTTTATTTCTGGTATCATTGTCCTTGCATGACCACGCGTTTTCATCAGAAATTAACTCCATACATTATATAAATAGGTGTCAATTTCAACTGTTATCCTCCCAAACAGGCACTATTTATTTTGTTATACTGAATGTCTTAATTTTTAAGAAAACTTTACTGCTTTTATATAGGAATAACGTGAATTCTACAGCGAACCGTACGCGCATAATTTTCGCGCATGTAACATGTTTTTATGTTACCCGTTGCTAAGTGCGTTGCTAACGCTGAGGGTATTAGAAAATATTATTAACTGCGTCTTAACCAATCAGATTTCAGTATTTAACATGAACGTATAACAATACAAAATATTTAGAGAGAAACTCTAAACAGAGTTGCTAAAGTGCATATCTTCATGACAAGACCAACAATCGAACGAACTACATGTATTGTGTCCAAATGCTTATATAAACGAAAAAATTCTACTTCTGGTAAACATTTTAAATATCTCGTGTAGCTTTTTTCGTACAAATTATATACCTGCGAGATCTCGGAAACTGTAGATGATCAAGACACAAAACCTATATGGATGATAGGCATTTAATTGAAAATGTGTTTAACAGGTTCCATTTTCACTTCCGGTTCTCACTGGAAGCATTCAAACGAATAGAGATTTTAATAAGTATAGATTTTTTCTTTAAAATATTTCATTCAGCCTCAGGAAATGTTACATGCCGTAGGTAAATGTACTAACAATTCTTGGTTTTATTTTCTTTGCTCATTGTGTTTCTCCGTTTCCGGTCCAGAAACAAATAATTTCTCAACGAGATCTCAAAACTAGCCGATAATTGAACATCCAAACCTTCCGGAAATCCAGAAAAATGTATGAATATGTGATATCCTTGTTTTGTTTAACATGGAAGTAACGTCTGGATATATCATTCACAATAATCATATCCACTAATTTTTTCTATGCGAGAGAAGCAATGTCTTGCATTTAAATTGATGCATGTATATCAAAATGGAAGACCTTTTTGTTGCTTTTGCAACAAGAGTCTAGTTAAGGTCTTCCGTTTCCAACGGAAGACCTTATAGTGATTGTAATGTTTATTAAGGTCTTCCGTTTCCAACGGAAGACCTTATAGTGATTGTAAGGTTTTTTATTATTATTATTTTTTTTTGTCCACAAGATTTCTCGGATATGGCTGGATAGATTTTTTTTGAAATTTTCTGGAATGAAAGAGAATGATAATATCTCTAGGCGTTTTTTTCATTTTTTCAAAATTCATTTCCGGTCGTCCGTTTCCTGTCCCGCGTTGAAAAAGCTTGTCACCACGAGATCTCAAAAACGCTAAAGTTTTGAACACCCAAACTTTGTGGGATGATAGACCTATAGTTGTAGATGTGTTTAAACTATTTTGTTTTGTTCGTCGTAACTTCCGGTCGTCACCGGAAGCACTTCAAAAACAATATTTTTTACGCATTGAATTTCTTTTCCATAGAATAAATATAGAACTATAATTCTATACATAAGTTATCTATGCGATGTTATATCAACAAAAAAATTCTGCTTCCGGTGAGATATCTCAATTATCTCAGGTAACTTTTTTAAAACACATTTTGTACCCGCGAGATCTCAGAAACTATAAATGATCAAATCATGAAACTTTTATGAATGATAGACATTTGATTGAAGATGTGTTTAACCGGTTTCATTTGGTCTTCCGTCACTCCCGGTCCACACAGGAAAAGTTAAAAAAAATCAAGCTGTTTATAAGTTTAACAGTTTTCTTTTGATATTTTAAGTTTTTTTGATTAACAATTATGTACAAAAGGCAAGTATACAAGAAATATTTAATACAATTTACACTGCGCACTTCCGTTTGTCCGTTTCCTGTCCCGAAACAAAAAACCTTATTTCGACGAGATCTTAAAAACGGTAACAATTTGAACAACCAAACATTGTGGGATGATAGATCTATGTATGTACATGGGTTCACATTAGTTTGTTTTATCCGGCGTAACTTCCGGTCGTCATAGGAAGTACACCCAATTTTGATTTTTTAAAAATATTTGGTTAATTAGCATGGAAGTAACATTTAACCTATAAAAATGCAAAAGTTCATATACACATTATAAATAAACAACAAAAAGTTCTACTTCCGGTGAGACATCTCAAATATCTCAGGTAGCCTTCTTTTTAAAAAAAACAAAGTACCCACAAGATCTCAGAAACTGTGAGAGATCAAGAAACACAATTTATATGTATAATTAACATTTGATTGAATATGTGTTTAACGGGTTTCATTTGGTCGTACGTCTTTTCCGGTTCTCACTTGAAGCGTTCAAGGAATAAAAGTTTTTTTTTAACTATAGATTTGTTTTAATATTTTACTTAATTTGATGAACAGAAACGTACCGTAGGTAAATGTACTAAAATATCTACTTTTAATTTCTAAAATCACTTCTGTTTGTTCGTTTCCGGTACCGAGACTAAAAACCTTTTCTCAAAGAGATATTATAACTTGAATTAAAACTTGAACACCAAAACTTCGAGGAAAGACAAAACAATGTATGAAGATATGTTTACTATGTTCTGTATGATCCGGCGTAACTTCCGGTCGTCACAGAAAGTACTCAAAAATTGACATTTTGTCTTTTTGTTTTTTTTTTCTTTGGAATTCTTTTACAGTATATGTTATATCCACTTTCTGTTTACAAGAGAAATGGACTTTTTGTACAGATTAATAAATGAGGAACGGAAGACCTTTTTGTTGCTATAGCAACAAGAGTCTAGTTATTATTATTATTATTTTTTTCCAAGTTTTTGTCCAGAAGATTTCTCAGAGATGGCTGGATAGATTTATGTGAAATTTTCTAAAATGAAAGAGAATGACAATATCTCGAGACGATTTTTTCATTTTGTCAAAAGTCATTTCCGGTCGTCCGTTTCCTGTCCCGCGTAGAAAAAGCTTGAATCAACGAGATCTCAGAAACGGTAAAGACTTGAACATCCAAACTTTGTGGGATGATAGACCCATAGACGTAAATGTGTTTAAACTATTTTGTTTTGTTCGTCGTCACTTCCGGTCGTTACCGGAAGCACTTCAAAAATAACTATTTTTTCGCATAAAATTTCTTTTCCATAAAATAAATATATAAGTATAAATCTATGCATATGTTATCTATGCAATGTTAACTCAACAAAAAAATTCTACTTCCGGTGAGATATCTCAAATATCTCAGGTAATTTTTTTGAAACACATTTTGTACAAACGAGATCTCAGAATATATTAGTGATCAAAGCACAAAACTTTCATGGATGATAGACATTTGATTGAAGATGTGTTTAACTGGTTTCATTTTGTCTTCCGTCACTTCCGGTCCACACAGGAAGAGTTCAAACAAATCGAACTGTTTATCAGTTTAACTTTTTTCCATTGATATTTGTAGTGTGCTGGATGAGAAATGAAATAAAAAGGGCAAGTATACAAGAAATATTAAATACAATTTAGATTGAGCACTTCCGTTTATCCGTTTCCTGTCCCGCGTTGAAAAAGCTTGTATCAACGAGATCTCAGAAACGGTAAAGACTTGAACGTCCAAACTTTGTGGGATGATAAACATATAGCTGAAAATGTGTTCACACTATTTTGTTTTGTTCGTCGTAACTTCCGGTCGTCACCGGAAGCACTTCAAAAATAACTATTTTTTCGCATATAATTCCTTTTCCATAAAATAAATATGTAAGTATAAATTTATGCATAGGTTATCTATGCGACGTTAACTCAACAAAATAATTCTACTTCCGGTGAGATATCTCAAATATCTCAGGTAGCTTTTTTGAAACACATTTTGTACAAACGAGATCTCAGAAACTATAAGTGATCAAAGCACAAAACTTTCATGGATGATAGACATTCAATTGAAGATGTGTTTAACCGGTTTCGTTTTGTCTTCCGTCACTTCCGGTCCACACAGGAAGAGTTCAAACAAATCGAACTGTTTTCCTTTGATATTTGTAGTGAAGTCGATGAAAAAATAAAGTAGAAAGGGCAAGTGCAAAAAAAAGTATTAATTACAATTTACATTGAGCACTTCCGTTTGTCCGTTTCCTGTCCCGAGACAAACAACATTGTTTCATAGAGATCTCAAAAACAGTAACGACTTGAACAATCAAACTTTGTGGGATGATAGACCTGTGTATGTACATGTGTATACACTATTTTGTTTTGTTCGGCGTAACTTCCGGTCGTCACCGGAAGCACTTCAAAAATTTGTTTTATTCATTTTACATAAAATGAAAATATCAGTATACAATCTTACATATGTCATCTATATAATGTTAAATTGGCAAATAAATTTTACTTCCGGTGAGATATCTCAAATGTCTCTGTGTAGCTTTCCTTTTTACAAATTTGATGTCCGCGAGATTTTCGTCATTTTAAGTGATTGAGACACGGATCTTTCATGATTGATAGAATTTTGATTGGGGATGTGTTTAACGGGTTTAATTTTGTCAACTGTCACTTCCGGTTCTTACCGGAAGGGTTCAAACAAATCCTGTTTTTAACAAGTTTAACTGACTTTCTTGGAATTTCATCTAGCCTGATAAACAGTGATGTACATTAAGAAAATGTACGAGAAATACCAGCTTTTGTTTTTATTAATCACTTTCGTTCGTCCGTTTGGGACCCGAGACAAAAAATATTGTTTCAAAGAGATCTTAGATTTGGCAGAGACGTGAACAACCAAACTTTGAGGAAAGATTGAAATATGATTGTACAATGGTTAACATTTTTGTTTAGTTCGGTGTTACTTCCGGTCGTCACAGAAAGTACTTCAAAAATTGATTTCTTTTTCATTCTCGTTGTTTTACATGTCAGTAACGTCATTCACAATAATTATCATATCCACTTTTTTTTCTATGTGAGAGAAGCAATGTCTTGCAGTTAAATTGATACATGTATATCAAAACGGAAGACCTTTTTGTTGCTTTTGCAACAAGAGTCTAGTTATTATTATTAAGGTCTTCCGTTTCCAACGGAAGACCTTATAGTGATTGTAATGTTTCTTTTTATTATTATTATTAAGGTCTTCCGTTTCCAACGGAAGACCTTATTGTTATTGCTTTGTTTCTTTTCCTCTATTATTATTATTCTTTCTTTTTTTTCTCCCACGTTTTCTCAAAAACGCTTCAGCCGATTTTAATAAAACTTTCAGATCTTGTATATGACAAAATTTGTAAGATAATTACGTGGGATTTTTTTGGTCGTCACTTCCGGTCCCGAGATATTAAAGATTTTATGTTTTTGCTTGTTCACGAGTTATCTCCAAAAGTATTTAAGGTAGAACTTTTAAATTTTCAGGGATGGTAGAGAGTGTCCAGACGCATATCCGAACGCCCGCCGTCACTTCCGGTTGTCACCGGAAGGAAACAAAAAAAGTCATTTTTTAACTTTTTTGTTTTGAATTTTTTTTTTGTTACTAATCGATAGAGACACATAAATAACTTCAGAATATGAAATCCGTTTTAAAATCGATCAACGCATTCTCGAGATTTTAGGCTTCAAAGTCTTGAAGTGAGAGTCCGCGTAGCTCAGTCGCTAAAGTGGTGGACTTGTGCCCAGGCGACCCGGGTTCAGTCCCCGAGTGTCGAACGTTTTTTTCTTTCTTAATTGAGGTTTGTTTAACGATTATATCTTTAAAATGATGGATTTTAATGTTTTCCGTTTTATATTTATTGTTAATAAGAATAATAGTATTTTTTTTTCATTACAAATAGATAGCTTGTTTCTATCAGCAGTTCGCTAAATTCAAACGCTCGTCGCATCGCAGGCATCAAAGACGTGCCGCCGAAGTACCCCTGCAGTACGCTGGGTTGCTTTTTCGGCATCAAAGAAATGCCGCCATCTCAATGACACACACAATATTTAGCAATGCACCCACATTTAAGTCAGTATTTTACATGACCTTAAAAGGAGGACTGAGTAGTATTCACATATATAGATACACGCATGCATGTATATAAATGTGTTTTTTGACATACGTTGCTGATATACTGATTCTCTAAACACTATAAAAAACAAGAAAATCTCTCTCTCTCTCTCTCTCTCTCTCTCTCTGAAGTAGAAATGTTTTAGCATTTGAATAAGAGCTAGTTCAGGTAACATGCAGTCAATTGGATAGTGGCTAAATGTACATTGACATCCAAACATTATACATGTATTTATTTCATGTTACGGGATAATGTCTATGGATTCAAATAATTTGAAATTCATTTTTTAATGATTGTCTTCTTACTGATTGGAATTCAACGCTAAAAAGTCATTTTTATTAAAGACAGTGTACGTTTTCCTTTTTGTGCATGTCTATATACTGATACAAATCTGTCTGGGATTAAGAAAAACCTCCGAAATTTATACACGTAACTATACAAACGAACGGGTGATTGCGACAAGGTTTGAAAACTGACTACCCGTTTATGAGTGTTTTAGCCTAAGAATAAACACATGTAAAAAAAAATCAATAGTTACATCTTTCAAACAACGCTTATACATTGTTCTAACATATGTAATTTATTTAGAAATTGTTTAATATGTGATATTTAGAATTTAATATTCTACGTTTAAAATAGAAGTCCCCGACCGACCCCCCCCCTCCCAATTCATAAAATCATTAGTTTTTCTGGCCCGATTTTCCTTGATTTTTGATCTTGGGCCTTTAATTTCAACTAAGTACCATTCTAGATTACTGTACAAATTACCAGACCAATTCGTTCATTATTAACAGAGTTATGAAGTTTTTGGCATTTGAGTTTCAATTGTCGTGTTTGATAGGTACTGTAAAAAAATCCCAACTCCAAAGCCCTTCACTCAATCCTAATGATAATTCATTAAAATGAACCCCGGACCCCATTCTTATTGTCTGTCAAATATGCAGCGAATTGTACAATCAAGACAAATTCCTGAGATTAAACGGCACTTATTGCTTATACCTGGAAATTAAATTTACACAGTACACGCACCGACCCCCCCCCCTTCCTATTCACAAAATCATTTAGTTTTTCTGGCCTGATTTTACTGGATCTTTCATCTTGAACCCTTATTTTCAACCTAGTTCAATTCTAGATTACTGTACTAATGCCCAGACCTATTCGTTAATTTTAAGAGATTTATGAATTTTTGGGCATTTGAGTTTCGAGTGGCGTGCTTGACATGTACTGTAGAAATTTTTTTTAACTCCCGAGCCCCTTACTCGATCCTAATGACATTTTGTGTAAATGTATCTCGGATCCCATTCTTAATGTCTGCAAAATATGCAGCGGATTGAATAATTAAGAAGTAATTCCTGAGATCGGGACTTAAAATTTACACAGTACAAGGGATGTAAGCAGCTGCGTGATATATCTGTTGCATGTATATTTCTTGTTTTCCGTTTAGTCTGTATCTACGATAGCGTGTGAACCACTTATGAATGTTAGAACTGTGGAAATTACTGTCATCAAATTTTTACCGAATAAATTTACGTGTTACTGATTTCGTTATTTCTACATTCATAAAGATTTTATCAATCCTGCTGAAATAGAACAGTCAAACATAATAGTAAACGACACTTCTATTCTTATAGTTATTAGGGTCTTCCGGTTACAAAGGCAGACCCTCTTTTTTTCTTCCGTTTCTTTTTATTACAGGTCATTAGACCCGTTATTAGGTCAAAATACCTCTTATTTAATATGAAATAAAATGGGGCTGGTCCTTTTAATTAGGGATCCAACGGGGTGTGTAATCCTTCATCCATCGCTCTTTTAGATCACATCTGCATTTCCTGATATGTTTCGTTGATGAAAATGAAAGGC
The DNA here is from genome assembly GCF_025612915.1 of Magallana angulata. NCBI lineage: Eukaryota > Metazoa > Mollusca > Bivalvia > Ostreida > Ostreidae > Magallana > Magallana angulata. The sequence goes on from NC_069112.1 coordinate 61,509,051, forward strand.
AAGGTCATTTCCTCTTCTAAAAATCGGACGGAAGACATCCTCGTTGCTCGCAACGAGATCGTGTCTAGTTAAGGTCTTCCGTTTCCAACGGAAGACCTTATAGTGATTGTAATGTTTCTTATTAAGGTCTTCCGTTTCCAACGGAAGACCTTATAGTGATTGTTAGGTTTTTTCTTTCTTTCTTATTATTATTATTTTTTTCCCCTTTTTCTTTCGTGAATTTCTCAAAGATGTCTTGAGGGATTTTTATAAAATTTTCAGGAATGACAGAAAATAAAAAGATCTAGAGGATTTTAATAAAAAATGTTCTTAATTAACTTCCGGTCGTCCGTTTCCTGTCCCGCGACAAAAAGCTTGTCACCTCGAGATTTAAAAAACGGTAAAGACTTAAACATTCAAACTTTGTGGGATGATAAACCTATAGCTGTAGATGTGTTTAAACACTTTTGTTTTGTTCGTCATAACTTCCGGTCGTCACCGGAAGCACTTAAAAAATGTTTTTTTTTACGCATCAAATTTTTTGTCAATAGAATAAATATATAAGAATAAATCTATACATAGGAAATCTCTGCGATGTAATATCAACAAAAAAATTCTACTTCCGGTGAGATATCTCAATTATCTCAGGTAGCTTTTTTAAAACACATTTTGTACTCGCGAGATCTCAGAAACTATAAGCGATCAAGACACGAAACTTTTATGGATGATAGACATTTGATTGAAGATGTGTTTAACCGGTTTCATTTTGTCTTCCGTCACTTCCGGTCCAAACCGGAAGAGTTAAAAAAATCGAGCTGTTTATCAGTTTAACTGTTTTTCTTTGATATATTTTAGTTAGATTAATAAAAAATAATGTACAAAAGGCAAGTATACAAGAAATGTTGAATACAATTTACATTGAACACTTCCGTTTGCCCGTTTCCTGTCCAGAGATAAAAAACCTTATTTCGACGAGATCTCAAAAACAGTAACGACTTGAACAACCAAACTTTGTGGGATGATAGACCTATGTATGTACATGTGTTAACACTATTTTGTTTTATCCGGCGTAACTTCCGGTCGTCACAGGAAGTACACCCAATTTTGATTTTTTAAAAATATTTTGGTTATTTAGCATTGAAGTAACATTTTAGCTATAGAAATACAAAAAGTCATCTACACATGGTAAAAAAAAAAGATCTACTTCCGGTGAGACATCTCAAATATCTCAGGTAGCCTTCTTTTTTAAAAACAAAGTACCCACAAGAAACTGTGATAGAGCAAGACTTATATAGATAATGGACATTGATTGAACATGTGTTTAACGGGTTTCATTGGGTCCTACGTCACTTCCGGTTAATACTTGAAATGTTCAAAAGCAATAGAACTTTTTTAAAAACTTTTTACTTTTTTAAAAACATTTTACTCAATGTGATGAACGGTAACGTACGTAGGTAAATGAACTAACATATCTACTTTCCGTTTTTTAAATCACTTCCGTTTGTTCGTTTCCGGTCCCTAGATAAAAACCTTTTTTCAACGAGATATTATAACTAACGAAAACTTGAACATCCAAACTTTGAGGAAAGACAAAATGTACATGTATCCATTTTCTGTTTACAAGATAACTGGATTTTTTGTGCAGATTAATACATGAGGAACGGAAGACCTTTTTGTTGCTATAGCAACAAGAGTCTAGTTATTATTATTATTTTTTTTTTCCTTTTTTTGTCCACAAGATTTCTCAGAGATGGGTGAATAGATTTTTATGAAATTTTCTAGAATGAAAGAGAATGACAATATCTCGAGGCGTTTTTTTCATTTTGTCAAAAATCATTTCCGGTCGTCCGTTTCCTGTCCCGCATTGAAAAAGCTTGTATCAACGAGATCTCAGAAACAGTAAAAACTTCAACATCAAAACTTTGTGGGATGATAGACCTATAGCTGTAGATGTGTTTAAACTATTTTGTTTTGTTCGTCGTAACTTCCGGTCGTCATCGGAAGCACTTTAAAAATATCTACTTTTTCGCATAAAATTCCTTTTCCATAAAATAATTTTTATAAGAAAAAATCTATGCATAGGTTATCTATGCGATGTTAAATCAACAACAAAAATCTACTTCCGGTGAGATATCTCAAATATCTCAGGTACCTTTTTTGAAACACATTTTGTACAAACGAGATCTCAGAAACTATAAGTGATCAAAGCACAACACTTTCATGGATGATAGACATTTGATTGAAGATGTGTTTAACCAGTTTCGTTTTCTCTTCCGTCACTTCCGGTCCACACAGAAAGAGTTCAAACAAATAGAGCCGTTTATCCATAAAACTGTTTTTCTTTTATATTTGTAGTGAAGTCGATGAATAATTAAGTAGAAAACGCAAGTACAAATGAAATTTTAAATACAATTCACATTGAGCACTTCCGGTCGTCCGTTTCCTGTCCCGAGACAAAAAACCTTGTTTCGACGGGATCTCAAAAACGGTAACGACTTAAACAATCAAACTTAGTGGGATGATAGACCAATGTATGTAGATGTGTTCCCACTATTTTGTTTTGCTCGGCGTAACTTCCGGTCGTCACCGGAAGCACATAAAAAATAACTACTTTTACGCATTTAATTCCTTTATCATAAAATAAATATATAAGTATAAATTTTATGCTTAAGTTATCTATGCGATGTTATATCAACAACAAAATTCTACTTCCGGTGAGATATCTTAAATATCTCAGGTAGCTTTTTTTAAACACATTTTGTATAAACGAGATCTCAGAAACTGTAAGTGATCAAAGCACAAAACTTTAATGGATGATAGACATTTGATTGAAGATGTGTTTAACCGGTTTTGTTTTATCTTCCGCACTTCCGGTCCACACAGAAAGAGTTCAAACAAATAGAGCCGTTTATCCGTTAAACTGTTTTTCTTTTATATTTGTAGTGAAGTCGATGAACAATTAAGTAGAAAAGGCAAGTACAACAAAAATATTAAATACAATTTACATTGAGCACTTCCGGTCGTCCGTTTCCTGTCCCGAGACAAAAAACCTTTTTTCGACTAGATCTCAAAAACGGTAACGACTTAAACGATCAAGCTAAGTTGGATGATAGACCAATGTATGTAGATGTGTTTCCACTATTTTGTTTTGCTCGGCGTAACTTCCGGTCGTCACCGGAAGCACATAAAAAAAAACTTCTTTTACGCATTTAATTCCTTTTTCATAAAATAAATATATAAGTATAAATTTTAAGCATAAGTTATCTATGCGATGTTATATCAACAACAAAAATCTATCTCAAATATTTCAGGTAGCTTTTTTAAAACACATTTTGTACAAACGGGATCTCAGAAACTAAATGTGATCAAAGCACAAAACTTTCATGGATGATAGACATTTGATTGAAAATGTATTTAACTGGTTTCATTTTGTTTTCCGTCGCTTCCGGTCCACACAGAAAGACTTCAAACAAATCGAGCTGTTAATCAAATTAACATAATTCTTCTGACATTTGTAGTGTGCTCGATGAACAATAAAGTACAAAGGACAAGTATACAAATAATATTTAATACAATTTACTTTGAGCACTTGCGTTTGTCTGTTTCCTGTTCCGAGACAAAAAACCTTATTTCGACGAGATCCCAGAAACAGTATTGACTTGAACAATCAAACTTTGTGGGATAATATACCTATGTATGTACATGTGTTTACACTATTTTGTTTGGTTCGGCGTAACTTCCAGTCGTCATCGGAAGCTCATCAGTTTTTTTTTCTTAATTTATATATAAGACATAGAATGAATATATCAGTATACAATCTTAGTTATTACATATATATAATGTTAAATTAGCAAATAAATTTTACTTCCGTTGAGATATCTCAAATATCTCTATGTAGCTTTTCCAAATGTGATGCCCGCGAGATTTTTGTCCCTGTAAGTGATTGAGACACAAAGCTTTCGTGAATGATAGACATTTAATTGAAAATGTGTTTTACGGGTTTTATTTTGTCAACTGTCACTTCCGGTTCCCACCGTAAGGGTTCAAACAAATCATGTTTTTAACAAGTTTAACTAACCTTCTTGTGTGTTTTATCTAGCCCCATAAACAGTGATGCACGCTAAGCAAATGTATGCGAAATACGAGCCCTTTTTTAAAAACTTCCGTTCGTCCGTTTCCGGTCCCGAGACAGAAAACATTGTTTCAAAGATATCTCAAATTTGGCAGAGATGCGAACAACCAAACTTTGACGAAAGATTGACTTATGATAGTAAAACTGGTTAACATGTTTTGTTTAGTTCGTCGCTACTTCCGGTCGTCACAGAAAGCACTTCAAAAACTGATTTCTTTTTTTTTCCGGTCCTTTTACATAGAAGTAACGTCTGGATATATCATTCACAATAATTATCACATCCACTATTTTTTCTATGTGAGAGAAGTAATGTCTTACAGTTAAATTGATACATGTAAATCAAAACGGAAGACCTTTTTGTTGCTTTTGCAACAAGAGTCTAGTTCTTATTATTATTCTTATTTTTTTCCCCGATTTTCTCAGAGATGACTGGAGATATTTCCTTGAAATTTTCAGAAATAATAGAAAATGATAAACGCTAGGGATGTTTTTTTCATTTTTTCAAAATTCATATCCGGTCGTCCGTTTCCTGTCCCGCAACAAAAAACCTTGTCACCTCGAGATCTCAAAAATGGTAAAGACTTGAACAACGAAACTTTGTACGATAATAGACCTGTGTATGTGAATGTGTTTAAACACTTTTTTTTTGTTCGTCGTAACTTCTGGTCGTCACCGGAAGCACTTCAAAGATAGTTATTTCACGCAATAAATTCATTTTCCACAAATTAAATATATAAGTATAAATCTACACTTATGTTATCTATGCAATGTTAAATCAACAAAAAAATTCTATATCCGGTGAGATATCTCACTCATCTCAGGTAGCTTTTTAAAAACACATTTTGTACCCGCGAGATCTCAGAAACTATTAGTGATCAAGACACGAAACTTTCATGGATGATAGCCATTTGATTGAAGATGTGTTTAACAGGTTCCATTTTGTCTTCCGTCACTTCCGGTCCACACCGGAAGAGTTCAAACAAATCGAGCTGTTTATCAGTTTTACTGTTTTTCGTTGATATTTTTAGTTAGATAGATGAAAAAAAATGTACAAAAGGCAAGTATACAAGAAATATTTAATACAATTTACATTGAACACTTCCGCTTGTCCATTTCCTGTCCAGAGACCAAAAACCTTATTTCGACGAGATCTCAAAAAAGAGGAACAACTTGAACAACCAAACTTTGTGGGATGATAGACCTATGTATGTACATGTGTTAACACTTTTTTGTTTCATCCGGCGTAACTTCCGGTCGTCACAGGAAGCACACCGAACTTTGATTTTTTTTAGAAATATTTGGGTATTTAGCAAGGAAGTAACATTTTAGCCATAGAAATACAAAAGGTCATCTACACATGGCAAAAAAAGTTCTACTTCCGGTGAAACATCTTAAATCTCTCAAGTAGTCTATTTTTTGAAAAACAAAGTACCCACAAGATCTCAGAAACTGTTATAGATCAAGACATAAAACTTATATAGATTATGAACATTGATTGAACATGAGTTTAACGGGTTTCATTTGGTCCTACGTCACTTCCGGTTATTACTAAGCGTTCAAGCAATTGAACTTTTTTTAAAAAACATTTGACTTTTTTTGAAACATTTTACTCATCGTGATGAACAGTAGCGTACCGTAGGTAAATGTAATAAAATATCTACTTTTCATTTCTTATATCACTTCCGTTTGTTCGTTTTCGGTCCCAAAACAATAACCTTTTTTCAACGAGATATAATAACTAACATAAACTTGAACATCCAAACTTTGAGAAAAGACAAAATGTATGTATTATATCCATTTTCTGTTTACATGATAACTGGATTTTTTGTGCAGATTAATACATGAGGAACGGAAGACCTTTTTGTTGCTATAGCAACAAGAGTCTAGTTATTATTATTTTTTTTTTCCCCCGATTTTCTCAGAGATGACTGGATAGATTTTCTTGAAATTTTCAGGAATAATAGAGAATGATAAAGTGTAGGAATGATTTTTTCATTTTTTAAAAATTCATTTCCGGTCGTCCGTTTCCTGTCCCGCAATGAAAAAGCTTGTCACCTCGAGATCTCAAAGATGGTAAAAACTTGAACAACCAATTTTTGTAGGATGATAAACCTGTGTATGTAGATGTGTTTAAACAATTTTGTTTTATTCGTCGTAACTTCCTGTCGTCACCGGAAGCACTTCAAAAATAGTTATTATACGCATTAAATTCATTTTCCGTAAATTAAATAAATAAGCATAATTCTATACATAACTTATCTTTGCAATGTTAAATCAACAAAAAAATTCTACTTCCGGTGAGATATCTCAATCATCTCAGGAAGCCTTTTTAAAACACATTTTGTACCCGCGAGATCTCAGAAACTATAAGTGATCAAGACACGGAACTTTCGTGGATGATAGACATTTGATTGAAGATGTGTTTAACTGGTTTCATTTTGTCCTCCGTCACTTCCGGTCCACACCGGAAGAGTTCAAACAAATCGAGCTGTTTATCAGTTTAACTGTTTTTCTTTGACATTTTTAGCTAGATAAATGAAATATAACGTACAAAAGGCAAGTATACAAAAAATGTTTAATACAATTTACATTGAGCACTTCCGCATGTCCGTTTCCAGTCCCGAGACAAAAAACCTTATTTCGACGAGATCTCAAAAACGGTGACGACTTGAACAACCAAACTTTGTGGGATGATAGACCTATGTATGAACATGTGTTAACACTGTTTTGTTTTGTTCGGCGTAACTTCCGGTCGTCACCGGAAGCACTTCAAAAATTTTGTTTTCTTCATATTTTATTCATTTTACATAAAATGAAAATATCAGTATATAATCTTACATATGTCATCTATATAATGTTAAATTAGCAAATACATTTTACTTCCGGTGAGATATCTCAAATATGTCTGTGTAGCTTTCCATTTTACACATTTGATGTCCGTGAGATTTTTGTCACTGTAAGTGATTGAGATTATTCACAATATTTATCATATCCACTTTTTTTCTATGTGAGAGAAGCAATGTCTTACAGTTAAATTGATACATGTATATCAAAACGGAAGACCTTTTTGTTGCTTTTGCAACAAGTGTCTAGTTTGATTTTATTTTTAAACTTACTTGTACGCTATCGTATAAATCAATGCTTAATCAACTGTACAAGTAAGATAAATTTATCTTTTCATCTTCCAATATTATTGTTGGTAAATAAGAACGATGTCTATTTGTAAAGTATGTTTACTAAACAATGAACACAGTCATCTGAAAGATAAGAAGCAATTCATATATAAGTAATAAGAACTTGATTGTTAAATGATACATCGATCAAATAAACTATAAACAAGTGCGCACCTACCTAGGATATCATGTGTTTAAGACAAAGTAAAAGTCAGAATTAAACGTATAAATTCCGGATTAATATGAATATCCTCTATCTCCCCCCAAGTCTTTTTGGATATGGAATAAAATAAAAAGCTGGTGAATTAAGACTTAATTGTGAAGTTAGATATGCATTTCATAATCTGTGTGCCATTTTGGGGCGCGAGTAGAGCGTCCAGAGCGGCCAGGAGTCGTCTCAGTTGCTGGAGGTGCTTAGTGAGGTTTGAGATGACTTTCAGGTCGTGGCTCCACGTTATTACCATCAACTGATGAGGTTGGACGGTCTGAGGACGTCTGCTCCTGGATGTCAGGTATCTCCTTTGTGGGCGATCTAGGGGGTGAAAGGTCTGGTTCTCTTTCAACAGTAACAGTAGGTGGATCAGTTGTTTGGGGACAAGCGTCTGAGATGTTCGGAATGGGTGCTGGTGGTATGTCAGTGGGGTCTGGCCATGGTTTCGCAATTGGCTCCTTGTCATGGTGTGGAGGGAGTACCTTATCATATGCCAGCGGAGATGTGCATGTGGCCTTGTGGTGCAAGTCAGTGTCAATGGTCCTTGTGGGTTTTAGTGGCTTTATAGGGATACTTTTTTGGGGGGAACTTTCTGTTCCGTATGGCTACCCTGCCTGAGCCGTCCATTTTAACAAGATATTGATCAAACTGTCGGACCTCTATAATAGTTCCCGTCCTGTCCCACTTGAGGGGATTTGGGTCGGTTTGGTTCTGGATACGTACATGATCACCAATGATCAATGGTGGACGGCGCTTGGTGTGCTCAGACCAGCGTTCTGCTGAGCGCATGTGGCGGATGCGAAGAGCCTCTTTCCTTGCAAACATGGTCTCTTGCAAAGTGTTGTGAGGTTTGTATTTTCCTGGTGGGATTGGTATATCTCTGATGGGGTGGTTGAAAACACGCATGGCTGGGGACAACTTAGTGTCTCTGTCAGAGGTATTCCTGTATTGGAGCATCGCACGTTGAAACAGATCAGTGTTTAGATCACCATTAGGGGCAGTGTTGTCTGAGATAAGGCGCTTTACTGTTTTCACACCTATTTCTGCCCGGCAGTTGCTATGCGGGAATGCAACTGGTGATAGTCGGTGATGTTCGCCCCAGTCTTTTAGAAATTGCCGTGTGGCAGTAGCTGTAAATTCTGGTCCACCATCTGTTGCGAATTCATCTGGGATGCCAAAAGTGACGAATGTGCGCCTGAGGCAGTTGATTAAAAATGTTGCGCCATCTGATGATTTCTCTACTATTGGCCAGTTGAAATATCTGTCAACAATGACGAGGTAATTTGTACCTTCTGGTGGAAAAAAACAGCACATAGGTATGGAGTGGATAGTCTGGGGAAATAAGGGGGGTGGGTGGAGCACTGGGGTTGGAGGGTGCTATCCGATTACACTAAATGCACTGTGCACGAACAGAAGTTATATCATGTGTGATCCCTGGCCAGAATACGGAGGCTTCTGCTCTACAAAAAAAATGGCTAAAGATTTTCAATTCTTTTATTCACTCAAGACCAGTTCACTGTATTTGAGGTTCAAAATCAGTTTATACAAATGTACACAAACACAGTCAAGGATCACATGTACAGTAGGAGTAATTTTGACGAAAAAAGGTTAAGTTTACTATACAATAAGTTGTTAAAGTTGGTGTCTGGAAGAACATACTTTGAAAATTTTCGTAATAAATATTGACAAATTTTTACTTTTTTAATCTTTAGTTTTTAAGATCTGTGTACAAACATAGAATTGTGAGCAAATCTCTGTATCTTGCTTATAATTCAAAGCTTAACACTCAAATATGGTTAGTAAATAGAAATTGTAAACCATTAAACACAAGAAACATGCACTATAACAAATAAAGAACACAATTTATTTTTTTGAAATGAATCATATATATACCTACATATTTCCGTCAGCGATATCAAACTCTATTTAAACTGAATAAACTCGAGAAAATGCCGAGCATCTCAACAAAACCTATTGCATTAATCTACCATTACGCAAAAGATAATGCCGAATTACCGATAGAATGAATTGTATTTCAGTACTTTTTTGATACATCAGATTTTGCTTAATTTGCGCAGGTAAACAGTTAACTGTTTGATTTATCGAAGTCTTTGTTTGATTTGATACGTAAAAATCACGAAATACAGACGATAGTTCCCAGGTTACAAAGCATAAATAATGAAAACGAAACGAAAATCAGAACAAGCTAACACCAACGTCATGTGTGAAAACTGTCAATGCATTGAAATATTTAGCCTCAATTTACTTCACAAAATCGTCACCAATATATTTTGCATGTTTCAAAAATGTCCCTTCATACGCGAACTGTTGCACAACAAGCAAATTCATCATAGTCAGATCGACCCTTTTTCGTATAATGTCATGGCTGCATTAAACAAAGAACCTCGTTTTAGAAGTATGGAATACGAGTCTTGGTTATTCAAACCCAGACCGTGGCAAAATAAAAGCCGGGGCAGATCGGCAATCGTCAATTCCAAATACGCATTATTTTGCAGCAATATTTACAGCAAATACAAATATACTGGTCCATTAAATATCCTGAAATTTTAATGAGATTGGCTGGTTAATAACTGCCAATCTTTTGTTTTGTCCAGGCCAAGTCTTGCCTACCCATTTTACCGGATGCCGAACCCGAAGCTATTAAACTGATTGAAACACGCCTTTCCTTTATTATTATTTTCGTACTAACTTTGAAACAGAATTAATCCTTAATTTTTGCAATTAATATTTTCCTTCCCATAAGGATAATTTATGCTAAACTACGTTGAATTGGACTCAGTAGTTCTTAAGAAGAAGATTTTTAAAGTCGTACCCCCTTTTTCTACAGTTTCAAGGTTTTCTCCGCTTTGAATACAGATCGGACTTTTATTTCTGCAATTTATATGTGCCCTCCCATAAGGATGCTTTGTGCCAAATTTGTTGAAACTTGGATAAGCGGTTTTAGAGAAGAAGTTCAAAATGTAAAAAGTTTACAGACGGACGAACAGACGGACGACGGACAAAGGTGATCAGAAAAGCTCACTTGAGCTTTCAGCTCAGGTGAGCTAAAAATCAATTTTTAAACCCCGGTATCTCTGTAATGCATCGTCCAATTAAAAAACGGAAATTACCGTAAGATACATATGTTTAATTTATAATATTGCAAAACATGAAAACTAAAAAAAATGTTTTACTTCCAGTTTTGACAGGATGTGTCTGAACTTAGTTTCCTGCCTTATGTCATAAGTAAAACGATAGTTATATCTTCTCTGTAAATCTCATAGCTTTATCTTTAATCAAAAATGAGAAAAGATCCGGACAAAATCAGTTTTTAAAACGTAAAAAAAACGTCATTATATGACAAATATGATGACGTCATCAATTTTTTTTTTCAAATTTCAAAGCAATCGATGCAAGTGTTTTTGAAATATTTGAGTTGGAAAACAAATAAAAAGACAAGGATTTAATACATAACTCTGCGATTACCTTAATCTTATACCTATAAATATGGTTTAAGGTCACTGCAAACCCTTTACCCAAAGGCACTCTGTGGATGAAGTATGAACAAGACTGAGCCAAAGGGAGAGAAGCTATGCTCCGGATAAGTGATCTTGGATGGAGAGACAGACGGATGGACAGACAGACAAACTGATCACTATAGGGTACTGATTACTATAGGGTACCCGCATAAATATTCTTTTCTATCTAACCGTGAAATAGTTTCCGTGCTATCTGCCCATGGTGAATAGTCATCAAAACCATTCACTCAATTTCCCTCATTTTTAAACTTGGAACACCTGTGATGTATTCCGTGCTGCATTAAATTCTTAGTCCGATAACTACGATTTGTTTATCATTAAAAAAATTCTGCATTTCTGATAAATAAAGCTTTTTGGATGATAAAATAAATATTTACTATTTGGACAATAGCAAGTTTAGTTTCCCCCTCGATAGCAGTTATTTCCCTCGGCTTGGCCTCATTTAGTTACTGTCTTGGTTCAAAATAAACTTGCTACATCATCATAGCCAGTAAAAAGGTGTATAATGTCCCATCCACCTACATTTGAGTTATATGACCTCCCATTTGTAACCTGCAATATCACTGTGTAGTCAACACAACATTCATAGTTTCAAAAGTTACTCCTGCTTCTCATGGACTTAACATTAGGAGCCTTCATATTGCATACCAATTCAAACAGGAGACATCCCTCTAACTAAAGATAATCATTAAAATTCATTTCATGAATCTTTACAACACTCATAAGCATTCAAGTACAGCAACTCTCAATTTTACAAAATTATTAATGGGTACTTTATTCGAAACCGTCCCTTGCTACCTTTAACTTAGTACATTATCATTTAATGCAAAGATGTTTTGTCTTAGACGTAGAAAGCTAATGCAATTCTGAGAAAAAGTATACCCCATTTTCCCAATTCCATTGAGGTTTAAGAAAAATATGGCCATTGAAGTGAACCCACCATTTCAACTTTTCTCTATTCAACATAGCCTTATTGGGTTCTTCATCTTTGCCTAACCTTTTAGAGGTCAATTGATGCTCAACCTCCTTCAATAAGAAACCTTTTTCAATACAACATACATCTTCATGATATTATCAAAATAAAAGCATCACATCACATCACCCCCCCCCCAATCTTTTGATTTTCATAAGAAGTCATTTTTTAAAAATCTTTTACCTAATTTTATGAAACTTGTGGCATTTCTTTGAGTCACTTTTCACACATATTTGAAATTAATCATCAATTAATGATACTATATTTTGATCTGTTTTTGTTTATTGAATGATTGGTAGCATTTTAATTAACAAATAGACATGTATTGCTGCATGTGAATTCTTTTTTCCATGAAAAAAAGTAAGCTAACAATCATATTTAGTGAATATTTAATCTATTCTGGTTTCTTGTCTCAATTTAACTATGCTAAAACATTAAAGCCTACAAGTTCAACATCTGCCTTATATTAAAATTAAATTCAAACACACCTGGGTAGCTGAAGATGAGGGAGACTTTCATGAAAAACGATCAAATTTTACACATTTTTCTATATTTGTATGCATATATACATTATAAGGTAAAAATGTGTTGTTTCTTGTTCATTTCAAAAGTAATTATCATGGCAGATGTTATTTTAAGGTCTAATGTACATTTACATATCCTACATGTAATCTTAATGGTGACAATTGGAAAGATTGGGGTGATTTTTCAATTATCTAAACACATCTAAATATCATTATATAAGGAATAAGGAATCATTCTTTGAGTATTATGAGGTGATAATTTTGGTCGGGGCGTGATCAAATCCAATAAAGCCCTTCGGGCTTTATGATAGATTTGATCACGCCCCGACCGACATTATCATCTCATAATATTCCAAGAATGATTCCTTATGACTTATATTTATATAATTTTAAACCATCGTACGATTAAATGTTTAAATATAAATAAGCAAACCCCGCTGGCGCCTCAATTTGGCTTTATGAGTTATATAGTACAAAATCGATACGTAGTGTTATCACAGGCAAAGACACTGAAGAATGTAAACATGAAATTATAAAAAACAAAATAAAGGAAACATAATTGTATACTTTTATTGAAAAACAAATTTTCACAGCTTACAATTGTAAATTACTTTAAACAGCCTAATTTTGTTTGTTATAATTTCTTATCAAACACAGACCACAACAAGGCATGATGCTTTCTTAAAGTTCCATTACAGCTAGTAACATGAATTATCCGATTTAATTTGAATTACCGATGTTAGTCTGTAGAACACAAGGAGAGAGAGAGAGAGAGAGAGAGAGAGAGAGAGAGAGAGAGAGAGAGAGAGAGAGAGAGAGAGAGAGAGAGAGAGAGAGAGAGAGATTGTTTTTCTCATAGTTCAACATTCAACATTTCAATTCGTAAACTATTATAGCATTGAATCATGATTTTTTGAAGTATACACTCTCATAACTGCAGCGGTATGTACATACAAATTGAGTAACGCGCGTTATATTTACATTTGTTAAATTCTTGCCTTGTCTGCAAATGTGATTCATACCTTAAAATTCCTATCTTATCCTAAGGGTAAATTAATATTAATGGAAGAGCCACAGTAACAGTCACAAGCGTGAACTTTGATTTTCGCTTGTGACGTTGCAGTTTACAGCGTTCAACGTTTGTGACGTCATAATAAAACTCGTCAATTTGACCTTTGACTACTTGTTGCATTTAGAGGCATTTGAAGATCACAGAATTTAATGGAAAAACACAGTAGAAAGTAAACTATAAAGGAATACTATAGATTGGCAAATAATCACGATGGTTTTAATTTCATTATGTTTGCGATTTAATATTTTCTTGCAAAATTAAACCCATCGTGAATACTGTCTATCATTAGTTTTAAAAAAAACATTTAAATGCTTATATTCTGATCAATTGAATTTTAAAGCAGCCTGAAATTAAAACCATCGCAGTTGGTACTTTAGTAGAAATCGTGAAATTTTAACACCGTTAAGTTAAAACGACTAACAGTATTTCATCCGAACAGCGTCAAAGTATAATTTTTTGCTATACCATTTGTTATTAAATGAATTCTACTGGGTTTTTTTTGGCAAATAAATTTAGCGAGGTTTTTTTCTTTTCTTATTAATTACATGTTTTAAAAACAATACTATGTTTAGTGTGCATAGAATTCCATGAACAATTTTACAAAGCTTTGGATTTTGGATGCACATTGAAAAACTGAGGGATTGCGTGATAATACATCTGAGGCACATGCAGTGAAGATTATTAGGGTCTTCCGTTTCAAACGAAAGACCCTATTGTTTTTGTTAGGTTTCTTTTTCTCTATTTTTCACTATTATTATTCTTTTTTTTTCTTAACATTTTTCTTAAAACTCTAATATCTCAAATATGCTACAATGGTTTTTAATGAAAATTTCACGAATAATAAAAAATATCAAGGTCTTTTATCATGTACAGTTTTGTTGATGACGTCACTTCCGATCGGCCGTTATATTCGTTTTTCTTTTTGTAAAAAGTGATCTTGCCCTCCCTTTTTCGCAAAAACGATTAAAGATAGAAAATTAAAAGTTTCAGGAATGATAGATTTTTGAATTTCTAGGGCCGATCAGGTAAAACTACGATCGTCCGTCACTTCCGGTCCGCTCAAACAGTATTTTTAGAAAATTGTGTTTTAAAATTTTTTTAAATCAAATAATCTACAATTTTTTTCCATCAGAATATGTTTTAAACTTATCAAATTCTAATATGAGCAGGTCGTCCGTCACTTCCGGTCGTCATCGGAAGTGATTCTAATATTTCGATTTTTGGAATTTTAAAGCATATGCGTTTTGTTGACATTCTTGTACTGAATACAAAAGTAAAAACCGTTTTAAAATCGGACAACGCATTGTGGAGATATTGACGTTTAAAAAAGACGTTTTCCAGAAATCTGCATTTCGCAGTGTAGGTTGAAAAATTAGTTTAAAAGGAAGTTAATATGATAGTAAATCGTACCAAATGTCAACAGTTTAATTGAACCCTATCAATTCAAAATCAAACGAAAGACCCACTTGTTCCTCGCAACAAAGTGCTTTCAGGTACATGTAATTAAGGCATTCACGAGAAATTAAGCGTCAAAATTCTGAAGCTATAGTCTGAGTAGATCAGTCGATAGAGTCGTGGACATGGCCCAGGTGAACCGGGTTCAAGCCCCGATTGACGCAATTTTTTTTTTTTTACTATTTTTCGCTTAGATCTACGATTTTATATTTGAAGTGATAAGTTTAATCTAATCTATTCAAAAATCGGACGGAAGACCCATTCGTTGCTCGCAACGAGATCGTGTCTAGTTATTTACATACATTTGTCTTACTGTAAAAATTGTTTACAATGTAGATGTGTTATGCATGTAAAGTTTACTTCATTTATTTCATCTTACAATCTGTTTTGCATGCTCTTTCACAGGCGATAGCCATACATAACAGAGAACCAGGCGAAAGGTCTAATTTTAATTAGATTGAATATTTACAATGTCAAATATATCTATTGAATTAAGCACAAGACTGAGTTTTTGATTTAATTAATTAAGTGAAGGCAATATGGTAGATATCTGCTATATTCAAATATTTAGGGTCAAGTTATCATCTTGCAAACATGCACTCTAAATACATCATTCTAATCTTGTGTGCCTTAGAACCTGCACCCTTTTTAATTGCAATGTTTTACAGTGTGTGGTGGGTTGTTCAATACAAAATAAGACATACATATACATAATAATAAATAGAATTTTAAAAGAGTGGTGTGCAAAACATACACGTGAAAATACACTGGACAGATAATATTCCGAGATTCCTATGACTCTAACGCCCGCTTTTAAATTGTGACGCGCGTCAAAAGCGAGGTTAGAGTCAGAGGAATCTCGGATTAGATTGAAAAGTGCAAATAATTTGAAAAAAAAGTCAATTCGACATATCCTGTATTAAAACATACCTTTATAATCTGTCATACGTTAGTTGAGCTGAAATTTCCACTATCGACGTCTTGCAGGCCATGCTTCTTTTAAAAATGTTGACACACCACTATCAGCTGTTGTCCGCAGTCAAAACATGGCGAGTGGACATGGGGAATCGTACGATAATTATTTCGATTATAACTAATAAGACTAATAAAAACTAACAACGTAAGTATCCATCGAGTTAACGAAATCGTTTCAATAAACACTATGGTTAACATTTTAAAAAAGGAGTTCGGTTTTATGACCTGTACGACCTGTTTTCAGCAGGCGTTACTTTCAGTGTGAATTTTACACTATTTTTTAAACATATAACGCGGAATCAAAATTTCCGGAAAAATCAATATTTAAACGCCAATATATCTGTAATGCATCGTCCGATTTTAAAACGGAAAAGAGTTATCATAAAAAGACTTAGTAGCCCTTCATACCCCTAATTTGAGGGGTCAGTATCTATTTCTTGATATCAAATAAAAGGTCTCGCTAATATATAAACATATTTTGTTCTACAATTGTTCACGAATTGTTAACCGTGCTCGAGTTATCTAAACAACTGTGTTTTAGGGGCTGGCCCTTAAAATCCTTACCGGGCCCACAAACAACAACATTTTAGGTATCATATTGTTAAGAACATTATTCTTAACAACTTTTGTCCTACATTGCTTTTCAAAATATTTTTTTTTCAGATATTAATGATCAAAGTTTTGAACTTCTGGCCCCTTAAAACTCCTAATTACGTAATATATGACTTAGGTATTGTACTGTATAGATAAACAGCTGAACATTGAACATTTTTGCTTCTATAATTAATAACAAATTATTGTTCAGTATTGTTCAGTAAAGAGTTATTGTAAAAAGACATTAGAGCCACACTGGCCCCTAATTTGAGGGGTCAGGCCCTTATTCTTGATATCAAATCAATGGTCTTGCAAATATAAACATATTTTGTTCAACAAGTGTTCACGAATTGTTAACCGTTCTCGAGATATCTGTACAAAAGTGTTTTAGGGGCTGACCCTTAAACTCCTTAATGGGGTCATAAACTAAAACATTTAACGTAGCATATTGTACAGAACATTCTGTTGAGCAACTTTTGTTCTACTTTGCTTTTTAAAACATGTCTCCTTTTTCAGATGTTAATAATCAAAGTTTCATACTTCTGGTCCCTTGAAACCCTTAATTACGTAACATATAACTTATATATGGTAATGTATAGATATAAAGTTATACAATGAACATTTTTGCTTCTATAATTGGGAACAAATTATTGTTCAGTAAAGAGTTATTGTAAAAAGACTTTAGAGCCCCCTTGGCCCCTAATTTGAGGGCCAGCCCCAATTCTTTAATATAAGATGAAAGTTCAAGTAAATCTTAACAACTTTTGCATTACATGTTTTCACAAATTATTAACAGGTTAAAAGATATTTTACAAATCGTGTTAAAATTTTGCCCAAACTTTTGGTGCTTATTTTTTACCTTGGGCGAGCTTCGGCGCCGTGCGCATTTTCCACAGTGTTAAATACAGAAGATCATCTACAGACATCCATCTACATATTCCTGAAAATTTAATGTTTTTATTACCATTAGTTTCGGAGGAGTTACATGTACGTGGACAAAATAGTCCTTTAAAATTCACAAAATCTTGAAAATCTTAAACCGGAAGTGAGGTAATCAGCTTAAAATTTTATACTAGCAAGCATGTTTAATGCTCTATCAGCACTGTAATTTCGTGAAAATCGACGAAATAGTTTTTGAGCTATAGCGCTCGAAAGATGTCAGAGGAAAAATATTATAAAATAATAATATAAAAAGAAACCGTAGAATAACAAGAGGGTCTTTTATAAACAGTACGAAAACAATAAGGTCTTCCGTTGGAAACGGAAGACCTTAAATAGCACATCTATAATCTCTTGTCTACAATCCCCTAAATTTTGAAATCAATATATTTTACCGTTTAGGGGGAGATCTATGAACAAGCATACCCTCTGAAAATCGCTAAAACGTCATTATTTTAAGAAATGAGTTTATGGAAATAAAAATTTAAAAAATCGGATTAATATCTCTTAGATCTGACCGTTTCCTGACAATCGGCTGAATTTTTTTCTGAGGAATCGCCTGCACAAGTTTTGTAAGAAGAAAAATAATAATAGGGAATAAGAAACTGAACGAATACGGAATACCTTAATAATACATAAGAATGAAAAACTAAGAAAAACAATAAATTCTTCCGTTGGAAACAGAAAACCTTAATAAAAAGAAACCGAAGAAAAGCAATAAAGTCTTATGTTGAAGAGAGTATTTTGATTATAATGAACTTCTATCCATATTAATATCAACGTGTGTCCTATGCCACCTTAAGAAATCATCGAAACGAAAGTTCAACACCTTCCTATGCCACGTGATCTAAAATCGTTTATGGTTTTTTGTGAGTTCTTGCACGATTAAAACAAGTATTTATGAAAATTAAAAAAAATCCCCCGCTTTATCTATAATGAAATTTAACTTATATCTGTTGATACATTCAAAGTGTTATTTTTCTAAAGACGAAAAGGTACATTTCGTTTACGCAGACACAGAAAGTTTAACTTTATGCATGTAAAGGCAAACTACAAAGTTTCAATTATAACCGTTGAACATTCAATGTCAAATCTATCACGTGCCAATGCATAAACGAAGAGTTGTATTTGTCAGAGATAAAAAAAGATAAGGGTATCTGATGTCTCGTCTATTTGTAAACATAAATTAGATAAATATAAGTCCATCGATCAAAAATGTTTGATTAATGTCAATATTTATTCATGGCAATATTTTGCTAACTGATATAAATGTACCACATTTGATAACATAATTTCAATTTGATGAATCATATAACACTAAAGGTAAAGACGGGTAAGTCGACTATACGAAATTTTAAAGTCAATATCGTTGTATTTACTCTTCACTTTTTTCTGCATGTAAAGTGTGTGGAAAGCTATAACAGTTATAACACCGTAATACACAGAGTACTTTTAAATATGTTAAATGATGAGTTTTATTATGACTTCATAAATGTACACGCTGAACTTACCTTGGGATAATATATTAATTTTGAGGTAAAACTCACAGTTGCAGACGAGGCAAAAAAATATATTTGAATATAAGCATTAAATGTTTACTTTTGGATAAGGTCGGTCGTATAACAAACCAGACCAACGCACGGTATTCAATTTGTCTGCATATACTGGTGTGTTATAGGACCTTTTTTAAAAGGCTATCTGGATATTTTTTTTAATTTTGAATCAGTTCTTAACTTTTTGTTGTTTTTGTTTAAATATATTACAGTGAACAATTTGAAAGACCCCTAATTTTGAAATATGGAATGGTTAAGAAATGGTAAGTAAATATTAATATGAACGCAATCATAGAAATATTATTTTATTTCTTAATCAAAATAATAATATTTCAAAAAATGCAACTTATGTTTTTCGATCAAGACAAATGAAGATTATTTATAATGTTATGTATTCCACTTACATTTCTCCGAGACATTAACCTTCTTCAGTATCATTCAAGTTGAGCAAACAAGTAAACTCATTTTAATTCTCTTAACATTTTCCCAAAATTGCCAAATTTATGTTTGTTTGCAAAAACCTAAGGAGCAAATTAGGAAAAAAGGTACCATTTACATATTGAAATAATTTATATAAACCTTTAAAGTTTTTGATCAGGTGTGGTTCCAAACGGTAAAGATTATGCATAAATCATTAACGCATTGTTATGCCTTTGTGTACACTTCTTTTGTTCTGATATTGATATAAAACTATAAGATAATTATTTTTTATATAAAATAGTCCAGTTTTAAAATGTTGTTGACGGGGTCGCAGCGGTATCGTGATTTTTTTTTTGTATTTTCGGATATGTAATAACGTCTTCCTTACTCAGACTTTTGAACCTAAAGTTAAAAAGTAAATTTTATAATAAATGATTAAATTTAAATGCAAAAAAAACCCCAACAATTGATGATATGATGTAATCTATGCACTGGCGGTTGTGTAGTTCGTTAGTACCTGAAAACGTGCCATTAGGACAGGCTCTTTTTTGGATCTGTATATTGAAGTAAGCTTTAATGATAAAAAAAAATATACAAGCAGAGAACAATTATTAATTGTATGCTTTATAAAATATCTTATTTTATTATTTCTGATACGTTGAAGCATAATGAGAGTCCCGAGAGTATCTAATAGCGAAAGTACCGAGCTATTTATCCTGGACGAAGAAATTGAACATTTGTTTTACTGGGGAAAAAACCTCCTTTTACTGAGTTTTTTTTTACAAATATTTCGGTGTGAACGTGTCTTTTGATAACATTTGCAACATTGAGTAGGAGAATTGCAGAACTTTTGTTTAGTAATTCTTTTTTAAATTGTTTACAAATTGTGACCTACTTTCGATTCTTCCCTTGTGTAAATCTAATATATTTGTCATAGAGAGTAGAGCAGATACGTGTGCCCCTATGGTGGAAGCCCAGAATTCACATTTGATGTTTTTTCTCGTTCTAAAATGTCACACCTTTATTGGTTTAAACATAGCACGTGACTGCCCCATAAATCTCTACGGCTATTCGGTGAGAATTAATATTAGGCTAATTGGTCTTCATTGACTGACGCTTCGACTTTACTCATTTCGACATTTCATATTATTTAATACTGAAATTCCATGTTGTATGTTCTTACAATATTTGAAGTAGTTCCTATTTGAAATTCGTTAAAATAAGAGTAGTTGCCCTTTGAATATTGATGTCACATTGTTGTGTCTGAAGCAGAATAAAAAAGCCACTTCGGGATTTTTCAAATCTCTGCAGAGGAAAGAGAGAAAACATTTAAAATTGATTAGCAACAAAATATTGTAACTTAACATTAGTAAAGCTTAGATTTTCCAAGAGTATCTGAAAGGTGAGATTGATAAGTTTAAAGAGTTTAAATGATTTAAATTGGACGAGATGTAAGGCAACATGTATACATGGGCTTGCGTAGATCATCGCTTTTTGTGAATAAATGTGACACTTGATAAAATTCGGGAAAACTAAACAATTATTAGGTTTGTTAATGACTGACTACGAAATATATCGGATTAATTTATTGCGTAGATGGCGAAACAAAACGAGCCTTCTATGAGATTGATCAACCCGATATGTATATATATATATATATGTATATATATATATATATATATCTGTAGTCAGTCGGTAACAAACCTAACAAGCAGTAGGACAATACATATTATCTCATAGACAGCTACATTTTAATCATCAGCTGTACGGAAACATTTGACATTCACAAATGAATCAATCGTTTTATCATTAACACAAACTTCTATTAAAGAATACTTTGGGAAACATTTCAAACTGAGATAATGTATATCGTATGATAGGACATAAACCTATAATTAAAATTGTTGAAAAAAAAAATTGAAGATGCATGCTTCATATTATATCTGTAATGCTTTTTTACAGTTTTCCGGGATTTAAAAGACTGGAAAGATCGTGAGTTATGAATTGATTATTTATTGTTGTACAATGTAACGAATCATTTCATTCGTAAAACATACTCATGTAAGTATATATTATAATATAATTTGCTTACGTCACAATACCACACGCATGGAAATCGTATCAATCCATTGACGTTACCTTTGACGTCATTATATTAAATAATGGGCCTTTTTGTAATTTAGCTGTTGAAAATTTTGTTTTTTTAGAAAACATTTACCTATTATAAGAGTCTTACATAACTTCGCAATTAACATGTATAAAGCGTAAACTGCCCTAAGTTATGTTATGTCATAATTATATTGGTGGGAATTAAACTCATACCTAGTCTCGTCCGAGCGGAAAAAAATCTTTTAACGACAAATAATTATTATTGCAGTCAGCATGGTTTGTTATGTGCCGAGTCTCAAAAAACTCTGCTGGCTCTTATAATTAATGTACTGAAAAGGGCTAATCATAGAAGAAAGTGTTAAAAATATACCGACTGTTCTGAAATTATTTGTAAAAAATTAGATTTGAATCTGGAGTTGTTTGTTGTACAATGTAGTAAGAATGCACTTACTTAGAAATCTCAGATGAAATAAAATTAAATAAATAAATAAATTGAAATGAATAAACACAACACTGGGAGTTTAGAAATGATTTTAATATTAGATATATTTGTCTCCAATAGGTTTAATACATAATAGATATCTACTTTTAAAACTATCAAATAGCTATCAACTATTTTGTTATGTATTCATGTTTTGTCAATCAATATTCACCATGCAGCTTTTAAGGCCTTAAACTTCGATTCCACAACTCTAATATGGTCATCTTCTTGTCTTCCAACCACAGTATCTCTTTTTATTATATCTTTTTTATTCCAAATGAAATTAAGTATGTAACTATTATGTCACGTTTTGATTTATAATACATAACATTGATTTCACACAAAGAATGTGATGTATAAATTTAGTTATGTCCTGTTTATGAGAATAATGGTTTATTTGTATGTTATTCCTCTTTAATAAGAAATATAAAGTGAATTCAGATCGTTCCCATGGTTTTTATCACTGCAATCCCTATAACCCCTATAAAAGATGCAGACTTCCTAGCAGTTTAAAGTATTCTGCTGAAGAGGTATCAACATCTTGCCTCGCCGCGTTATTCGTTGCGAAGAAATTATCAAATTGTACGCAATTTTGTTAAGCCAGAAGATTTATATTATTAAAAAAAGACAGGCCAATGCATTTTTATAAACAGAATATGCACATCAAATAAAAAAATGCATAAAATCCAAAGACCACGAAAAAAAAGTGTGATGCTAACGCTGAGGGTAATAGAACGGATTATCAACTGCGTCTAAACCAATCAGATTTCAGTATTTAACATGAAAGTATAATAAAAGAGTTTGTTTCATGTGAAATACATTTGCACTCGAGACATATACATTAATGTTAACTGATATACTATCGATATGCTGTATTATTATATTCCTAATAAAGCTACACGTATTTTTAGTCTTAGATAGGATGTATATATTTTTGCATGGGAATCTTGGTTCTTAGGGCTTAGTTGGTCATTTTATTAATTGTTCGGAGATTGTCCGGAACAAATACAAAATATGTATCGATTGTTTTTGTTCGCATAATTATCTTGTACACTCTATGGCAGTGGATGCTAAATAAGTTCTAGATTGGATCTAAATCACGCTTGGTGTTATATCTTTTTCCTATAAAACTTTAAAATATATATCTGTTTTCTAATTTCTGGACCCCCTCCCCAGCCCCCAATTTTCTTCGAACAACATTTATAAAATTTTGTGCATCTTTGCCTAAGCGATTGATGAAAAAACCCTCTATACAACATGTATTGTACTATATAAGCAGATAGAGATCTTTAGAAGTTGCCTATAGTTTGATACTCTGTAGTATGTTCTTTGCATTTGCAATTTATTTTGAGAAACTTATTTAATCATCATTATTGTATTTGTAATGGCAGAATGACATGGATGACGATTTTATTTTCGCATGCATTTTGGTATGCCCGGTACAAAAGTCAAGAGACAAAACAGTTTACACGCATTTTTTATCGAACGCGGCAAGTACCAATGAATCTTTAAAAAATTATAGTTATATTCGAAGATCTGAAAATGTTTACAGTGGGTTCTGAGAAATATTTTTGTTTTCCAGGGAAGGAGAGGACCATATTAATCATTTTTGTTTAATTAACTATTTTCAAAATTATCGGATTGTCGTTATTACCTTTTGATGCAGTTAAAATACAATGAAGTCGTCAATTTCGGGTCGTCTCCAAATTGGGGGCACTCGTGTGTGTTTCATGTCACCTTGTAAAAACTGAAGCAGAAAAAAAAAATAGAGCAGAGCTCCATGGCAAAGTCCCGAGTAGGTCTTTCGTTGTTGCTGCGAGTTGAAATATATGTGATATGGTGTCAAGCGATTATATTGACTACACTTTAAGTTTTGCTTTGGTTATAAAAACGTGTTGTGATTGACAGCCTTAAATAAAATGTGTTTTTAAAAAGAAAGGAAGAAAATACTTTAGAAAAACTATATGTTGAACACAGTTTATGTTATCGTTTCAAACATTCTTTAAGAAATGAGATGTTTAATGGCGAGGTAAATTTTTAAAGGGTAGCAAACATTGTTATAAACAGTATGACTTATGTCAGGAATTGTGGTATTTTTTAGCTGAACCCGCCTAAAAACACGTAACCTTTTCTCTAAGATAATTTCTTTATTTAAATATTTCTAAAGACTATGTGCAAGTTTAGAATTGTTGCGTGGCGACAAAATATACAGATCCTGAAACGTACTACTACACCAAAAAGCGCCCGACTTACGTGCGAGAAACGTTTCGTGTAAACTGTTTAGTGTTTCGTTTGAATCGTGAAGCGTTTCGTTTAAACCGTTTTGCGTTTCGGGCAAAGCTTGTAAATCGTTTCGAGCAAAACGTGCGAGTACCGTGTAAAACGTTCATCAGATTTTATTCGGAATTCAATTGTTTCAAAATGGCACCTTTGTTTTACATTACTTTAAACTGTTTGTGTTTGGCAAAACCCTTTTGTAGGTATTTTCATGAAAAACAATCTACAAGAAATGATATACTTATCTTTTTACAAAATTGAATTGATTTTTAACAAACAAAAGAACGGTATATGTATTAAAAGACAACTAGTTACAAAGTACATGTATATATAACGTTTTTATACGATGTTTCAGTACTGGTTCAATATAAAAATTTGCTATACGTAAAAAATATTAAATATAGTTAGCAAAACATGATTTCTATTGGAAGAAACCTGAAACAACTATAATTTACACGATCATGTTTTAATAAGCATGTACTTTTTTTTTTATTTACATCGATAACTCTTACTGAGACCATTCGTCTGTGTACAAGCAGCCCACATAACCTCGGACATCGGGTGAGACCTGCAACTGGCTGAACCTGTCAATCAAACTCTGTGTATTTGTTTTCAATGGATGGTCAAGCGTCTCTTTTTTGTCAATAGCCAATGGAAAAATTAATGACTTTAATGTAATCGGAATCAGTATTTGATAAAGCACACATTTTAAATAATAGAAAAATTATTAATTACATTAGGAAGCCATGTTTTAAATCCCCGGGAGTAAATCATGTGACCCGCCAAAATGGCAGCCTAATGCATGTCGACTGTACAGTTTCTGAACAAAATACAATGACCGCTGACCGCGTAAGACAGGTGACCGCTCTTTAGAGGGCAATTATATAGGATTTTTCATCGGAAGGAAATAAAATGACCGCATACGGAAGGTGACTGCTTAATAGGGGTGGCCGCTTCGGCAGTTTTGACTGTATTTGAACAAAATTAAATGTAAACATAGAAAGAAACTAGATACGATATCGTTACGAGTAGGTCTTCCGTTCAATTTTTTTTGACGATACCATTAAAATATCAAAGAAATTTTTAGAATTTCCACTCAACCCCTCCCTTTCAGATAATGTATACGATTGTCAATATCCTTTCAAAAGCTTGACAAAAAGTTTTGCTTTTTCACATACAGCACATTAAAGATTTAAGAT
The DNA here is from genome assembly GCF_025612915.1 of Magallana angulata. Classification (NCBI taxonomy): domain Eukaryota; kingdom Metazoa; phylum Mollusca; class Bivalvia; order Ostreida; family Ostreidae; genus Magallana; species Magallana angulata. Next base: position 61,534,656 of record NC_069112.1, read on the forward strand.
TTCGGTCCCTTATATCCCTAATGACGTCATCAGTGGCTGTGGCAATGAGTTTTACAAACTAATATTGTTACGATCAACAACTTTGCTTCTATAATGCTTTACAAAATCTTGATAGCTTTTAAGGCATTTGTAAGAGACTTTACGAATACTAATATGTTTTGTTCTTACAACTAGATAAAATGGTTGTTCATTTTTGTGATACAAATGATTAAATATTTTAGGGGCCAGTCCTGTAGATCCTTAATGAGGACAGACATTGGTGCTTTTGAATCGATTAGAATCATCAATGCAAACATTTTCTCTTCTATGATGTCTAACAAAAAATGTCTCCTTTTCTAGATATATTGCGTCAAAGTTTAAGTACTTTGGCCCCTAAAAATCCCTTATTTCGTAATAAAGGGGTGTGGCAATGTTTTTTCTGATAGATATTGGTATTATCAACAACTTTGCTTCCATAATGGATAACAATATCTTTATCGTTTTTAAAATATTTGTAATAGAGTTTACGAGTCTCTTGGCCCCTAAAAAAAGGGGCCAGCCCCTTTTTCTAGATTTCGTTGGAAGAAACTTATGATCATCTACTACTTTTGTAATATATTTCTTAACAAAATATCAACTGATTAAAAGATACAGATTAAAACGTATGAACATTTTGAATAAAAATTCGTACCCAATTTTCGTGCCTAGGCGAGCACCAAGAGATAGCGCCACTGGCGTAAAACAACACAATAGTGCACAACTTCAAACTATAGACTACCTATCCTGAAAATTTCATGGTCATATCTCTGATAGTTTCAACTCTGCACAAAATAGGTCGTAAAAATGTGCAAAATGGCCGATAAATCGGTACCGGAAGTGACGACATGGAAAATCTCAAAAATGTATGAAGTTTACATCAAGTCCCATCTTCTGTAAAAAAAAAATTGATTGAAATCGTTCGAATAGTTTTCAAGAAATCGCGTGCACAAAATGTGTGGAAAAAATAATAATAACTAGAGCAAAGCTCGTTGCAAAGCAACGAGTGGGTCTTCCGTTAATGTCGGAAGTAGAGCTGAAAGTTCCTGTAAGAAGCAGAGCTCTTTAACCGATAACAAGAGTAACTAATATAAAAAGATGAAAAAATTCGAATATTCCTGGTACGACTTAACAAAATACGAATGATTTTAAGTGCGACTTAACAAAAACCTTTCCGATTTTAAGAACGACTTAACAAAAAAAAAAATCAGAATGTGTTCAAGTACGATTTAACATGTATTTTTGGTACGAGTTAATTTTATTTTGAACATTACGCTATTTTTTAAACCAAGGACGCGGAATCAAAAATTCCTGAAAAATCAATTTTTAATCCCAATATCTCTGTAATACATCCTCCGATTTTAAAACAGATTTCATGTTAGATTCAGCTTTTTAAGATCAATTCTATGTAAGAATCAAAATTCGATGGCCACGCATAGTCACGGATTTTCTTCATACTTGACAATTTGATAGACTTTGGTGAATAAAAAAGCCTAACACCATATTTTTGTTGCTATGTGGTCCCATTGCCATGGTAACCGAGGTTAAATATGTAAAAATGGCATTTTAATGCTTATTTGAGAAGATATTGTGAGTAATGTGCAGAACTTGGGGTTTCCAGGGTAGAATATATAATTAAAAATAGTTGTCATTTTTCAAAAGAAAGAAAAAAATTCATGGAGAAACGCATATTTTTAGAGCGTTTCCATGGTTACTAAATAGAAATTTTAAAATCTGTTTTCTTCATCTAATTTGAATAAAAAGTGCAAATCTTGGATTTTTTGGTAAACACTACTATGATTGTGCAATTAAAAAATTAAATATGAAAATTGAGAACCGTTGCTATGGCAACAAGCTTAAAAATAAGGAAAGTTATAATATTTTTTGGAATCTTTAAATGGATATTATTCACTTATAATGAATAAATATATAAAACCAAATGGTGAGAAAAAATAAAGTATGTCCTTAACTTTAATGACACTTGAAAAAAATCTGAATTTTTCTAAAAATAACTGCCGTTGCTATGGACTTTTCAAAAAATAAGAATTTCTGTGTGATTTTTTACGCAACTTAATTTTCCATAGCAACAACACTTCTCTGTTGCAAAACAAAGGTTTTTGTGGTGTATAATGAAAATTTAGATATATTTTTACAAGTTCCAACTAAAACAATTGCAAATAAATTCTTAAATCAGGAATGAAAGCATATCAAAATAATCTTCAATTTCTCAGTTTTTCTAAAATTTGGCCTTGTTGCCATAGCAACGGATGTCAATTTTCATGATAAAAATATGTAATGCATGGACATTGATATGAATGTAAAAATTTAACAGTTTCCCATTTGGGCTTATTAAAAAACCGCAGAAAACTGATTTCAAAAATTTGTAATGGTTTCCATGGTAACAAATTAAAAGTATTGGTTTCTCCATCAATTTTCTTATATAATTAAATAATTGAAAATAGGACAAAGGCTGTTTAATGTGTTTGATAGCTTACATTAGTGGGCAAAACCTTCTAATATAGCTTCAAACTTGGTAAGTTATGCTATTTTCCCATCTTTAGCCTCGATTACCATGGCAACGATTACCCCCAGCAACCAACTTTTAGTGTGTTTTTGTGTTTTACACCTAGGTGTGTCCATGTATGAAATATAAGGAAAATTGGTGACTATGCGTGGCCAGACCCTTTTATAAATCATTGATTCTTACATAGAATAGATCTTAAGATCTGCAAAATACGTATACGTTTTTTATTTGATCAAAAAATTTATTTTTTGGAAAAATTTGAATCACTTCCGGTTTCGACCAGAAGTGACGGATTTTTAATTCCAGCCTTATTGCACATGTAAATTGCCAAATTCATTACCACTGAAAATTTAAAGACTCTATCTTTAAGCTTTTTTGAGAAATGCCGCGGACAAAATGACTTTTTTAAAACTTTAAAAATGACGTAACGTAAAAAGGAAGTGACGTTGTTATGGAAACTTTTATATCATTGAGGAATTTCAATTGCACATAATCTCTGCAAGTTTCATTGAAATTAGTTTAAAACTTTTTGAGTAATGAAGCCGAAAAGGAGTCAGAAAAAAAATAAAAAAAAATTATAAAAAGAAACCGAAGAATAACAAGAGGGTCTTCCGTTGAAAACGGAAGACCCTAACTAGATACGATCTCGTTACAGTGCTGCTATCCTGAAAGTTGACAAGGATAGGATAGGATAGGATGCAGGATGCACGATACATGATAGAAGTATAAAAGTTAAGTTTTAGCCTATCCTATCCTATCCTGCATCTTGTAGCCAATCAGATTCGAGTATAAATTTCAGAGTTAATTTGCAAAACGAAAATTGGCTTAACAATGTATTTTCAATGTCAATTTAATACTTTTTACAAGTTAAACCATTTAAGAATAATATTATATCAGGAACGCGGTGCATAACATTGATGCGCGCTAAAATGTCGGCGCTACATCTTTGTCAATTCGTACGCAAGTACAGAGTTACTGCGATAATTCGATGCAACATTTGACATCGTCAGAAATAGATTTCTGTATTTACTTCATTGAATGTCTGCAAAGTAATAAAAGCTTGAATTTATAAATGACCAATTCGGCAATTTAAAAGATAAACATGTTTACAAGAAACAGACATTGCTTCACGTTTCATATAATTTCTTCGATGCCCAATAACATGGACGCGTATTTCTGTCCGATATTAAGCTAAACATATCGAATTAGTAAATGTTAGCTAGCTATAAAAGCTTAAGAATTTATACTTTAAAAATAACTCCGAGTGGTTTAACTATAAACGATATAAACTTCCTGAAGGAATTATTTATTTCCAGATCGTGTTTACATTTATCGCCGAACGAATCGCTCGAATAATGATATTTACGCTCAGTTATATGTGATAAGAAAATAATTTGATAAAAATATGTGACTTAACACTTCCTCAATAAGTGCATCGAAGTTATCTATCTGTTTTTTATGCATAAATATAATAAAATCAAAACTCGAATCGCTTTCCTGTTTGTTTACGTTATTGTGTCCATCCTGCGTACGATTTAATTTTACCGTAGTACAGGTAAGTAAGTTATCCCGCTCGAAGAATATTCGGTTTTAAGATTTAATTGTTCATATTGAGTACTACATTAATTGATATAATCATTTAATTCTAAAATTTCATTTCATTTAACTGGCATTCCTAAATTTTGAAGGTATGGGATAGGATAGGAAAGGATAGAGATTATTTGAAGGATAGGATGCAGCATACAGGATATAGGATAGGATAGGATAGTTTTGTCAACTTTCACGATAGCACCACTGTACGAGTAACGAGTAGGTCTTCCGTTCAATTTTTAAACGATAGCATTAAAATATCAATGAAATTTCAGAATTCCCCTCAACCACTCCCTTTGAGAAAATGTAAACGATTGTCATTATCCTTTAAAATGCTTAACAAAGAGTTTTGCTTTCTCTCATACAGAACAATAAAGATTGAGATTTTTGTCCCCTAAAATCCCTAATTACGTCATCAATGGGTTTGGAAATGAGTTTTACAAACTGATATTGTTACGATCAATAACTTTGTTCCTACAATGCATTACAAAATCTGGATCGTTTTTAAGTTATCTGTAATAGAGTTTACGACAGTCTTGCCCCTAAATAAAGGGGCCAGCCTCTTTTTCTTGAGTTCATTCGAAAGGTCTCACAAATTATATCATTTTTTGTTCTTACACTTATCTAGAATTGTTGTTCATTTTATATTACAAATCATAGAATATTTTAGGGGCCAGCCCTCTAGATCCTTAATTGGGACAGACATTGGTGTTTTGATTAATGGAATCGATTAGAATCATCAATACAGATATTTTCTCTTCTACAATGCTTAACAAAATATGTCACCTTCTCTAGATATATTACGTCAAAGCTTTAGTACTTTGGCCCTTAAAAATCCCTAATTACGTAAAAAATGGACGTGGCAATGATTTTTCTGATAGATATTGTAACGATCAACAACTTTGCTTCTATAATGCATTACAAATTCTGTATCGTTTTTACGTTATCTGTAATAGAGTTTATGAGTGTCTTGGCCCCTAATTTAAGGGGCCAGCCCCTTTTTCTTGAGTTCATTCGAAAGGTCTCACGAATACTAACATTTTTTGTCCTTACACCTATCTAAAATTGTTTTTCATTTTTGAGATACAAATGACTGAATATTTTAGGGGCCAGCCTTATAGATCCTTGATGGGGACAGACATTGGCGTTTTGATTAGTGGAATTGATTATTATTATTAAGACAGACATTTTCTCTTCTACAATACTAAAGAAAATAGTTCTACTTCTCTAGTTATATTGCGTCAAAGTTTAAGTTCTTTGGCCCTTAAAAATCCCCAATTACGTAATAAATGGGCGTGGTAAAAAATTTTTTTAATAGATATCTGTACATGTACGATCAACAACTTGGCTTCTATAATGCATTACAAAATCTTCATCATTTTTTAGTTATTTGTAATAGAGTTTAAGAAAGCCTTGGCCCCTAAATAAAGGGGCCAGTCCCTTTTTCTTGATTTTGTTGGAAAGAACTTTTAATTTTCTACCACTTTTGTTATATATGTCTTAACAATACTTAAGAAAATAGTTCTACTTCCCTAGTTATATTGCGTCAAAGTTTAAGTTCTTTGGCCCCTAAAAATCCCTAATTACGTAATAAATGGGCGTGGTAAAAATTTTTTTTAAAAGATATCTGTACATGTACGATCAACAACTTGGCTTCCATAATGCATTACAAAATCTTCATCATTTTTAAGTTATTTGTAATAGAGTTTAAGAAAGCCTTGGCCCCTAAATAAAGGGGCCAGCCCCTTTTTCTTGATTTTGTTTGAAAGAACTTTTGATTTTCTACCACTTTTGTTATATATGTCTTAACAAAATATCAACTGATAAAAAGATATAAATCAAAACGTGTGAAAGTTTTGAATGAAAATCGTACCTAATTTTCGTGCCCAGGCGAACTCCAAGAAATGGCGCAACAGGCATTAAACAACTACATACTGCACAACTTCAAACTATCGTCTACCTACCCTGAAAATTTCATATTCATATCTCTTATGATTTTCGAGTTTATACACATGTAGCTGCACTAAATGGGTCGTCAAAAATTACAAAATGGCCGACAATTCGGTACCGGAAGTGACTACGAAAAAATTAAGAAAAATGTATTAGGTTAAGATCACGCCCTAACATCTTTGAAAAAATGGTTGAGATCAATCGAATAGATTTCGAGGAATCTCTTGCACAAAATTTGGAAGAAAAAAAATAATAACCAGAGCAAAGCTCGTTGCAAAGCAACGAGTGGGTCTTCCAATAATGTCGAAAGTAAAGCTAAAACTTTCTCTAAGAAGCAGAGTTCTTAAACCAATAAACATAAGTAAATAAAACATAAAGAAAAAAATTGAATTATTTTTGGTACGAGTTCACAAAATCAAAATGATTCTAGGAACGAATTAGCAATAACATTATCAATTTCAAGAACAATATAGCAAATACAAATCCGAATGTGTTTAAGTACGATTTAACAATTATCGAATTATTTAAGGTACGAGTTAATTAAACTCTGAACATTACACTATTTTCTTTACCACGAATGTGGAATCAAAAAATTCAGAAAAGTCAATTTTTAAACACCTATATCTCTGTAATGCATCGGCCGATTTTAAAACGGATTTCAGTTTTACATTAAACTTAATAAGCCTTTATTTTTGCTTTTATGATTTATAACAAATTATCGCTCTAAAAAAAGTTAGTATTAAAAGACTTTGTAGCCCTCCTGGCCCCTAATTTGAGGGGTCAGCCCTTTTTCCTTGATATCAAATTACAGGTCTCGCATATATATATATATTGTTCAACAAGTGTTCACGAATTGTTAACCGTTATAGAGATATCGGAACAACTGTGTTTTAGGGGCCGACCCCTCAACTCCTCACTGGGGCCACCAACAACATTTTTTAGGTATCACATTGTAAACAACATTATTTTCAGCAACTTTTGTTATACAATGTTTTTCAAAATATTTCTCCTTTTTAAGATAATATTGATCATAGTTTTGGACTTCTGGCCCCTTGAAACCCCGAATTATGTAACATATGACTTTAGTATGGTCCAGTATAGATGAACAGATGTACAATGAACATTTTTGCTTCTATAAATAATAACAAATTATTTTTCAGTAAAGAGTTATTATATAAAGTCTTTAGAGCGCTCTTGGCCCCTAATTTGAGGGGCAAGTCCCTTTTTCTTAATATCAAATAAAAGATCTTATAAATATAAACATATTTTGTTTAATAAGTGTTCAGAAATTGTTGATCGATTTGGAGATATCTGAACAACAGTGTTTTAGGGGCCGAACCTTAAACTCCTTACTGGGGCCACAAACCATAAATTCTAAGATACCATTTTCTAAAAAACATTATTTTGAGCAACTTTTGCTCAACATTGCCTTTCAAAATATTTCTCCTTTTCAAGATATTAATGATCAAAGTTTTGGTCTTCTGGCCCCTTGAAACCCCTAATTACGTAACAAATGTTTAAAATAAGGTACTTTGTAGATAAACAGCTGTACAATGAACATTTTTGCTTATATAATTAATGACAAATAATTGCTCAGAAAAATTATCTACAGGTTAAAAGATATTTTGCAAAACGTGTTAAAATTTTGCCAAAAATTTTGGTGCCAATTTTTGACCTCGGGCGAGCTTCGGCGCCGTGCGCATTTTCCACAATGTCAAATACAGAGGATCATCTACAGACATTCATCTACATATCCCTGAAAGTTTCACGTTTCTATACCCTTTAGTTTCGGAGGAGTTACGTGGACAAAATAGTCCTTAAAAATTCACAAAATCTTCAAAATCTTAAATCGGAAGTGATCTCATCTGCTCAAAATTTTATATTCGCAACCACGTTTTATGTTCTATCAGTCCTGTAAATTTGGTGAAAATCGACCAAATAGTTTTTGAGTTATAGCTCTCGAAAAATGTCAGAGGAAAAATATAAAATAACTAGACACGATCCCGTTGCGAGCAACGAGGAGGTCTTCCATCCGATTTGGAGAAGAGGAAATGACATATTGCCCTTAATATTCGTCAACGTAACATATCTGGAAATGGAGGCGGGATCTAATAGTTATGGATGAAAGATTATCTACCCCTTCTCTTGATGTCATAAAAATGCTCTTGTTATTTCAAACACATTTTGTTCAAAAAGTGTTTAGGAATTTTGTAATGTTCTCGAGATATCAGGAGAAAGTCGTTTTAGGGGCCATCCATGTTGCTACTTTTAGGGACCGGATAACAAAGAAATTTTGGTAGCATTTTGTTTAACACTTTATTTTGAGCATCTTCTTTTCAATATTGCTTTTCAGAATTTTCCTCCATTTTGAGATATTGATGATCAAAGTTTCGGATATCTGGCCCCTTAAAATCCTTAATTACGTAACAAAGGAGTATATAATTGGCATGCATAGGTAAACAACGTTATAAGAAACATAATTGCTTCTATAACAAATAACAAAATATTTCACTTTCAAAGTTATCATTTACAGACTAAAGAGCCCATTGGCCCATAATTTGAAGGGCCAGCCTCTTTTTCTTGATGTCATAGGAATGGTCTTGTCAATTTAAACACATTTTGTTCAAGAAGTCTTTTTTTCGAAATTTTGTACCGTTTTCGGGATATCTGGAAAAGGTCGTTTCGGAGCCGACCTTTTAACTCCTTTTAGGGACCGGATAATAAAGACATTTTGGTTGCATGTTGTTAAGCACATTATTTAAAGCATCTTCTGTTCAATATTGCAATTTTCCTCCAGTTTGAGTTAGTGAAAAGCAAAGTTTTGGTTAACTGGCCCCTTAAAATCCCTAATAACCCCCCCCCCCCAAAAAAAAAGGAGTAAACGATTGCCATGTATAGGTGAATAACGTTATAAGAAAATAATTGCTCCTATATGTATAACATATAACAACATATTTCATTATAAAAAGTTATCATTAAACAACTTTAGAGACCTCTCGGCCCCTAATTTGAAGGGCCAGCTCTTTTTACTTAATGTCAAATGAAAGCTCTTGACATTATATAATTTCTTGTTCTACATGTTTTCACAAAATACTATCGAGAAAAAAGATATTGAAAGTAAACCAGGAAAAATCACGACGCTTTTTCAACTTTTCCAGCAAATTTTTTTTTTCCTTTTTTTCGCTAAGATCAACGGTTTTATCTTTGAATTGATAAGTTTGATCTAATCTATTCAAAAATTGGACGGAAGACCCAGTCGTTGCTCGCAACGAGATCAAATCTAGTTATTCTTTTTTTTCTTTTTGGAGCGTCTTTTCTCAAAAACAACCCAACCGATTTGCACGAAATTTGTAGAAGTAATAGAACAACGTCGTCGCTAAATATTTTAAATTTTCGAATGATGACGTCACTTCCGGTTTCAGATTTAGACAATATTGTAAATTTTTAAGGGTCATTTTGTCCACGCATCTCCTCCGAAAGTTATCAAGGTAGAAGCTTAAAATTTTCAGGGATTGTAGATGAATGTCTGTAGATGTACTCCCATGCTTCCAATTATGAAAATTGCTCAAGGCCTTGAAGCTCGCCTGAACCTGAAAATTAGCACCAAATTTTTTTCACGAAATTTTTGCACATTTTCTGTAATACCTTTCGATGTGTACATATTTTGTTAGTACGTGTAATGCAAAAGTTGTTCCAATTTACAAGGGCTTTCATTTGATATCAAGAAAAAGGGACTGCCGCCATCAATTAGGGGTCAAGAGGGCTCTTAAGTCTTCTTACAATAACTCTTTACTGAACAATAATTTGTTATTAATAATAGAAGCAAAATGGTTCATTGTACATCTGTTTATCTATACAGTACCATATTTAAGCCATATGTTAGGTAATTAGGGGCTTCAAGGGGCCAGAAGTTCAAAACTTTGATCATTAATATCTGAAAAAGGAGAAATATTTTTAAAAGCAATGTAGAACAAAAGTTGCTCAAAATAATGTTCTGTTCAATATGCAACCTTAAATGGTTTTGTTTATGACCCCATTTAGGAGTTAAAGGGTCGGCCCCTAAAACACATTTGTACAGATATCTCAAGAACCGTTAACATTTCGTGAACACTTGTTAAACGAAATGTGTTTATATTTTCAAGACCTTTTATTTGATATCAGTAAAAAGGGGCTGGCCCCTTAAATTAGGGGCCGAGAGGGCTCTAATGTCTTCTTACAATAACTCTTTACTGAAAAATAATTTGTTATTAATTATAAAAGCAACTAGACACGATCTCGTTGCGAGCAACGAGGAGGTCTTCCGTTCGATTTTTAGAATGAAATATGACATCATCGACTTTGATTTTCGACAACAAAACATGTTATGGAAAAAGGAGTGAAGTACTAATGCTTTATTGCATCGCTTTTTTAAGTTCTCTTGCTTTTTTAAATACTTGCATTTCTTTCAATTAAGATAGAAAAGATCAAACTTGTTTACCTCTGGTCCCTCAAAAACCCTAATTGGGTAACGCAAGAGAAAATCATTATATTGTTAGGATATATAAACGTATTATACCTAATCTAGCTTTAATAACCTTTCATAAAATATCCCTCAATAAAGGGCTATAGATAACAGATTTTAGAGCTCTTTGATCCCCTAGTTTAAGGGGCAATCCCTTTTTCTTGGATTCAAATGAAAGGACATTTAATTCTGAACACATTTTGTCAACAAGTGTTTAGAAATTCGTTACCGTTTTGGAGATATATGAGAAAGAATGTTTTAGGGGCCGATCCCTTATCTCCTTTTAGGGGCCGTTTAACGAAATTTTGAAGGTTGCATTTTGTTGAGAACATCATTTTGAACAACTTTTCTTCGTACTGCATTACAAAATATATTTCCTTTCTGAGATATGGGTGATCAAAATTTTGGACTTTTGGCCCCTAAAACCCTTAATTGCGTAACACATGATAAAATCATTACATTGCTTTGATACATAACTACGATAAACATATTTGCTTCTATAAGCTATTACAAAATATTCCGCAATAAAGAGTAATAGATAAAAGACTTTAGAGCCCTTTTGCATCATTTTGAACAACTTTTCTTCTGTACTGCATTTCAAAATATTTTACCTTTCTAAGATATGGGTGATCAAAACTTGGGACTTTTGGCCTCTAAAAACACCAAATTACAAAACACATGACAAAACAAATACATTGCTTTGATACATAACTGCAGGATAAACACATTTGCTTCTATAACATTTCACAAAACATCCCTCAATAAAGGGCTATAGATAAAATACTTAAGAGCCCATCGGTCCCCTAATTTTAGGGGCCAGCCCCTTTTTCTTGATATCAAATGAAGGTTATTGAATTCTCAACAAATTTTGTTCAACAAGTGTTTAGAAATTTGTTACTGTTCTAGAGATATATGAGAAAAAAGGTTTTAGGGGCCGGTCCCTTATCTCCTTTTAGGGGGTGTTTAACGAAATTTTGACCGTTGCATTTTGTTAAGGACATCATTTTGAACAACTTTTCTTCTGTATTGCATTACAAAATATTTTTCCTTTCTGAGATATGGGTGATCGAAATTTTGGACTTTTGGCCCCTAAAACCCCTTAATTACGTAACACATCATAAAATCATTACATTGCTTGAATACATAACGGTGAGATTAACATATTTGCTTCTATAATCTATTACAAAATATCCCTCGGTAAAGAGTTATGGGTAAAAGACGTTAGAGCCCTTTAGGTCCCTAATATCAGGGGCCAGCCCTTTTTTTCTTGATATCAAATGAAAGGTTATTTAATTCTGAACACATTTTGTTCAACAAGTGTTTAGAAATTCGTTACCGTTCTGGAGATATATGAGAAAGAAGGTTTTAGGGGCCGATCCCATAACTCTTTATAGGGGCCGTTTAACGAAATTTTGAAGGTTGCATTTTGTTGAGAACATCATTTTGAACAACTTTTCTTCTGTATTGCATTACAAAATATATTTCCTTTCTGAGATATGGGTGATCAAAATTTTGGAGTTTTGGCCCCTAAAAACCCTTAATTACGTAACACATGATAAAATCATTACATTGCTTGAATACAGAACTATAAGATAAACACATTTGCTTCTATAACATTTCACAAAATATCTCTCAGTAAAGGGCTACAGATTAAAGACTTTAGAGCCATTTGGTCCCCTAATTTTAGGGGCCAGCCCCTTTTTCTTGATATCAAATAAAAGGTCATTTAATTCTACACAAATTTTGTTCAACAAGTGTTTAGAAATTTGTTACTGTTATAGAGATATATGAGAAAAAAAGTTTTAGGGGCCGGTCCCTTATCTCCTTTTAGGGGGCGTTTAACGAAATTTTGACAGTTGCATTTTGTTAAGGACATCATTTTGAACAACTTTTCTTCTGTACTGCATAACAAAATATTTTTCCTTTCTGAGATATGGGTGATCGAAATTTTGGACTTTTGGCCCCTAAAAACCCTTAATTACGTAACACATCATAAAGTCATTACATTGCTTGAATACATAACTGTGAGATTAACATATTTGCTTCTATAATCTATTACAAAATATCCCTTGGTAAAGAGTTTTGGGTAAAAGACGTTAGAGCCCTTTAGGTCCCTAATATCAGGGGCCAGCCCCTTTTACTTGCTATCAAATGAAAGGTCATTTGATTATAAAGACATTTTGTTCAACAAGTGTTCAGAAATTCGTTACCATTCTTGAGATATCTGAGACAGAATGTTTTAGGGGCCGGTCCCTTATCTCCTTTTTGGGGCCGCTGAACCAAATTTTTTATGTTGCACGTTGTTAAGTACATCATTTTGAGCATCTCTTCTTTTATACTGCATTTCAAAATATTTTTCCTTTTTGAGATATAGGTGATCAAAGTTTTGGACTTTTGACCCCTAAAAACCCCTAATTACGTAACATATGAGAAAATCGTTATACTTCTTGGCTTTATAACTGTAAGATAAACATATTTGTTTCTATAATTTATTACAAAATATCCCTCGATAAAGAGTTATGGGTAAAAGACTTTAGAGCCTTCTAGGTCCCTAATTTGAGGGGCCAGCCCCTTTTTCTTGATATCAGCAGAAAGGTCTTGTAAATATCAACTTTTTTTACATTACATGTTTCAACAAAATATTTTCCAGAAAAGAGATAAAGAGAGAAAAGCACAAAAAATCACGACGCTTTTTTAATGTCAATTTTCGAGCCATAGCGAGCTTTGGCGCCAGTAGTGCTAAACATACAAAACAACAATCATGCAAAACTTCAATCTTTCGTTTACCTACCGTAAAAATTTGAGCTTAATATCTCTTATAGTTTAGGAGAACAACAGAAGACAAAATACCCATATAAAAATTAGAAAAATCTCAATATCTCAAAAACGGATATGACGTCATCAATACAAAAAATTTCCAATCAAGTTCAGACCACTATCTGTCACATCCTAGAATTTGATTGAAATCGGCCGAGCCGTTTCTGAGAAATCGCGTGCACAAAAAAAGGCAGAGAAATAATAATAACTAGACACGATCTCGTTGCGAGCAACGAGGAGGTCTTCCGTCTGATTTTATAGAAATTGAGATTTATGATCGATATTGATTTTGCTATTTAACAGCTATACATGATTTAAAACAGGAAAAGAGGATCTTCATTTTAGGTGCCTGATACTATTTTGTTTCAGGTGTAAGAGTTTTGTCCAACAAGTGTTTAGAAATTCGTCACCGTTCTTAGGATATCTCAGAAAGAATATTTTAGGGGCCGGACCTTATCTCCTTATTGGGGCCTCTAAAAAAAAATTGTAAGATTGCATGTTATTAGGGACATTATTTTGCGCATCTTTTCTTTTATACTGCATTACAAAATATTTTTTCTTTTTGAGATAAGGGTGATCAAATTTTTTGACTTTTGGCCCCTAAAAACCCTTTATTATGTAACACATGATAAAATCATAACATTGCTTGAATACAGAATTATAAGATAAACACATTTGCTTCTATAATATTTCACAAAATATCTCTCAGTAAAGGGCTACAGATTAAAGATTTTATAGTCCTTTGGTCCCCTAATTTGAGGGGCCAGCCCCTTTTTCTTGCTTTCAAATAAAAGATCATTTAATTCTACACAAATTTTGTTCAACAAGTGTTTAGAAATTCGTTACCGTTTTGGAGATATATGAGAAAGAAGGTTTTAGGAGCCGGTCCCTTATCTTCTTTTAGGGGCCGTTCAACGAAATTTTGACGGTTGCAATTTGTTGAGAACATCATTTTGAACAACTTTTCTTTCATACTGCATTACAAAATATTTTTCCTTTCTGAGATATGGGTGATCAAATTTTTTAACTTTTGGCCCCTAAAAACCCTTAATTACGTAACACATGATAAAATCATTACATTGCTTGAATACAGAACTATTAGATAAACACATTTGCTTTATAATATTTCATAAAATATCTCTCAGTAAAGGGCTACAGGTTAAAGATTTTAGAGTCCTTTGGTCCCCTAATTTGAGGGGCCATCCCCTTTTTCTTGATTTCAAATAAAAGGTCATTTAATTCTACACAAATCTTGTTCAACAAGTGTTTAGAAATTCGTTACCGTTTTGGAGATATATGAGAAAGAAGGTTTTAGGGGCCGGTCCCTTTTCTCCTTTTAGAGGCCGTTTAACGAAATTTTGACGGTTGCATTTTGTTGAGAATATCATTTTGAACAACTTTTCTTCTGTACTGCATTACAAAATATTTTTCCTTTGTGAGATATTGGTGATCGAAATTTTGGACTTTCGGCCCCTAAAAACCCTTAATTACGTAACACATGATAAAATCATTATATTGCTTGAATACATAACTGTGAGATAAACATATTTGCTTCTATAATCTATTACAAAATATCCCTCGGTGAAGAGCTATGGGTAAAAGACTTTAGAGCCTTCTAGGTCCCTAATTTTAGGGGCCAGCCCCTTTTTCCTGATATCAGCCGAAAGGTCTTGTAAATAAAAGCCTTTTTTACATTACATGTCTTAATAAAATATTTTCCAGAAAAAAGATAAAGAGAGAAAAGCACAAAAATTTACGACGCTTTTTTAATGTCAATTTTCGAGCCCTAGCGAGCTTTGGCGCCAGAAGTGCTAAACTTACAAAACAACAACCATGCAAAACTTCAATCTTTCCTTTTCCAACCGTAGAAATTTGAGCTTAATATCTCTTATACTTTAGGAGAACGACAGAAGACAAAATACCCATATAAAAATTAGAAAAATCTCAATATCTCAAAAACGGATGTGACGTCATCAACACAAAAAAAATTTAATCAGGTTCAGACCAATATCTATCATATCTGAAACTTTCATTTAGATCGGCCGAGCCGTTTCTGAGAAATCGCGTGCACAAAAATAGGAAGAAAAAAAATAATAATTATAGGGCTATAGATAAAATATTTTAGAGCTCTTTGATCCCCTAATTTAAGGGGCAAGTCCCTTTTTCTTGGATTCAAATGAAAGGACATTTAATTCTGAACACATTTTGTCAGCAAGTCTTTAGAAAATGTTTGGCCCCTAAAAACCCTTAATTACGTAACACATGATAAAATCATTACATGTCTTGAATATATAACTATAAATTAAACACATTTGCTTCTATAATATTTCACAAAATATTTCTCAGTAAAGGGCTACAGATTAAAGACTTTAGAGCCCTTTGGTCCCCTTTTATTAGGGGCCAGCCCGTTTTTCTTGATATGGAATGAAATGTCATTAAATTCTAAACAAATGTTGTTCAACACATGTTTAGTAATTCGTTACCGTTTTGGAGATAGATGAGAAAGAATGTTTTAGGGGCCGGTCCCTTATCTCCTTTTAGGGGCCGTTCAACGAAATTTTGACGGTTGCAATTTGTTGAGAACATCATTTTTGAACAACTTTTCTTTTATACTGCATTACAAAATATTTTTCTTTTCTGAGAAAAGGGTGATCAAAATTTTGGACTTTTGGCCCCTAAAAACCCTTAATTACGTAACACATGATAAAATCATTACATTGCTTGAATACAGAACTATAAGATAAACACATTTGCTTCTATAATCTATCACAAAATATATCTCAGTAAAGGGCTACAGATTAAAGACTTTAGAGCCCTTTGGTCCCCTAATTTGAGGGGCCAGCCCCTTTTTCTTGATTTCAAATAAAAGGTCATTTAATTCTACACAAATTGTGTTCAACAAGTGTTTAGAATTTCGTTACCGTTTTGGAGATATATGAGAAAGAAGGTTTTAGGGGCCGGTCCCTTTTCTCCTTTTAGGGGCCGTTGAACGAAATTTTGACGGTTGCATTTTGTTGAGAATATCATTTTGAACAACTTTTCCTCTGTACTGCATTACAAAATATTTTTCCTTTGTGAGATATTGGTGATCGAAATTTTGGACTTTCGGCCCCTAAAAACCCTTAATTACGTAACACATGATAAAATCATTATATTGCTTGAATACATTACTATAAGATAAACACATTTGCTTCTATAACATTTCACAAAATATCCCTCAAAAAAGGGTAAAAGATAAAAGACTTTAGAGCCCTTTTGCATCATTTTGAACAACTTTTCTTCTGTACTGCATTTCAAAATATTTTACCTTTCTGGGATATGGGTGATCAAAATTTGGGACTTTTGGCCCCTAAAAACCCCTAGTTACAAAACACATGACAAAACCAATACATTGCTTAGATACATAACTGCAGGATAAACACATTTGCTTCTATAACATTTCACAAAATATTCTTCAATAAAGGGTTATAGATAAAATACTTTAGAGCCCTTCGGTCCCCTAATTTAAGGGGCCAGTCCCTTTTTCTTGATATTAAATGAAAGGTTATTTAATTATAAATAAATTTTGTTCAACAAGTGTTTAGAAATTCGTTACTGTTCTGGAGATATATGAGAAAGAAGGTTTTAGGGGCCGATCCCATAACTCCTTATAGGGGCCGTTTAACGAAATTTTGAAGGTTGCATTTTGTTGAGAACATCATTTTGAACAACTTTTCTTCTGTATTGCTTCACAAAATATATTTCCTTTCTGAGATATGGGTGATCAAAATTTTTGACTTTTGGCCCCTAAAAACCCTTAATTACGTAACACATGATAAAATCATTACATTGCTTTGATACATAACTATAAGATAAACACATTTGCTTCTATAACCTTTCACAAAATATCTCTCCGTAGATTAAAGACTTTAGAGCCCTTTGGTCCCCTGATTTTAGGGACCAGCCCTTTTTTCTTGATATCATATAAAAGGTCATTTAATTCTACACAAATTTTGTTCAACAAGTGTTTAGAAATTTGTTACCGTTCTAGAGATATATGAGAAAGAAGGTTTTAGGGGCCGGTCCTTTATCTCCTTTTAGGGGGCGTTTAACGAAATTTTGACGGTTGCATTTTGTTAAGAACATCATTTTGGAAAACTTTTATTCGGTACAGCATTACAAAATATTTCTCCTTTTGTGAGATATGGGTGATCGAAATTTTGGACTTTTGGCCCTAAAAACCCTTAATTACGTAACACATCATAAAATCATTACATAGCTTGAATACATAACTGTGAGATAAACATATTTGCTTCTATAATCTATTACAAAATATCCCTCGGTAAAGAGTTTTGGGTAAAAGACTTCAGAGCCCTTTAGATCCCTAATATTAGGGGCCAGCCCCTTTTTCTTGGTATCAAATGAAAGGTCATTTGATTATAAAGACATTTTGTTCAACAAGTGTTCAGAAATTCGTTACCATTCTTGAGATATCTGAGACAGAATGTTTTAGGGGCCGGTCCCTTATCTCCTTATTGGGGCCGCTGAACCAATTTTTTCAGGTTGCATGTTGTTGAGTACATCATTTTGAGCATCTTTTCTTTAATACTGCATTTCAAAATATTTTTCCTTTTAGAGATATAGGTGATCAAAGTTTTAGACTTTTGAACCCCCAAAACCCCTAATTACGTAACATATGAGAAAATCGTTATACTGCTTGGCTTCATAACTGTAAGATAAACATATTTGCTTCTATAATTTATTACAAAATATCCCTCGGTAAAGAGTTATGGGTAAAAGACTTTAGAGCCTTCTAGGTCCCTAATGTGAGGGGCCAGCCCCTTTTTCCTGATATCAGCGGAAAGGTCTTGTAAATATAAACTTTTTTTACATTACATGTTTCAACAAAATATTTTCCAGAAAAGAGATAAAGAGAGAAAAACACAAAAATTCACGACGCTTTTTTAATGTCAATTTTCGAGCCATAGCGAGCTTTGGCGCCAGTAGTGCTAAACATACAAAACAACAATCATGCAAAACTTCAATCTTTCGTTTACCAACCGTAGAAATTTGAGCTTAATATCTCTTATAGTTTAGGAGAACAACAGAAGACAAAATACCCATATAAAAATTAGAAAAATCTCAATATCTCTAAAACGGATGTGACGTCATCAATACAAAAAATTTCCAATCAAGTTCAGACCACTATCTATCACATCCTAAAATTTGATTAAGATCGGCCGAGCCGTTTTTGAGACATCGCGTGCACAAAAAAAGGAAGAAAAAAAATAATAATAATAATAGGGAAAAAGAAACCGAAGAATAACAAGAAGGTCTTCCGTTGGAAACGGAAGACCTTAATAATAAGAATAGGGAAAAAGAAACAAAGCAATAACAATAAGGTCTTCCGTTTCCAACGGAAGACCTTAACTAGACACGATCTCGTTGCGAGCAACGAGGAGGTCTTCCGTCTGATTTTAGAAATTGAGATTTATGTTCGATCTTGATTTTGCTATTTAACAGCTATACATGATTTAAAACAGGAAAAGAGGATCTTCATTTTTAAGTGATACTATTTTGTTTCAGGTGTAAGAGTTTTGTTCAACAAGTGTTTAGAAATTCGTCACCGTTCTTGAGATATCTCAGAAAGAATATTTTAGGGGCCGGACCTTATCTCCTTATTGGGGCCGCTGAACAAAAATTGTAAGGTTGCATGTTATTAGGTACATTATTTTCAGCATCTATTCTTTTATACTGCCTTTCAAAATATTTTTTTCTTTTTGAGATATAGGTTATCACATTTTTGGACTTTTGACCCCTAAAATCCTTAATTACGTAACACATGAGAAAAATCATTATAATGTTAAGCTACATAACTGTTAGATAAACATATTTGCTTCTATAATCTATTACGAAATACCCCTCGGTAAAGAACTATAGGAAAAAACCTTTAGAGCCCTCTAGGTCCCTACCGTTAGGGGCCAGCCCCTTTTTCTTGGTATCAGATGAAAGGTCATTTGATTATAAAGACATTTTGTTTAACAAGTGTTCAGAAATTCGTTACCATTCTTGAGATATCTGAGACAAAATGTTTTAGCGGCCGGTCCCTTATCTCCTTATTGGGGCCGCTGAACCAAATTTTTTAGGTTGCATGTTGTTAAGTACATCATTTTGAGCATCTTTTCTTTTATACTGCATTTCAAAATATTTTTCCTTTTTGAGATATAGGTGGTCAAAGTTTTGGACTTTTGACCCCTAAAAATCCCTAATTACGTAACATATGAGAAAATCGTTATACTGCTTGGCTTCATAACTGTAATACAACATATTTGCTTCTATAATTTATTACAAAATATCCCTCAGTAAAGAACTATAGTAAAAAGACTTTAGAGCACTCTAGGTCCCTAATATTAGGGGCCAGCCCCTTTTTCTTGGTATCAAATGAAAGGTCATTTAATTATAAAGACAGTTTGTTCAACAAGTGTTCAGAAATTCGTTACCATTCTTGAGATATCTCTGAAATAATGTTTAAGGGGCCGGTCCCTTATCTCCTTATTGGGGCCGCTGAACCAAATTTTTTAGGTTGCATGGTGTTAAGGACATCATTTTGAGCATCTTTTCTTTTATACTGCATTTCAAAATATTTTTCCGTTTTGAGATAGAGGTGGTCAAAGTTTTGGACTTTTGACCCCTAAAAATCCCTAATTACGTAACGTATGAGAAAATCGTTATACTGCTTGGCTTCATATCTGTGAGATAAACATATTTGCTTATATAATTTATTACAAAATATCCCTCGGTAAAGAGTTATGGGTAAAAGACTTTAGAGTACTCTAGGTCCCTTATTTGAGGGGCCAGCTCCTTTTTTCTTATATCAGCAGAAAGGTCTTGTAAATATAAACATTTTTTACATTACATGTTTTAACAAAATATTTTCCAGAAAAGAGATAAAGAGAGAAAAACACAAAAATTCACGACGCTTTTTTAATGTCAATTTTCGAGCCATAGCGAGCTTTGGCGCCAGTAGTGCTAAACATACAAAACAGCAATCATGCAAAACTTCAATCTTTCGTTTACCAACCGTAAAAATTTGAGCTTAATATCTCTTCTAGTTTACGAGAACAACAGAAGACAAAATACCCATATAAAAATTAGAAAAATCTCAATATCTCAAAAACGGATGTGACGTCATCAATACAAAAAATTTCCAATCAAGTTCAGACCACTATCTTTTACATCCTAAAATTTGATTGAGATCGGCCGAGCCGTTTTTGAGAAATCGCGTGCACAAAAAAAGGAAGAAAAAAAATAATAATAACTAGAGCAAAGCTCGTTGCAAAGCAACGAGTGGGTTTTCCGCTAATGTCGAAAGCAACGCTAGAAGTACGTCTAAGAAGCAGAGTTCTTAATCTAGTAACAAAGAAACCTAAGTACAAAAAGATAAAAAAAAAATCGAATGATTCTTGGTACAACTTAACATGATCCGAATGTTTTTAAGTACGACTTAACCAAAATCCCTTAACCATTTCAAGAACGACTTAACAAAAAAACCAATGTGTTTAAGTACGACTTAACAAATTTGACTTCATTTTAGGTACAAGTTTACTTTACCTTGAACTAACATCTTTTTTCTTAACCCAGAATGCAAAATTAAAATTTATGTAAAAAATCAATTTTGTTTAAAACATAATTCTGAGCAACTTTTCCTCTTCACTGCTTTTCAAAAGGTTGACCTTTCGTACTGTGTGCTCGTTGGGTCATTAATTGTCAGAAACTTATCGATGTTAAGTTTACTTTACTGTACTTCTGTGAATATTTTCTATGTAAAATTACTATGAACCAGACAACATTGAAATGGTGAACATTTCAAATGGCCCCGCTTATGTTATTTCAGAGAATTCTGCTTTGACCTTGACCTATAACTTGAAATTTTTCCAGCTGGCATAGAACTTTTAATTCAATTTCATTCCCCCTAACATACATGCATTTTTGTTAAATCTGACCAAGATTAAGCATATTTGGAAAATAATCTACTATTTAAAACTAATTTTAAAAAGATCTGCTATGACCTTCACATTGGCAGACTTGGTTCAAGGTCACTGCACGCCATTAACCAATAAACTCTGTAAAGGTAAAATATTAGCCAAATAGGGGCTAAAAGGAGAGTATATCTATGCTCTTAAAATATGGATTTTTGTGTGATCTGATATGACCTTGACTCTTCATCTACAAATATCATTCGAGGTCATTGCATATATTTTGAACAAAGGCATCATGTGGGTAAAGTATGAGGCTGAATGGAGCAAAGGGAGAAAAGATATACTCCGGACAAGGATTTTTAAAAATATAATTCTGATATGACCTTCACAGTTTCTTTTCACTGAAAATAGGTTCAGTGTCACTACACACCCTTTCACCCTTTACTCAAAAGCTCTGCTTATGTGAAGTCTGAGCCAAATAGGGGTTAGTAGAAATTATATATGCTCTCAAAAAAGGATTTTTGCATGATCCGATATGATCTTCACCCGTTACCTAGAAATTTCATGCAAGGTCACTGCACATCGTTTAACCATAGAGACACTCTGTGAGTATTAGCCAGATTGAACCAAAGGGAAAAAAGATATGCCCCAGACAAGGATTTTATATATATACTGCTATGACCTTAACCTTATACCTAAAAACATGGTTCAAGGTCACTGCACATCCTTCAACCAAAGGAACCCTGTGGATGAGGTATGAGCCAGATTGGGCCAAGGGGAGAGAAGCTATGCTCCTGTCAAGCCATCTCGGATGGACAGACCGACAAATTGATCACTAGAAGGCGCCCGCATAAACATGCCTTTATATCTAAAATAGTATCCATGCTATCTGCCCATGGTGAATAGTCATCAAAACCATTCATTAGCAGAATTTGATTTCCCTCCTTTTTAAGGTGGTATGGGACATCTGTCGATATTAATGTGGATTAAAGTACTATATAATTGAAAACTTTTCACCGGTTTAGAATTTTCAAATTTTACAATATTTAACCAAAAAATAGCTTTTAAAAATATTTGAAAAGGTAAAAATTGTAAAAACCCCAGCGGGATTCGAACTCATGACTTATAGGTTCCTAGTAAACCCTCTAACCCACTGTGCTAAGGAGTTAGGTGACCATTTTTGAGAAGAAACTACATGTACTTATATAATTACTCTTTATTTTATTGTTTATTTCGATAAACAATATGTCACAACATGGAAGTGTCCCATATCACCTTAAACTCGGAACACCTCTGACCTAATAAGATCGCCGCATTAAATACAAAGTTTGATTTAACTCTAATTTGTTTATCATCAAGAAATTCTGCATCGCTGACAAATACAGTTTTCTTCTGTATAATGAAATACCAATTAACTGACTATTCGGACAATAGCAAGTTTATTGTCCCATTCAACAGCTACTATTTCCCTTGGCTTTGCCTCATTAAATATTTGCTGTCTTGGGGGACAATAAACTTGCTACTGTCCTCATACCCAGTAAATACTAAATAGGCATATAATATCCTATCCACCTACATTTCATGTTATATAACCTCCCGTTTGTAACCTTCAATTTCACTGTAAAGTCAACATATCTGTCATAGCCGCAAGTTTCACATTTTATTTCTGCTTCTCATGTACTTAAAATTAGGGGCCTTAATATTGCTTACCAATTCCAACAAGAGACATCCCTCTAACTATTGGTAATCATTAAAATTCATTTCATGAATCTACGCAACAATGATAAACCTTCAAGTACAGTCACTCTCAATTTTACAAAAATATTGACGGTACTTTATCCGAAACTGTTCCTTGTATCTTTAACTTAGTACACTAACATTCTTATGAAAAAGCCGGTTTGTCTTAGAATAAGAAAGCTAATGCAATTCTGAGAAAAAGAATACCACATATTGCCAATTCCATTGAGGTTTAATAAAAATATGGCCATTTAAGTGAACCCACCATTTCCAATTTCCTTTAGTAAACACAGATTTACAGGGTTCTCCATAGTAAATCATCTTTATCTGACCTTTTAGAGGTCAACTTTTGTTCAACCACCTTTAAAAAGAAACCTTATTCAATACAACATATGCCTACATGATATAATCATGATAAAAGCTTCACATCACTTAGAAATACCCTTACATGTACATACCCCCCACCCCCCAATCTTTTGATTTTCATAAAAAGTCATGGTTTGAAATGTTTTACCTAATTTTATGAAACATGTGGCAATTTCCTTGAGTCATTTCTCACACATATTTGAAAACAATCATCAATGATTCTAAAATGTGATCTTTATTTGTTTATTGTATGATTTGTACCATTTTAATTAACAAATAGACAGCTGTCCTGCTTGTGATTTCTTGTTTTCATAAAAAAAGTAAGCTAACAATCATATTTAGTGAATATCTAATCTATTCTGATTTCTAGTCTTCTTCTAACCATGCTAAAACAGTAAGTTACAACCTACAAGTTAGACATCTGCCTTAAATTAGAATTAAATTCAAACACACCCAGGTAGCTGGAGACAGAGTTGATTTCAATGAAAAATGTTCAAATTTGACATGTTTTTCTACTTTTTTATGCATATATACCTTAGAAAGGTAGAAATAGGTTGTTTCTTGTTCATTTCAAAAATAATTATCATAGCAGATGTTATTTCAAAGTCAAATGTACATTTACATATCCTACATGTAATCTTAATGCAGACAATTAAATAGAGGGGGGTGGGGTTTCAATTATGTAAACACATCTAAATATCTTTATGAAATAAAAAATAAAGGAAACATAATTGTATACTTTTATTAAAAAACAAATTTTCACAGCAATTATGAATTTCTTTAAACAGCCTTAATTTTGTTTTCATAATTTCTTATCAAACACAAACCACAACATGGCATGATGCTTTCTTCAAGTTCCATTATTGTTCATGCATTATCGGATTTAATTTGAATTACCAGTAAATAGTCTGTAGAACACAAGGAATATGCATGTGGATAGAGGTGACAGGTTAATCTCAGGAGCTGACCCACAAGAATCAACAGATACCGGTAATAGCCATGTGGTAACAAGAGTCTGTTTTGAGCTGAAATAAATAAAAAAAATAATTAGCTGTGTTTACATACATGTACTAGTAATAGCTGTGTTTACATTAACATATGCATAGTATTTCTGTAAAAAATACACTGACCATGCAGTGTAATAAGTATGACATATCCCAATACATGACATAACATTTAGGCAGTACAAGATCAAAAATTTGCATATCAAGTCATAATATAATATTAAAAAATTTTCATAGGTATAAACACTTATCAAATTGAGAAAGAGAGAGAGTTTGAGAGAGAGAGAGTTTATTACCATACTTGTAGTGCAACAGTCAATATTTCAATTCGTAAATTACAAACGAATATTACCCATCGAACAGCGTCAAAGTACATGTACTGGTATTAGCTTCTGGTATACCATTTTTTATCAATTCTACTGTGTATTTTTTGTTTGCAAATAAATTTAGCGAGGGTTTTTGTTTATTTTCTTATAAATTACATGTTTTAAAAACAATACTACATGTAATAAGCATAAAACATGTATGAGTAAACTTAATGAAGAATTTTTAATAGATTATTTTTCAAAGAATGTGGTACATTACATGTATGTCAATCTTTATAAAACTAGCGTATATTTCGTGCGCCATAAATTGCAAGTTTTTTGTAAATATCATTTACTTGCATGATAGGTATATATGGTCTAACCAAAATTTTCTTCATAAAGCTACAGCTGTATGTACCACATATATGTTTTGTCACAAGTATACATTTTAAAAAAAAATACCCAAATTCCAACAGTTTAAATAAACTCAACTCATTCTCTGATAAGTTCATTGTGTTTTGTGCGTGCATATCTTATTTGTCTGCTGCAACAGCAGCCAATCAGCGGTAAGCTGAATCCACAAAAAGAAAGTTTGTGTTTTAGGAGCGGGTAAATTGTTTATGCGACACTGTCAAGAAAACCACACCAAATAATAACAAGAAACATAAATATTCACTTAAATGTATTCTGTTGTAAAGTAAAGGTTTTTAACACTTATTGCATCTTGCAAAACATGTGATGACCTTAATCATCTGTCATATATCTGATATACATGTATATGTAAAAGATGGGAGAAATAACGACGGAACAAAGTGGGATTCGAACCTGGCCCTCTGAATCTCTAGTCAAGTGCTCTACCAACTGAGCTACATGTATCTGGCACCGGTATTCAAACCAGTCTGACCGTCACATTCCTCCACCTTAAATGATCTTCACCCTCGAAGATCATCCCTGGCAGGATCGAGTTAACCTGTTAGTTCCAGGGGTTGGTCACAACACCAATATTGTAACAGGATGGGAGAAATAATGAAGGGATTTGAACCTGGGCCCCCTGAATCTCTAGTCAGGTGCTCTACCAACTGAGCTATCTGGCACTGGTATTCAAACCGGTCTGATCGTCACATATATAAAGAATTATTTTAAACAATGTTGTTCAATTAAAAATAACACTCGCAACCTTCAGTTTTTGTCTGTAATTAATCAATATTGGCGTGCGATCAGTTCTCGCCGAGTACCATTTCTCACCAGTGCATTGTTACGTCATTTTATCAACACATAAAATTATATACGAAAATATGATGTAACAGTGCACCAGCGAGAAATGGTCCTCGGCGAGAACTGCTCGCACGCCAGTACTGCCAGTAGTCAGATTAAAAAAAGAGAATAAAAAATTACATTTAAAACATTAACAAGGACAATTTAAGTACACATCATAACTGCTAAACAAGAAAAATTATGTGAACTGGTAGAATGGTAGGCATAGTTCTAACTTGTAACCTACATGTACAAGTACATGTACCGGGTACCCGTTGGTCTGCTATACCTCTTTAATGATACAATGATCGGCATCATAAAGATATTAAAGTCATGTTTTAACTCTGAAGTCTGAAGTATACAATTTTATTTACTTGAAGTTATGTCTACAGGGTATTCATGACTACATTTGGAGTCCTCTGCACAAGAATATATGATATGTTTCTAATTAGACCCTGCTTTGAATTTTGAGTTGAAAATTCACAATCTGTTATTTTTTTAAATAGATAAATTCAGTTACCCTTTCCAGTCCCCCATGAACCTCGAGCGAGTCTAAACACCCATGAAACATGTAAAAATTACATGTTAGTAAACAAACACCCACACCATAACAAAAACATCTAACAGTGTGCACGTACTTACATGTACATCTATACTATATACTAAATTTTAACCAGTTAACAAGAAACTTTAAAAGGAGTAAAAGCCTCACCTTCTTCAGTAACATCCACATAAATCACACACTTTAATGTCCATCTACTCGTAGCTTATCAACGGCTGATCGTCGACAGAAGTGTGGCTGTCAGAATTTCCTCGTAAACGATTCACACGAGAAAAATATCCTCCTTAAACAAATATGTAGTATTGTTCCCTGTGCATATGTTTCACAGCAAATTGAAAATGCATGTGAACACCGAAAGAATACACAACTTCTCTTCTGCATTACGGCTCTCTCTTTTCTACAATGCCGTTCGTTACTGTTTACATTCGGCGCGCGCGCGGGGGTCACAAACAGGGGCGCCCCGACAAATAGTTGCACATAGAACACAGGGGCTCGTCACGAAGTTTTTTAAATCTTTTATATATACCACCTCTATACTATAAAATACACAAGGGAGGAATCAAAACTCGAAAAAATCGCTACCTCCCGATTTCGGTCGCCTCGTATTAATTCATCTCGGACGTTAAACCCTGCACTCTAGGTATCATTAGATCGGGAAAGGACCATAGTTTTTAGGAATACCTGCAAAATTTAAACATCGGCAACAATTTTAGAAGTTTTCACGCATTTCACGAAATCGGGAGGTAGCGATTTTTTCGAGTTTTGATTCCTCCCTTGTGTATTTTATAGTATAGACAAATGATAGAGGTGGTATATATAAAAGATTGAAAACACTTCGTGACGAGCCCCTGTGCATAGAACGTTTAAATAATGTGTGTTCATTGAATTCATAAATGATATAGATGAAAAAAATGAAATTGAATCACAACAATTTATCTAAGACGCATCACAACGTAATGCAGTAAATGCCTGGGCCTTAATGTGGCATTTGTTCGCTTGTATGTCTATGTAGACATATTAACTCGTTCATGTACGATTCTCACATATTTGTTTTATGAAATTTGAAAAAAAATATAGGACAGAACTTGTTTGATTTGATACCAAATGACATTATTTAATATATTAACAATAACTAAATTAATTTTTTTTTCATAAAATGATAACGATTTTTGCTATCAGAAAAATACGTGTATGAGCTGCTGACCCCTAATTATAGGGGCCAGCCCTTTTTTCTTAATTTTAAATGAAAGCTCTCGTTATTCTAAACAACTTTTGTTCTATATGTATTAACAAAATATTTCTAGTTTAAAGGTTATAATACAAAAAGCAACAAAATTTCAGCCCCGAAAAAATCTTAAACTTTGGCGACAAATAGCTCAAAAACTAACAAAGAAATTACCAAAATTTTCATGCCAGCAAAATTATAAAATGTTACCGACAATTTCGCCAAATTTCATGCATCTATCATCTGTAGTTCCCGAGATCAACTCTGGACAAAAGACCCCCCAATTTTCAATTAAAGGGCAATAACTCATAACCGGAAGTGAATTTTAAAAATTTGAAAAAAAAGTCTAGAGATATTAATATCATCTACGTACCCTGAAAGTTTCATAGCAATCAGACAAAAAATGTTCGAGAAATCTCGTGCACAAAATTTGCGGGAAAAAAAAAATAATAATAAGAAACAGTAGAATAACAGAAGGGTTTTCCGTTGAAAAACGGAAAACCCTAACTAGACACGATCTCGTTGCGAGCAACGAGGAGGTCTTCCGTCCGATTTTTAGAAGAGGAAATGACCTTGCCTTTTATCTTCATCAACGAAACATATCAGGAAATGCACATGTGATCTAAAAGAGCGATGGATGAAGGATTATACACCCCGTTGGATCCCTAATTTGAGGGACCAACCCCATTTTATTTCATATCAAAAAAGAGGTCTTGTGATTCCAATACATTTTGTGTACCTTTATAACTCCTTTTAGGAAGTGGTTAACAAAAAACAGTTATGGTTACATATTGTTGAATACTGCTTTTCATTTTTTTTATTATGAAAATCATATTGAAGATCAAAATGTCGGACTTCTGGCCCCTTTAAATGCCTAATTAGGTAACATAGGAGTAAACAATTTTCATGTATATGTACATAACATTTGAATTAACATAACTGCTTTTGTAATGTATTACAAAATGTTTCACAATTAAAAGTTATGGTTAAAAGACTTCAGAGCCTTATCGTCCCCTAATTGAAGAGCCAGCCCCTTTTCTTGATGTGAAAAGAAAGCTCTTCTCATTTTAAACACATTTTGTTCAACAAGTGTTTAGAAAGTATGTACCGTTCTCGAGTTATCTGGAGAAGATCATTTTAGATGCCGATCCTTTATAGCCCCTTTTAGGCAGTAGTTAACAAAAAATGTAATGGTTACATATTGCTGAATACTGCTTTTCAATATTTTTTTTATTTTGAGATATATAAGATCAAAATGTTGGACTTCTGGCCCCTTAAAATCCCTTATTAAGTAACATATGAGTAACATTTCGATTAACATGATTGCTTCTGTAATGTATTACAAAATATTCCACAATTAAAAGTTATGATATAAAGACTTTAGAACTCTTTCGGCCCCTAATTTGAAGGGCCAGCCCCTTTTTCTTTGTGTGAAAAGAAAGCTCTTCTCATTTCAAACACATTTTGTTCATCAAGTATGTAGAAATTATGTACCGTTCTCGAGTTATCTGGATGAGATCGTTTTAGGGGCCGACCCTATACTCCTTTTAGGGACCAGATAACAAAAAAATTATGGTTGCAAATTGTAAACGGCATTATTTCGAGCATCTTTTGTTCAACATTGCTTTTCAAAATTTCTCTCTATTTTCAGATATATAAGATCAAAATTTCGCACTGCTGGCCCCTTAAAATCCCTAATTACGTATTAAATGAGTAAACAATCGTCATGTTTAGGTACATAATGTTACTATGAACATAATTTCTTCTATAAAGTATTACAAAATATTTAAAGTAAAAAGATAGTATTAGAATACTTCAGAGCCCTTTCGGCCCCTAATTTAAAGGGCCAGCCCTTTTTCTTGAAGTCAAATGAGAGCTCTTGACTTTTTAAAGTTTTTTTGTTCTATAAGACTTAACAAAATAGTTTTGAGAAAAAAGATATTTAAAGAAAACCACAAAAAAATCATGACGCTTTTTATCTCAATTTTTAAGCTCCGGCGAGCTTCGATGTTTTTTGTCACAGAACAATGAAAATGCTTCTGTCATATCCACAATCATAGGTCTACAAACCCTGAAAATTTGAATCAAATATCTTTTTCCGTTTAGGAGAAAATCACCGGACAAGCCGACCCTCTAAAAATCGTAAAAACGTAAAAATCTCTAAAACGTAAATGACGTCATCAATATAAAAATTTTCCAATAAGGTTCAGATCAATATGTGTTAGTTCTGAAAGTTTCATTAAAATCAGTCAAGCCGTTCCCGAGAACTCGCGTGCACAAAAATGCGTAAGAAAAAAGAAGAAGAATAATAATAAGGGAAACAGAAACAAAGCAATAACAAGAAGGTCTTCCGTTGGAAACGGAAGACCTTAATAATAATAATAAAAAGAAACAATAGAATAACAAGAGGGTCTTCCGTTGGAAATAATAAGAATAAGAAAAGTGAAAAAGAAACAATAGAATAATAGAAGGGTCTTCCGCTGAAGACGGAAGACCCTAATAAGAAAAGTGAAAAAGAAGAGTGGGTCTTCCGTCCAATTTTTGAATAGATAAGATTAAACTTATCAATTCAAAGATAAAATCGTAGATCTAAGCGAAAAAAAAAAGAATTTGCGGCACTCGAGGCTTGAACCCGGGTCGCCTGGGCCATGTCCACGACCATAACGACTGTGCTACTCGGACTCCGCTTCAGAACTTTGACGCTTAATTTCTCGAGAATGCCTTGATCGATTTTAAAACTAATTACATATTCTTAATCAGTAAAAGGGTCACTATAAGGTGTAAAAATTTCAAAGAAAAATATTAAAAAATAAAAAAGTCGAAAAATTCAATTTTTGAAATTTCCTTCCGGTGACGACCGGAAGTGACGGCGGACATTCTCATGACCGAGGTACATTAGAAAAACGGTAGATCTATCATCTCTGAAAATTTCAGCCTTTTATCTTTACTCGTTTTTGAGAAACCCGACCGACAAAATTGACTTTTTAAAATCGTAAACGGACGATAACTTCTGACCGGAAGTGTTTTTTCAAAAATGAAAAAAAATTGTATCAGCTTTAGATAAAAACACGTTTATATTGAAAATTTGAGCGAAATCGACCCAGCCATCTCCGAGAAATCGTCTGCACAAAATCGGTAAGAAAAAAAAAGAATAATAAGAAGAAAAGTGAAAAAGAAACAATAGAATAATAGAAGGGTCTTCCGCTGAAGACGGAAGACCCTAATAATAAAAGGCTGTTTTGTCTAAATCTTAAAGGAAGAGTGTTTTTCAACTTGTACTACAGTCCAACAGCCCCTTTATGTTGAATATTTTAGTTAGAAAATCAAAAAAAAAAAAAAAAAAAAATGGAGAGAAAGAAATAGAGAGAAAGAAGAAATTTTAGCTCCGGCGAGGCCTTTGCAGGTGTCATAACAGTATTTCAGCAAAGGTTCACGTCAAAACATGGCTGACGCGAAATAATTCCCGAATTTCTCTTTGAATTTGGGGCGTTTCCGCCCGGGACAGGAGCTGAATTTTTGTATGAGATGAGGAACGATGTGTGAGATGTCTGACTACACAGGTTTGGTAACAGTGCAAAGTCATTTGAAATATTGATGCGTGTTTTTGTCTGGAGGGGGGTGAAAAGACCCGAGCTTGATTTTCGTCGTAAATAAATCGAAAGTAGAATTTTGAGGTGTGGATCTCGGATTCGGTTAACGACAATTAGGGGAAGTAAAGTCCTAAAGCAATGACTGATGCATTTTACACATGTATTTCAGTGTTGAGATTTTTTTTCGTGTCGTTTACTATTGTGTTTGACTGTTTTATTTCAACAGGATTGATCAAATCATTATAAATGTAGAAATAACGAAATCAGTAACACGTAAATTTATTCGGTAAAAATTTGATGACAGTAATTTCCACAGTTTTAACATTCATAAGTAGTTCACACGCTATCGTATATACAGACTAAACGGAAAGCAAGAAATATACATGCAACAGAAATATTACGCGGCTGCTTACATCCCTTGTACTGTGTAAATTTGAAGTCCCCGTACAGACTATAAACGCCGCTTGATCTCAGGAATTTCTTCTGAATTGTTCAATCCGCTGCATATTTGGCAGACAATAAGAATGGGGTCCGAGTTACATTTACACAAAATTTCATTAGGATTGAGTGAAGGGCTCGGGAGTTAGAATTTTTTTCTACAGTACATGTCAAGCACGCCAATCGAAACTCAAATGTCCAAAAATTCATAACTCTCTTAAAAGTGAACGAATTGGTCTGGTAATTAGTACAGTAATCTAGAATGGTACTAGGTTGAAAATAAAGGTTCAAGATGAAAGATTCAGTAAAATCTGTCCAGAAAAACTTAATGATTTTGTGAATGGGGGGGGGGGGGGTCGGGGTCGGTGCGTATAGTGTGTAAATTTTATTTCCGCGTATAGGCTATAAACGCCGTTTGATTATTCTTAATTGTTCAATCCGCTGCATATTTGACAGACAATAAGAATGGGGTCCGAGGTTTATTTTCACGAATTTTCATTAGAATTGAGTGAAGGGCTCGGGAGTTAGAATTTTTTTGTACAGTACGTGTCAAACACGACGATTGAAACTCAAATGCCAAAAAGTTCATAACTCTGTTAATAATGAACGAATTGGTCTGGTAATTAGTACAGTAATCTAAAATGGTACTAAGTTGATATTAAAGGTCCAAGATTAAAGATCAAGTAAAATCGGGTCAGAAAAACTAAATGATTTTATGAATGGGGGGGGGGGGTCGGTCAGTGACTTCTATATTAAACGGAGAATATTAAATTCTAAATATCACATATTACACAATTTTTAAACAAAATACATATGTTAGAACAATTTATAGGCGTTGTTTTAAAGATGTAACTTTTGATGTTTTTCAACATGTTAACTTTATTTCAGTATGAATACATAGCTATGGATCTCAATACTCAAATACGAGGAAAAGCGATATTATTGTAACTTCTTTTACTAAATCAAAACAGAATAGAACAGAACCCATCATTTTAAAGATAAACAAATCAGATCTAAGCACAAAAAGAGGGGGAAAGAAATTCGGAACTCGGGGCTCGAACCCGGGTCGCCTAGGCACATGACCGCGACTCTAACGACTGAGCTACTCGGACTCTCGCTTCAGGACTTTGATGCCTAATATCTCGAGAACGCGTTGATCGATTTTTAAACAAATTACATATTCTGAATCAGTAAGAGGGTCACTATAAGGTGTAAAAATCTCAAAGAAAAATATCAAAAAATAAAAAAGTCGAAAAATTCAATTTTTCAAATTTCCTTCCGGTGACGACCGGAAGTGACCGCGGACATTTTCTTGACCGAGGTTCACCAGAAAAACGCTAGATCTATCATCTCTGAAAATTTCAGCCTTTTATCTTCACTCGTTTTTGAGAAACCCGACAGACAAAGTTGACTTTTAAAAATCGTAAACGGACGATTACTTCTGACCGGAAGTGTTTTTCCAAAAAATAAAAATTATATATCAGCTTTAGATGAAAACACGTTTATATTGAAAATTTGAGCGAAATCGACCAAGCCATCTCTGAGAAATCGTCTGCACAAAATCGGTAAGAAAAAAAAAGAATAATAATAATAATAACTAGATTCGATCTCGTTGCGAGCAACGAGTGGGTCTTCCGTCCGATTTTTGAATAGATTAGATTAAACTTATCAATTCAAAGATAAAATCGTAGATCTAAGCGAAAAAAAGAGAAAAAAAATTTGCGGCACTCGGAGCTTGAACCCGGGTCGCCCGGGCCATGTCCACGACTCTATCGACTGAGCTACTCGGACTCTCGCTTCAGGACTTTGACGCTTAATTCCTCGAGAATGCCTTGATCGATTTTAAAACAAATTACATATTCTGAATCAGTGAAAGGGTCACTAAAAGGTGTAAAAATTTCAAAGAAAAATTTCAAAAAATAAAAAAGTCGAAAAATTCAATTTTTCAAATTTCCTTCCGGTGACGACCGGAAGTGACGGCGGACATTATCATGACCGAGGTTCACCAGAAAAACGCTTGATCTATCATCTCTGAAAAATTTCAGCTCTATATCTTTGCTCGTTTTTGAGAAACCCGACAGACAAAATTGACTTTTTAAAATCGTAAACGGACGATAACTTCTGACCGGAAGTGTTTTTTCAAAAATGAAAAAAAATGTATCAGCTTTAGATAAAAACACGTTTATATTGAAAATTTGAGCGAAATCGACCCAGCCATCTCCGAGAAATCGTCTGCACAAAATCGGTAAGAAAAAAAAAGAATAATAAGAAGAAAAGTGAAAAAGAAACAATAGAATAATAGAAGGGTCTTCCGCTGAAGACGGAAGACCCTAATAATAAGAATAAGAAAAGTGAAAAAGAAACAATAGAATAATAGAAGGGTCTTCCGCTGAAGACGGAAGACCCTAACTAGACACGATCTCGTTGCGAGCAACGAGGAGGTCTTCCGTTCGATTTTTAGAATGAAATATGACATCATCGACTTTGACTTTCGACAACAAAACATGTTATGGAAAAAGGAGTGAAGTGCTAATGCTTTATTGTATCGCTTTTTTTAAGTTCTCTTGCTTTTTTAAATACTTGCATTTCTTTCAATTAAGATAGAAAAGATCAAACTTGTTTACCTCTGGTCCCTCAAAAACCCTAATTGGGTAACGCAAGAGAAAATCATTATATTGTTGGGATATATAAACGTATTATACATAATCTAGCTTTAATAACCTTTCACAAAATATCCCTCAATAAAGGGCTATAGATAAATTTTTTTAGAGCTCTTTGATCCTCTAATTTAAGAGGCAATCCCTTTTTCTTGGATTCAAATGAAAGGACATTTAATTCTGAACACATTTTGTCAACAAGTGTTGAGAAATTCGTTACCGTTTTAGAGATATATGAGAAAGAAGGTTTTAGGGGCCGATCCCTTATCTCCTTTTAGGGGCCGTTTAACGAAATTTTGAAGGTTGCATTTTATTGAGAACATCATTTTGAACAACTTTTCTTCTGTACTGTATTACAAAATATATTTCCTTTCTGAGATATGGGTGATCAAAATTTTGGACTTTTGGCCCCTAAAACCCTTAATTACGTAACACATGATAAAATCATTACATTGCTTTAATACATAACTATAAGATAAACACATTTGCTTCTATAACATTTCACAAAATATCCTGCAATAAAGGGTAATAGATAAAAGACTTTAGAGCCCTTTTGCATCATTTTGAACAACTTTTCTTCTATACTGCATTTCAAAATATTTTACCTTTCTGGGATATTTCTGCGATCCCTTATCTCCTTTTGGGGGGCCGTTTAACGAAATTTTGAAGGTTGCATTTTGTTGAGAACATCATTTTGAACAACTTTTCCTCGTACTGTATTACAAAATATATTTCCTTTCTGAGATATGGGTGATCAAAATTTTGGACTTTTGGCCCCTAAAACCCTTAATTACGTAACACATTAAAAAAGCATTACATTGCTTTGATACATAACTATAAGATAAACACATTTGCTTCTATAACATTTCACAAAATATCCCTCAATAAAGGGTTATAGATAAAATACTTTAGAGCCCTTCGGTCCCCTAATTTTAGGGGCCAGTCTCTTTTTCTTGTTATAAAATAAAAGGTTATTTAATTCTAAACAAATTTTGTTCAACAAGTGTTTAGAAATTCGTTACCGTTTTGGAGATAAATGAGAAAGAAGGTTTTAGGGGCCGATCCCATAACTCCTTATAGGGGCCGTTTAACGAAATTTTGAAGGTTGCATTTTGTTGAGAACATCATTTTGAACAACCTTTCTTCTGTATTGTATTACAAAATATATTTCCTTTCTGAGATATGGGTGATCAAAATTTTGGAGTTTTGGCCCCTAAAAACCCTTAATTACGTAACACATGATAAAATCATTACATTGCTTAAATACATAACTATAAGATAAACACATTTGCTTCTATAACATTTCACAAAATATCTCTCAGTAAAGGGCTACAGATTAAAGATTTTAGAGCCCTTTGGTCCCCTAATTTTAAGGGCCAGTCCCTTTTTCTTGACATCAAATAAAAGGTCATTTAATTCTACACAAATTTTGTTCAACAAGTGTTTAGTGTTTAGAAATTTGTTACCGTTCTAGAGATATATGAGAAAGAAGGTTTGAGGGGCCGGTCCCTTTTCTCTTTTTAGGGGGCGTTTAACGAAATTTTGACGGTTGCATTTTGTTAAGAACATCATTTTGAACAACTTTTCTTCTGTACTGCATTACAAAATATTTTTCCTTTCTGAGATATGGGTGATCAAAATTTTGGACTGTTGGCCCCTAAAAACCCTTAATTACGTAACACATCATAAAATCATTACATTGCTTGAATACATAACTGTGAGATTAACATATTTGCTTCTATAATCTATTACAAAATATCCCTCGGTAAAGAGTTATGGGTAAAAGACTTTAGAGCCCATGAGGTCCCTAATATTAGGGGCCAGCCCCTTTTTCTTGGTATCAAATGAAAGGTCATTTGATTATAAAAAAATTTTGTTCAAAAAGTGTTCAGAAACTCGTTACCATTCTTGAGATATCTGAGACAGAATGTTTTAGGGGCCGGTCCCTTATCTTCTTATTGGGGCCGCAGAACCAAATTTTTTAGGTTGCATGTTGTAAAGTACATCATTTTGAACATCTTTTCTATTATACTGCATTTCAAAATATTTTTCCTTTTTGAGATATAGGTGATCAAAGTTTTGGACTTTTGACCCCTAAAAACCCCTAATTACGTAACATATGAGAAAATCGTTATAATGCTTGGCTTCATAACTGTAAGATAAATATATTTGATTCTATAATTTATTACAAAATATCCCTCGGTAAAGAGTTATGGGTAAAAGACTTTAGAGCCCATAAGGTCCCTAATTTGAGGGGCCAGCCCCTTTTTCTTGATATCAGCAGAAAGGTCTTGTAAAAATAAACTTTTTTTACATTACATGTTTTAACAAAATATTTTCCAGAAAAGAGATAAAGAGAGAAAAGCACAAAAATTCACGACGCTTTTTTAATGTCAATTTTCGAGCCATAGCGAGCTTTGGCGCTAATAGTGCTAAACATACAAAACAACAATCATGCAAAACTTCAATCTTTCGTTTACCTACCGTAAAAATTTGAGCTTAATATCTCTTATAGTTTAGGAGAACAACAGAAGACAAAATACCCATATAAAAATTAGAAAAATCTCAATATCTCAAAAACGGATATGACGTCATCAATACAAAACATTTCCAATCAAGTTCAGACCACTATCTATCACATCCTAAAATTTGATTGAAATCGGCCGAGCCGTTTCTGAGAAATCGCGTGCACAAAAAAAGGGGAAAAAATAATAATAATAAGAATAGGGAAAAAGAAACCGAAGAATAACAAGGTCTTCCGTTGGAAACGGAAGACCTTAACTAGACACGATCTCGTTGCGAGCAACGAGGAGGTCTTCCGTCTGATTTTAGAAATTGAGATTTATGTTCGATCTTGATTTTGCTATTTAACAACTATACATGATTTAAAACAGGAAAAGAGGAATAAACATTTTAAGTGCCTGATACTATTTTGTTTCAAGTTTAAAAGTTTTGTTCAACAAGTGTTTAGAATTTCGTCACCGTTCTTGAGATATCTGAGAAAAAATATTTTAGGGGTCGGACCTTATCTCCTTATTGGGGCCGCTGAACAAAAATTGTAAGGTTGCATGTTATTAGGTACATTATTTTGAGCATCTTTATTTTATACTGCATTTCAAAATATTTTTTCTTTTTGAGATATAGGTTATCACATTTTTGGACTTTTGACCCCTAAAAATCGTTAATTACGTAACACATGAGAAAAATCATTATAATGTTAAGCTACATAACTGTTAGATGAACATATTTGCTTCTATAATCTATTACGAAATACCCCTCGGTAAAGAACTATAGGAAAAAGACTTTAGAGCCCTCTAGGTCCCTAATATTAGGGGCTAGCCCCTTTTTCATGGTATCAAATGAAAGGTCATTTGATTATAAAGACATTTTGTTCAACAAGTGTTCAGAAATCCGTTACCATTCTTGAGATATCTCAGAAAGAATAATTTAGGGGCCGGTCCCTTATCTCCTTATTGGGGCCGCTGAACCAATTTTTTTAGGCTTCATGTTGTTAAGGACATCATTATGAGCATCTTTTCTTTTATACTGCATTTCAAAATATTTTTCCGTTTTGAGATATAGGTGGTCAAAGTTTTGGACTTCTGACCCCTAAAAATCCCTAATTACGTAACATATGAGAAAATCGTTATACTGCTTGGCTTCATAACTGTAAGATAAACATATTTGCTTCTATAATTTATTACAAAATATCCCTCAGGAAAGAACTATAGTAAAAAGACTTTAGAGCCCTCTAGGTCCCTAATATTAGGGGCTAGCCCCTTTTTCTTGGTATCAAATGAAAGGTCATTTAATTATAAAGACATTTTGTTCAACAAGTGTTCAGAAATTCGTTACTATTCTTGAGATATCTGAGAAATAATGTTTTAGGGGCCGGTCCCTTATCTCCTTATTGGGGCCGCTGAACCAAATTTTTTAGGTTGCATGGTGTTAAGTACATCATTTTGAGCGTCTTTTCTTTTATACTGCATTTCAAAATATTTTTCCGTTTTGAGATATAGGTGGTCAAATTTTTGGACTTCTGACCCCTAAAAATCCCTAATTACGTAACATATGAGAAAATCGTTATACTGCTTGGCTTTATATCTGTAAGATAAACATATTTGCTTCTATAATTTATTACAAAATATCCCTCGGTAAAGAGTTATGGGTAAAAGACTTTAGAGCCCTCTAGGTCCCTAATTTGAGGGGCCAGCCCCTTTTTTCTGATATCAGCAGAAAGGTCTTGTAAATATCAACTTTTTTTACATTACATGTTTTAACAAAATATTTTCCAGAAAAGAGATAAAGAGAGAAAAGCACAAAAATTCACGACGCTTTTTTAATGTCAATTTTCGAGCCATAGCGAGCTTTGGCGCCAGTAGTGCTTAACATACAAAACAACAATCATGCAAAACTTCAATCTTTCGTTTACCTACCGTAAAAATTTGAGCTTAATATCTCTTATAGTTTAGGAGAACAACAGAAGACAAAATACCCATATAAAAATTAGAAAAATCTCAATATCTCAAAAACGGATGTGACGTCATCAATACAAAAAATTACCAATCAAGTTCAGACCACTATCTATCACATCCTAAAATTTGATTGAGATCGGCCGAGCCGTTTCTGAGAAATCGCGTGCACAAAAAAAGGAAGAAAAAAAAATAATAAGAATAGGGAAAAAGAAACCGAAGAATAACAAGAAGGTCTTCCGTTGGAAACGGAAGACCTTAATAATAGGGAAAAAGAAACCGAAGAATAACAAGAAGGTCTTCCGTTGGAAACGGAAGACCTTAAAAATGTTCATTGTACAGCTGTTTATCTATACAGTACCATACTTTAGTCATAAATTACGTAATTAGCGGTTTCAGGGGGCCAGAATTCAAAACTTTGATCATTAATATCTGAAAAGGATAAATATTTTGAAAAGCACTGTACAACAAAAATTCTTCAAAATAATGTTCCTAACAATATGATACCAAAAAATTTGTTGTTAGTGGCCCTGGTAAGGGGTTAAAGGGTCGGCTCCTAAAACACAGTTGTTTAGATATCTCGAAAACGGTTTACAATTCGTGAACACTTGTAGAACAAAATATGTTTATATGAGCGAGACCTTTTATTTGATATCAAGAAAAAGGGGCTGACCCTCAAATTAGGGGTCAGTAGGGCTACTAAGTCTTTTTATAATAACTGTTTTCTGACCAATAATTTGATATTATTCATAAAACAGCAAAAAAGCTTTTATTAAGCTTAATTTAAAACTGAAATCCGTTTTAAAATCGGACGATGCATTACAGAGACAATGGGATTTAAAAATTGAGTTTTCCGGAAATTTTGATGCCGCTTACTTGGTTTAAAAAATAGTGCAAAATTCACACTGAAAATAACTTATACTAAAAATGATTCGTACTGATCATAAAACTTGATAAGAAAGCATAAAATTGTATGCATATTGTAGAGTTTGCAAAGCTAAGTGCAAACTGAAATTCGTTTTAAAATCGGATCATGCATTGCATAGATATCGGGGTTTAAATATTGATTTTTCCGGAAATCTTGATTCCGCGTTATTGGTTAAAAAAAATGTAATGTTCAAAGTAAACTCGTACCAAAAATAATTGTTAATTCGTACTTAAAATCATTCGGATTTTGTTAAGTCGTACCAGGAATAATACGATTTTTTTTCATATTTTTATTTTAGTTACTCTTGTTATTGGTTTAAGAGCTCTGCTTCTTACAGAAACTTCCAGCTTTACTTCCGACATTAACGGAAGACCCACTCGTTACTTTGCAACGAGCTTTGCTCTATTTTTCTTGGGTTTTTTTCTTAAGCATTTTTGTGCAGGAGATTTCTCGGAGATGGCTCAATCGAAACTTTCAGATCCGATAGATATTTATTTGATCTAAATACATATTTTTTTATTTTGATGACGTCACTTCTGTTCTTGAAATAATTACGTTTTAGCGATTTTCAGAGGGTCGGCTTGTCCAGGGATCTCCTCCTAAACGGTAAAAGATATTGATTTCAAACCTTCAGGGATTGTAGACAAGAGATTGTAGATTTGCAATTTGACATTCATATTTGTCTTGCTCAAAAGGCGTTAAAGCTCGCCTGGTCCCGAAAATTGAGACTAAAAAAAACGTCGTAATTTTTCATGGTTTTCTTAGTTTATCTCTTTTCTGAAAAATATTTTGTTAAAAAAAGTTTATATTTACAAGACCTTTCATTCCATATCGAGAAAACGGGGCTGACCCCTTACATAAGGGGACCAAAGGGCTCTAAAGTATTTTATCTGTAGCCCTTTACTGAGGGATATTTTGGGAACAGTTATAGAAGCAAATATGTTTTTTTACAGTTATGTATCCAAGCAATGTAATGATTTTATCATGTGTTACGTAATTAGGGTTTTTTAGGGACCAAAAGTCCAGAATTTTGATCACATATATTTTAGAAAGGAAAAATAGTTTGAAATGCAGTATAGAAGAAAAGATGCTCAGAATGATGAATTAAATCATATGCAATTTCCAAAATTTCGTTAAACAGCCCCTATAAGGAGTTCAGGGATTAGCCCCTAAAATGTTCTTTCCCATACATTTGTGTATATCTCAAGAACGGTAACGAATTTCTAAACAGTTGTTGAACAGTATGTGTTGAGATTTAAATGACCTTTTATTTGATATAAAAAAGGGGCTGACCCCTAGAATTAGGGAATTAAGGGGCTCTAAAAATGTTCAACTGTAGCTCTTTACTGAGGGTAATTTAATGAAAGGCTATAGAAGCAAATATGTTTATCTTACAGTTCTGTATCCAAGTAATGTAATGATTTATTCATGTGTTATGGAATAAGGAATTTTTAGGGGTCATGAGTCCATAAACCAGCTATATCTCAAAAATGAAAATATTTTGAAATGCAGTGTAGAAGAAAAGATTTTCAAAATGATGTACTTTACAAAATGCAACCTTCAAAATTTGGTTCAGCGGCTCCAATAAGGAGGTAACGGACTGACCCCTAAAACTTTTTTTTCTAAGATATCTCAAGAACGGTGACGAATTTCTAAACACTTGTTGAACAAAGCTCTTATCCCTGAAACAAAATAGTATCTGGCCCTTAGAATGTAGACCCCGTTTTTCTATTCTAAATCATGTTTAGCTGTTAAATAGCAAAATCAAGATCGAACATGTATCTCAAATTCTAAAATCAGACGGAAGACCTCCTCGTTGCTCGCAACGAGATCGTGTCTAGTTATTATTATTTTTCTTTTTTTTCTTACAAATTTTGTGCACGCGATTTCTCAGAAACAGCTCGACTGATTTTCATGA
This sequence comes from Magallana angulata, assembly GCF_025612915.1. Lineage (NCBI taxonomy): Eukaryota > Metazoa > Mollusca > Bivalvia > Ostreida > Ostreidae > Magallana > Magallana angulata. The sequence continues at coordinate 61,576,467 of NC_069112.1, forward strand.
AACTTTTAGATATGATAGATAGTGATTAAAACCATATCGGTTTTTAATTATATTGATGACGTCCCCTCCGTTTTTGAGATATTGACGTTTTAGCGATTTTTAGAGTGGTGGCTTGTTGCTCTAACTTCTCCTAAACTATAAAAGATATTGAGTTCAAACTTTCAGGGATAGTAGACAAAAGATTGTAGAATCGCAATTTTATTTTCATTTTGATCTGGCTTGAAAGGCGCCGAAGCTTGCCTGGACCCGAAATTGAGTTTTTTTCGTGTTTTTTTTTTCTGGTTTTCTTTGTTTATCTCTTCTGTGAAAAATATTTTGTTAAGACATGTAATGCAAAAAAGGTTTATATTTACAGGACCTTTCTTTTGATATCAGGAAAAAGGGCTGGTCCCTCAATTTAGGGGACCAAAAGGCTCTAAAGTCTTTAATCTGCAGCCCTTTACTGAGAGATATTTAGTGAAAGGTAATAGACGCAAATATGTTTATCTTACAGTTATGTACAAAATTTCATCAAACGGCCCGTATAAGGAGATAAGGGATCGGCCCCTAAAACCTTTCTCATATATCTTTAGAACGGTAATTAATTTTTAAACACGTGTTGAACAAAATTTGTTTAGAATTAAATGACCTTTCATTTGATATCAAGAGAAAGGGGCTGGCCTCTAAAAAGGGGGACCAAAGGCCTCTAAAGTCTTCAATCTGTAGCCCTTTACTGAGAGATATTTTGTGATAGGTTATAGAAGCAAATGTGTTTATCTTACAGTAACGTATCCAAGATATGTAATGATTTTATCATGTGTAACGTAATTAAGGGTTTTTTGGGGCCAAAAGTCCAAAATTTTTAATTAAGAAATTAAGAAAATTAAGAAAAAGGGGCTGAACCTTAAAATAGGGGATCAAAGAGCTCAAAAATCGTTTATCTATAGCCCTTTAATGAGAGCCATTTTTGGAAAGGTTATTAAAGCTAAATAAATTAGGTATAATACGTTTATACATGTATATCCTAACAATATAATGATTTTCTCTTGCGTTACATATTTCCTTCTAAAAATCGGACGGAAGACCTCCTCGTTGCTCGCAACGAGATCGTGTCTAGTTATTATTATTCTTTTTTTCCAAATTTTGTGCACGAGATTTCTCGGAATCTATTCGACCGATCTCAACCATTTTTTCACAGATGTTAGGGCTTGATCTAACCTTTATACAATTGTCTTATTTTTTTGTAGTTAATTCCGGTACCGAATTGTCGGCCATTTTGTAATTTTTGAAGACCCATTTTGTGCAGCTATAAACTCAAAAACCATAAGAAATATGAATATGAAATTATCAGGGTAGGTAGACGATAGTTTGAAGGTGTGCAGCAAGTAGTTGTTTAATGCGTGTTGCGCCATTTCTTGGAGGCCGCCTGGGCACGAAAATTGGGTACGAATTTTCATTCAAAATTTTCACACGTTTTGATTTATATCTTTTTATCAGTTGATATTTTGTTAAAACATATATAACAAAAGTGGTAGAAAAGTTCTTTCCAACAAAATCAAGAAAAAGGGGCTGGTCCCTTTTAAGGGGCCAAGGCACTCTTAAACTCTATTACAAATATTTTTAAAACGATAAAGATTTTGCAATGCATTATGGAAGCAAAGTTTTTGATCGTAACAATATCTATCAGAAAACAATCAATGCCACGTCCATTAATGACGTAATTAAGGATTTTTAGGGGCCAAAGTACTTAAACTTTGACGCAATATGTCCAGAAAAAAAGACCTCTTTTGTTACGCATTGTAGAAGAGAAAATGTTTGCAATTATGATTCTAATCGATTCCTTTTTGAAAAGTATCAATGTACGTCCCCATTAAGGATCTAAAGAGCTGGCCCCTAAAATATTTAACCATTCTTATCTCAAAAATGAACAACAATTTTAGTTAATTGTAAGAACAAAAAATGTTAGTATTTGTGGGATCTTTTGAATGGACTCAATAAAAAGGGGCTGGCCCCTTAAATTAGGGGCCAAGAGTCTCTTACACATACCTTAAAACGATCCAGATTGTGTAATGCATTGTAGAAGGAAAGTTGTTGATCGTAACAATATCAGTTTGTAAAACTCATTGACACCCATTGATGACGTAATTAGAAATTTTAGGGGACTAAAATCTTGAATCTTTAATGTGCTGTATGTAAAAAAGCAAAACTCTTTGTTAAGCATTTTAAAGGATATTGACAATCGTATAAATTATCCGAAAGGGGAGGGGGGGTTGAGGGGAAATTCTGAAATTTCATTGATATTTTAATGGTATCGTTTAAAAAAATGGACCGGAAGACCTACTCGTTCCTCGTAACGAGATCGTATCTAGTTAAGGTGTCTTGGACCCCAAATAAAGGGGGCAGCCCCTTTTTCGTGATTTCTTTGAAACGGTTTTCAGAATTCTAACATTTTTTGTTCTTACATGTAACTGGTTAGTGACCCATACGCATAAGCACAAAAGCGCACAGCATGCAGTTATCTTACAAAGCTAGTTAGCATACTATAAAGGGTGTTTTAGGATCAGAGGGTGCATATACCACAGAAAAGTGAGCTGAAGATAAACAGATTAAGAAAAATTTAATTCAAAATGGAAATGTAGGAGATTTGTGAAGTGCGTGTATTATACAGTAGCTATAGGAGTGACATATAGTAGGCACATTTAGCATAGTTATCTAAAGCATAAACTTATTACACTGACAACATGCATTTAATCATTATACATGCACATGTAGTATTGTGTGATAATGTATGGTACAGAGATATATTGAACACATATTGTACATGCTACATGTACAAGTTATAATTACAATCAAGTACACATGCAATCTAAATACGCAACATCATTCTGTTATACAAAATCTCTCTCTCTCTCCCTCTCTCCTCTCTCTCTCTCTCTCTCTCTCTCTCTCTCTCTCTCTCTCTCTCTCTCTCTCTCTCTTACACACATGCACACAGGAAATGTGATTTGCTGAATATTGATCTTAGGCTTTAGCCTCGTGACGTAATAGTCGGTCCTACGTCATTTTGAAGTGGATTTTGTTAAACTTGCACACTAAAACCGGTGCTTTTAACGGCAATGAAATACAACGGCGGATCCTGAAATTTATAAATTTTAGATGGAATTTTAGAGCACAGAGGTTCTTAATTTCTCCAGATCCTTTATATATACGATGCTACTGGTGGTTGGAAACATCCCAAGTTTGTCAAAAATAATAAATTTTCAATATGAAAATATCGAGGTTCTTTTCACCCCTCCCCATTCTATAGCTTTATATTTCAGTGTACCGGGTTTACGCCCATTTTTAATGATGTAAATAAAAGTATAATAAATACACACATTTTAAAAAATCATCTATAATATAATAGAGAAACATGACGGCAGCATACACTATATAAAAGTAAGCATTATTTTTGTGAAACAAATGTACCGCCAATTTTTTTTTCACTGTTGAATATGGCGTCATGGAAGACGGAAGTGACGCTCAATTTACTCCCTACTGCCGTGATGGCTTCGGCTTTATGTTACAAGTTCGGTATGTTCCACCGCGCTGGGAGAATGATATCGCTATCTAGAAGGTAAACAATGGTAGGTACACATGTAATTCACAACAAAAAAGGGCGATCAAATCGGCAACGCAGATGTGTTGACATAGTATAGTGTACACGCCGATGCTGCACTAGAGATCGATGGCTATCTTTTTACGATCGTTTTTTTTCAGAGAGGGATTGGAAAATGCATCTTTGTTGCACATCGAAATAGGATATGTTAAAGAAACCGAAGAACATCTCTTAAACTGAATGACTGAAAGGACAGACTGGAACTAAATTCAACTTGTGGAGAAGGGGGGGGGGCTAGTAAATCCTGGATTTACAAACCATAGACATCACGCATACGCCCAAAAGGGGTTAGCAAATCCTGCATTTACTAACCCTAGAGAAAACCTGGGGCATGCGCCCTATATGGGTTAGCAAATCCAGGATTTGCTAACCGCCTTTGTGAATTCTGAAGAATTTTTACTCAAACACATAAAAAAAGAACTTAGATCACACCACCTACAAATCAACATTTACAGAATATCTTTTGTAATGAATACATTCACTGTGTAAGAAATACATGACTGACTGTTTTTAAACAAAGTTAATATCTACAGACATTTTATTTTTTTTATTGAATACATTTGTAAAAAAGGTGATACTAAGAAATTTCAGTTTTCAAATCAGTAAACTAAGAGCAATTAGAAATGCCCTGTGTTACATTGACTGTGTGAAAATCAGGGTTAGTTGATGAATAAGTAGTGACTAAGGCTACTTCGCAGGACAGTTAAGGCAACATTTTGCTTTTAAACAGCAGTAAAAAGAGGTAGTTTTGCTTTTGTCTTTTCATTTCTGCATAACGAATAGTTATACACTATTTTGTATGTTTTTGTAAATATATGGGTCACCTTAACTTGACCATGTCTAGATTTGACGGTCACGTGTCTTTTTAGGGTCACGCGGGCTTCTTTTAGACAAAAAACGTCAATGCTAAATTGAGACAAAAAGTTCAAGGGCAAGGCAAAGAAAGTTTAGAGTAAATAATATGGCAACATATTCAAAATTATCCATACATCACAGAAATCAATGCTCATTCAGTTGTAAAGTTTGCCTGGTAAATGTCTTACGAAACTGGCTACTTGTTCCTAAAATATTGCATTTTTGTATATTTGGATTAAAATTACAAAGTAAACCTTCATCTCTCAACAAATGAGCATCAGTTTTAATAAAGAACTCGTAAAGGGGAAGAAAATCATATCAAGTTTAATAATATCCATAGCCGTCTTGCACTTGAACTTTTGCATTTAATTTCTCAATCTGGAAGGTCTCTCAAATCAATACACATTTCAAACGCACAAGTGATCCCAAAAGGGGAGGTAACTCTTTAAGCGATAACTCTTCTGATATAGGCGCGATGTCATTTTACACCTAATCCGAATTAATTTTAAGATATGTTTCAACATTACATTATGTAAATGGTTATTTGAACATAGTGTTTATGTTTTATTTATTGTAATAGAGACAAGAAGGTTACGATGAATCGCCCGCATTTCCTCTGTCGCACCATGGATGTAAACAAAAAAACGCTGTGTATCAGTTTTCTTGGTTAACCGCATTCGCGGAGTTAATGAGGTCTTAATATTTTTTTTAGGAGTTTGAGAAAAATATATAAGAGATAATTGTACACAATCATTTGAGGGGTTGGGTGTCAAATTGGCTCTGATATTATTATAACTAAATTAGTCTCATGATATCAGAGTATATATACGTCCCTGATAATATATATTAAAAAATAAGATATGAAAGGGTTTTTTTACAATGATTAAATGCCAGATGAATGCATGTGCTGCCTTTGCCCAGTGACTGCAAATTATATAGCACTGCTTTGGTCTGTAAATATTATTTTGGTGAGGGGGGTTCAAAGGTGTAACTTTATTCAGTTTGCCAGTGGCCAGGTACATGTACCATGGTGTTTTACTATGTAAATTGTGAATTAAATTAGAATTTTCCACGGGGACTATACATGTAGATCTGCCCATGTATAAGGCCTTTTCCCATCCCCCATAGTCTAAAGCAAATCAACAGTATTCACCTTTGTGTTACACATGTTACACTTTTAATTTTAACACCCATTAAAATTTACTTTTTTTTTATTCAACACATGCAGAATGATTAAGGGGGGGGGGGGGGTAGCATATCTACTCATTCACAAAATAAATTATATTTGCTCATTTATCATTACTGGGAAAGAAAAGAGGGTGTGTAAATCCTGCGACAAGGGCGATCAAAATACATTTTGGTTCACATCAATATATAGAATTTAAATAAGTTTGAATTCTCCTATATCAGAGACTCTCTCTCTCTCTCTCACCCATTTACCTCCTTAATACATGCAGCATATAGCAACTTAATATATAAACTTGAGTAAATGTCCCCTTTCACTTCTTAAACAAAATTATGAATATAAAAACAATTATATTTGGTTCATTTGTTTTATTGATTCAAGAAGATAAAAAAAAATTCTGGAAAATAAAAATTTCTGTGAAATCATTTAAACCTGACATATATGCATGCAAACTCAAAATCGCAATTTATTTATATGATGTCAATGTCTTTATTGTATGACTTCTTAGTTCTGCTCCTCTTCTCTCTTCATAAACACGGTCTTCTTGTTCTTAAAGTTCAGGTTTTTCTTTTCATCATTTCATCTTTTATATGACCCCAGTATAAGTGTGCAGGAAAATTGTCACCAATAAGAACATCATTTATGTAAATCCCAAAACAAAGCAGGTACATGTACCAGCTTAAATGAAAATTATACATATTTCAGTAAGTTTAACTTGTAATCAAAATGGCTGAAAGACTGAAATGGAGTATTTTCTTCAATTTGATAGACAATAAATGGAATGGTTTATCTTAATAAACATTTCATTATGTTTTGATGTGCATTTAAATTTTGCACAAATTCAAATACAGCATTGAAATATTTTTTCAGTTTGATTGATTTGAAATTATTAGCATCCTCACCCCTGATATGTGCATGATAGTTTAATTACATCTCTTTATTTTACCCGGCATGACCTTAAAAGTGCACTTCTCTCTCTCTCTCTCTCTCTCTCTCTCTCCTCTCTCTCTCTCTCTCTTTCTCTCTCTCTCTCTCTCTCTCTCTCTCTCTCTCTCTCTCTCTCTCTCTCTCTTAACTGATTTTATACAAGATTGATATTATAATGCTGGTGCGGTCAGTGTGAAAACATTCCAATGTATTGTTAATACATGTATGTTGATGAGCAATTTGTAAACATGAACTATTCAAAATAGGTTTCTATCAATCATATTAAAACATGAAACCATTCAAACATGGAAATGCTTTTTATAATTGAATTGTCTCATAGAATTATCAGATTTTTCATTATTTCAATGATAAATTATTGTGTATGTATACATGTATGTTATTTACCTTCATTTTCTTCAAGCCTTTTTTTCTCAAATAAGTGCGACACTTTTCAAATTACTCTACAAAAAACAAAAAATAATTATGGGAAGTCATAATATTTAATTTACATGCACATACTGTCAACAATAATTTGAACATTTTTGTGAAAGTTCTACATATATTTTGCATGAATGGGTAAAATGACCAACACTTCAAATATTATTTGAAAGTTACACATGCACGTTCTACATAAACAATGCCATATATGACAATGAATGAAGATTCCTCATTTTGAGAAAATCAGATGGAGACATGCAGTCATTTGTTTATATTATTTGCCAACAGGTGTTTTTTTTTATTACCAATAGTACAGCATCATAAGTATGAACCCAGGTGACAAGATTTTAAACAGTGTTATGATAGTAATATACTGAGTTCTAAAAACTAACTAATAATAATTAAGAATAAATGTGCATAAACATATTATATCAACTGGATGAATGTGCAAAAAATATAATGAACTGTCATGGAAGAATATTGAACACAGTAGAAAGATGTTATTGATCAGCTGTTCATCAATTTCCAGAAAATAAAATCAGCATCTTCTAGCCTGTACTGTTCTGATTTTCAGAAAATTAAATCAGCTGATTTTACACAGTCTGTGTATTGTTTTCTTACAAATTGAGAAAAAAAAACAACTAACAGTTGTGTAAAGCTAAATATTGTCAGTAAGATTACTATGAACTGATTCGTGTCGATTGGTGAAAATGATCAACAATTTAACGGACTGGCAATAAATTTAAAGCTACATGTAGCCTTCTTTGTATAGGCCTAAATGTAAACAATGCAGTCTCTCCTCATGTTTTGAACGAAACAACACAAGAGGTCGATCAGAAATGCATCAACAGTATATAATCACAATAAAATAGTTATTAAGCTATCTGGTACATTACAAATACACTGTATATCTATTCTACATACCTGATAAATCATCAAAAAATCGCCATCATCGGGAATACCAGCTATACACGTGTTGACATCGTCTGACGAGCGCTTTTAGGGCGCAGATTCACATCCATACGACAGATGCGTTATGGAAATTCTTCGTATATTCTGATTGTTGTAAACTTATAAAAAAAACACATGAATGATTCGTAGTTATATTTTTCTTATGCAGTATTAAATCAGCCGTATTTTTTGCTTAAACTGCTGTTTTCGGTATATTTTCTATATATGGAAATATTTTCGTTTTGATCGCAATGCATAACCTTGAAATAGGAATCTTCCACATCGGAGTCATCAGAATTTGTAACTGGAATTTCCACATCAGGTTCCTCTGTAATAATTTCGCCGGTGTTAAGAATTTCTCTTCTGTTCACATTTTTCACTGGTCCTGAACCATCTGCTATTCGAATAGAATATACGCTATCACGTAATGCAATAATGACTTTATACGGAGAAGGGTCCCACACACCTTGAATCTTATTTCTTCCTTGCACACGATTTCGGGTTAGAACTCGGATTCCTACAGGAATAACACTTTCTTTTGCACTTTTATTATAATGTTCTTGTCTTCTCTGCGTTTTCCTCTAAATTGTTCCGTGCATGAAAAAATGCAATTCCAAGTTTCTCTTTATGGTTGGAAAGGTACTTATCGACGCTGTTTAGATCTGGAGTAGATATTCCTAACAAATGGTAGATGGGTAACACTGGTTCACGACCGAACATGAGAAAATATGGCGTATATCCAGTTGACGAATGAATCGTTGATGTTCTGTCCATTTGCGTTGCTGTTCTGGTGATAAGGTCTTAAACAAATTATGCATAGTTCTGTTATATCTTTCAACTTGCCCGTTTCCTTCCGGATGATATGGGGTGGTTCTACTTTTGGAAACATGGTACATATCACAAAGTTCTTTGACGATGGACCTCTTAAAGTTTCTCCCTTGATCACTGAAAATCCTCCATAATGGAAAAAACCACTCGTTGATAAGAACTTTTGCCACTGTCAGTGCTTGTTGGTCTTTCGTTGGACCAGCTTAAACTTACTAAAAATGTCTGTCACGACAAGCACATTCTCTCTGCCATCAGATGAAGGTTCCGTTACAATAAAATATATCGCTAAAAGGTCCTGCGGCTGATATGCTAGTAAACTGGTTATCGGTGTTCGTATAGATGGAATGGGAGCTTTGGCTACCATGCATCTTTCACAGCTTTTACAATACAGTTCTACATCTTTCACCATGGTTGGCCAGTAGCACCGTTTCTGAATTAACGATAGTGTTCTTTCACATCCTTGATGTCCTGCATGGTTATGGAAAGTTTCTAACACATGATCCTCAATATGGTTGGAAGCACAAGTTGAGTTAATAATCCAGTTTCCATTTCCATGGTTCGATACAAGATATCTTCTTCTTTAATTTGTCTCTTTGTTTCAGAAGTTTCCTAAAATCTTTGTTATCTTGCTTCAACTGTTCGGTAGACGGTTTGGTAGAGGACCTCAACCAGTAAATAACACGGCTAATCAATGGATCATTCCGTTGTAATGACGCTATTTCTACTGTTTCATATTCTGGTAGCGTTGATGTAGCATCTGTTCTTGATTCACAGTCCTAACTTTTGTAATAGGTTTTCGACTTAATGCGTCAGCATTTCTATTTGATTTTCCAGATCGGAATTTCACCTCAAAGTTGAACTGTGCTAATTGGCTAGCCCATCTCATTTCTGTAGCCCCTAACTTTGCGGTCTGAAGATAACTTAATGGATTGGTGTCCGTATAAACTATGAATCGAGATCCAAGTAAATAATCTCGAAACTTCTCTGTTACGGACCATTTCAGACCAAGTAGCTCTAACTTCATGGAACTGTAGTTGTTCGTGTTTCGTTCTTGCGGTCGACGTGTTCTGGATGCATAGGCAATAACAACTTTGCCATTTCCTTGTTGTTGTGATAACACGGCGCCAAGACCATCCATACTTGCATCAGTTTCTACGATGAATTCACGTTTAAAATCAGGATATCCATGTACTGGCGAAGATGTAAGTTTCTGTTTTAGAGTATTGAATGCATCGTCACATTTTTTTGTCAACAGAAACCCTGTTCACTTTTATGTTCTTTGTCGACTTCTTTCCACCAGATGTAAGTTCATGTAAAGGTCTTGCGATTTTGGAAAAGTCTCTCACAAAGCGGCGGAAAAAACCAACCATTCCCAAGAAAGATCTCAATTTTTTTTCTGTAGTTGGTTTAGCCCACGATTTCACAGCTGCTGTTTTCTCTGGGTCAGTGGAAATTCCCTCAGATGATACAATTTGTCCTCAATATTTAACAGATTTTTGGAAGAACCAGCATTTTGAAGGTTTCATTTTAAGTCCATGCTGGTTAAATTTAGAAAACACATTATCAAGTCTAGCAAAATGTTCTTCAATAGATTTTGAGAAAACAAAAATGTCATCAAGATATAATAACGGAATTTCAAAATGTATCTTCACTAAAGCAAGCCTCCATAAGTCGCTGCAAGGTGGCTGGACTGTTGCACAGGCCAGAAGGCATGCGAAGGTATTCATACAGTCTTCCGGTACCAACTCTGAATGCTGTTTGGGGAATTGATTCCTCATCCATCTCCACTTGATAGTATCCGTGTGCCAAATCTATGGTACTAAAGTACTTAGAACCATGTAACATGTCAAGGGTCTCCTCTATCCACGGGAGGGGGTATGCATCTTTGATGGTCTTCTTGTTCAACTATCTTTAGTCGACACATAGGCGTATACTCCATCCTTCTCGCAGACAATAACAATGGCTGATGCGAAAGGACTGTTACTTTTTCTGATGATTCCTTGATCCAACAGCTTACTCAAATGTTGTTTCACTTCCTCCGATTGATTGGGTGGAATTCTTCCATGTGGTACATGAATGGGTATTTCGTCAGTTAATTTGATCGAATGTTCAACAAGAAATGAATGTCCCAAATCAGAATCATTTTGACAAAATGCATCAGAATGTTTCTTTCATAAAGCGTCAAACGGTGCTTTCAGTTTTTCAGTAAAATCTACATTACCAATGTGGAATTCTACATCAAAACACGATTAACATATTTCAGAATATTGCATCAAAGATTTCCTTGGACAGTACTTGAGTTAGTATTTTTGGATACAAGAAATCCGACATTCTGAAATACATAACCAAAAAGTTCAATGTCAAGTTTTACATAGCCTAGGTATGGAAAGGCAGTATTATTTGCAGCAACTAGTTCAACATTTGGAAAGAATTTTCTATATGCAGTTTCATTCAATCTAGAGACTTATGATCCCGTGTCTAATATAAATGTTACATTAACTAGTCCATTCAATTCGACTTTTGTTGTTGGACACTTTGAAATACTGATTTCACTTTGAATGCTTTGTTGTTGTAAATCTGTTTCAGAGTCTTTCCTTGGTGGCCCCTCATCAGTTAGACTCCCCACTGAGAGGGTGTGCCTTTTGGGTGATTCATTGGTCCTTAATCTTTCCATGATTATAATATCCTCTTCCGCTATTATAATATCATCTTCCATGTCCTCTTCTGTTAGAGTGACCCAGATAGTTTTGGCCTCTGTATCTTTGGGAAAAGTTTGGTTTCTGTTTTGTCATGGACATCAGCATATATATTTGTTTCGGTTGGTGTTCTAACATGATTTGTTGACATTTCACAAGTTCTAACAGGTTTTCGCTGAGCGGAGTTTCAGTTGATACTTTGTTGACTTGAACTGATGGTGTATCATCCACCCACTGTAGCATCCTCTGTCTGAATTCAATAAACGTTAACTTAGGGTTTTCAAATGCAAATCGACGCACTTCTCTCTTGATCTGTGAATCCATGATACCATCTATGAATTTATCTGTCACAACTTTGTGCATGGTTTTCATATCACAGCCCTCTTTCTTCGCAATCAATGATGCTATTTTCATGAGAGCCAGAGCATATGTTTCTAATGTTTCAGCATTCAGTTTTCTCTGGTAAAATTTATGACGAAGTTGAGTTACAGTATCTTGCACTTTATAAGTGGTCATTGATGAATTTAAATTTTCCTTCTGTTGATGGAATACTCAGTATATAATCTCTCATATCCATTAGCCAATCGTCCACATCCGGATCACTGTCGTTTTCAGGTCTTCATGCAAACTTACTCAGTTTTCTTTCAGATTTGATGTATACTGTAGGCTGTTTCTGCTTCAGTTGATTTTGGGCAAGCTCCATAAGTGTAAACTTCTCTTTTATTTTCCTAACCTCTGCCTCAATTGCAGAATACATCGCTGATTTTACATACACTATAAACTGTAGTAACGAAATGCTCCTCGACGTCACCAAATCTCTATCCTGATTCGATGCCCCAGCTCTTCATACAATGTTGTAAGTTCCTCTCCTCAACGTCAGTGAAGAAGTGCGGTGAGTCATCATCGAAATCCAACTTCTGACACCATTGTTACAAACAAGTATGGTATATGTACTTTGTTTATTAACTATTGTTAATATTATGGTGACGCTCCTACAAAACATAATACACATATAAACTTCAAAATAATTAAGCATCACAATTAATTCAATTACTATAATGACACATATGTTCAATTACAATATATTGTTTTTCTACTTATCTTATATTTAATAAATGATGTCATAAAAAGAAATAACCCTTTTACAATATTGAATATGCAATATTGCAGATTAAAAATATACTCTGACAAAATGTAAATGCCATAATCAATAAGTTCTCAAGTACACTACTACATACCCTAAATAAGGGTGACAGGAACTGTATATACACAACTGTACAATTACATGCACTGGTGGGTAATATCTGAAACAAACCATTTAGACATGTAACTATGCAAAATATGCATGTTTATAATTGTATAAAAATATATGTAAAATCAATATTACTGTACCCTTTTCAAACATTAGTCTGTATTCAATTCATGAGTACAAATCACTGTGAAACCTTTAAACTTTGTAAACTGTCTTAATAATTTCACCATATACTCTCATCTGTTATACAATGATTACTTTAATAAAATTACTGATAACAAACTAACTTTACATTCAATACAATATAGTAGCAGTGCAACTATTTTACTTACAAAAATGTTTTCAACTCACAACTGGCCTCAGCGATGGTCACAAACAAAATGGCTATTGTCCGAAATTTATAATCTCCTTGATTATTGCAAATCTAACAAAATCAATTTCTTTATAAAATTACTTTCAAGAAAAACTATTTATATCCGTACACTATATGAAAAGTACCTTACCTTATAAGACAGTGGTCATTACTTCCAGCGGCCAGGGTTCAATCCCCAGTGGAACCTCTCTTTTTTATTTGAATTTTTAAACTTATTTATAAAATATTTATAAAAAAAATATGATATACAATTCTTCATTTTACACATATATGAGACTCTTCGACAAATTTGTGTATAGATTATGTTCTATCTAGGTGACTATTAAGGCATGTTGACCTTTTGTTAGAATTTGTGTCCGATCCTTTTGGTATTTAATAGTTTATGAAATATGTTCAACTCAACTCAGAGAAAAGTCCGGAAAATAAAAACCACGTTTAACACAGCGAACTGTCTGTGTAGGAGTGCTGAAAGATTAAGTGAACGAATTAATAAGCTGATTGAGTGTTGCTGTTAATTAATTGTACATGTAATGAACAATAATGAAGGTTTGTAGTGGGGACTGGTTCTGTAAATAAATAAATATTCACCAAGGTCTACAAGAGTTTAAAAAAGAATAAACAAAGGGATAACAGACAAAGAAACGAGGGCTTTATGTGTTTAAAACACAAAGAGGGCTAAGTAAGTAAGTAGGTAAGTAAAAAGACAAATAAAAATATCAAAAAAAAAGAACAAATAGAACCCTTATAAATTAAACCGATTGAGTAACGGGCTAAGAAGTAGACTTAAATGAATTAAATTATAATATGTACATGAAGATAAATTTGATGATAGTGATACATGTATATTAAGAAAAAAATGAGGATTATTGAGTTGATGTTTATTTTATTTTTTCAATGAATTAATTTAATTTGTTTATGCTGTCAGAGCGTAGTTTACGTTTTGTCTATGCATCTTTAACGTTTCTCTGTCATTCACTTCGCACTTGTCAATTCAGGGTTGTGATCAATTACCAAAACCACCTTGTCCTCCCATTAATGTATTTATGTATTTGTTACTACCTAACTCAAAATCTTACCGGACTGTTTTTTCTTTCTTTTTCTTAGTTTTGATGTTAGAATAGTAGTTTTTGATTGAAACAAAACAAAGGAATGTAATTTGATATATTTACATTTTCCAGTGTCTTTGCCTGTGATAACACTACGTATCGATTTTGTACTATATAACCCATAATACAAATGACGCCAAATCGAGGCGCCAGCGGGGTTTGCTTAGTTATATTTAAATATATAATCGTACGATGGTTTAATATTATATAAATATAAGTAATAAGGAATCATTCTTTGAATATTATGAGATGATAATTTCGGTCGGGGTGTGATCAAATATATCATAAAGCCCTTCGGGCTTTATTGGATTTGATCACACCCCGACCGAAATTATCACCTCATAATACTCAAAAAATGATTCCTTATTCCTTATTTCAACACAAGCATTTTTCACCTTCAAATTTTACTATGGATACATTTGAAATTCTTTATCCTCTGACATTTTTTTCCAAGATTGTTAAACTCCATCAAAGAATGACTACAGAAGCTAGCTTAATAATTTTTCTTTTATAAATAGGTTATTTAAAAACAATCTAAAATAGAACGTAACACATTGTTAAAGAACTTTTGTATAAATTCTCTCGACCGATTATATTTTTTTTAAAGAATAACATACATGATTGATATGATATATGTGTATAAGGTTTAAGGTCAACAATTTTTGAAGGACAATTTTATAGTATATTCTATAGTAGTATGATTGATTTTATAACAGTACTTTCCAAAATTACTAATATTAATAAACTTGTCACCTTTTTTCTCCCTATTTATAAAACATTTATGTACCTACCCTAATCATTGTAATAGGACATTTGGTTTTATAGCCAATGTCCACTACACCACTTTAGTTGATTTTAAGATGCCATCATCATATGTTCATATGAATTCTTATTTCAGACAAAATTGTATGAACAGCATCTATTAATTTTTTCCAGGAAAATTACCAGAACAGACATCGGAAGATACTAAAGGTACAACAACACATATAGCCATTATCTAATGACTTCCACTTCTAAACAGTGAACATTTAATTCCTTTTAGACCCTTTCGCTCATTTGTCTCTACTTGATGAAAGAGTTATCCTCCTTTGCTTGTTATATTAAGTAATTAATTATTGAATGTAATTTAATTATTAATAAGAAGTAGTATGATCAAAAGAGTTACGCAGTTATTTTTATCATTTGAAACAAGAACAGTTTTTGAACTTTCTGAATAAACAAATAGATTTGTTTATTGTAAAATAATATTTGGCTAACTGAAATAACCGATACATGTAAAATGATTTTGGAATAAATGCCAGATGGTAATTAATTGTTAACGAAGGACGTATTTTCAGAGCTGGAACAGGAGAAGTGAATATCTCATGATGGTTTATAAGAGCTGGGTTTTTTTTGTTAAATGCCCATCGGAAAAGTTTCTCTTTGCCCCTAGGGGTGGAGGGATGGGAGGTTGTTTTAGATAAAAATGTATAATTGCCACCTTGTTTTAGTTTATCTATGAAAACATATACGCATAAACTCTATCCTGAATGTTAACAAATATGGAGAAAAGAAATTATATCAGATCTTCCACCTTTTTAATATCAGGTCATGCACTATGTTATGATTTTTACGCTTTTTGCTAAAATTACAGGTTCCATACTCCTTTTTTAGTATCAGGCAAGGACGTGGTCGTCATTAGAAATTTATAATTATTTTTACTCAGAAATGAAACCTCATTAAATGCATATATAAGACTCGACAAAAATGTGTGTATGGATTATGTGCTATTTAGGTGACCATTAAGGCCTGTTGACCTCTTGTTAGAACTTGTGTCCGATCCTTTTGTTATTTAATAGTTTATGGAATATGTTCAACTCAACTCAAAGATTAAAAATCCGGAAAATAAAAACCACGTTTTATACAGCGAACGGTCTGTGTAGGAGTGCTGAAAGATTAAGTACAGGTTCACGTAAGAATCGGGCAATATCGAATTTTTGCGATAAGAACTCAAACATAAAATCAAATGAAATTTTACCCTGTAAACAACTGGAATTTATAGGAATGTGTACAGAATAATTTTAAAATATTCCGTCTCGTTGTCGAATACGGACCCTATATATTGATACGGCGCACCAGCTTAACGCCATGCAAGTCTTACTTAAACTGCAGAAATAATTATACAATTTAAAAATAAAACAGCAAGCCTTTTATGAAAATTTGATAATAATTAGTAAATTTACTCACTGAGCACAATAATTTCCAATTTTAAAAAGTATTGAAAAGTTTGAGTTCCGAGTTTAAATTGCCGTAAAAATTAGCAAATTCAAGTGAACTTTGGTTGTCTTTCTTGGTTGATTCACAATATCGTTGCTAGATGGTGCCTCGTGGCTACGTACCCTAGTGCGCGAAAATGGAAGTTCGAGAAGAAGACACGGTTTTGGGACATCACGCAAACAGTTTCGCCAGTTTGTATAAAGCCTATCCAGAATAAACAGCTCCAGTGACCCTTTGTAATTGTGGCAAAGACATAACAAGACATCTGCAAGGTTTAAAACTATGTGATGGCCGACAAACAACCAGTCAACAAGCAACCGGACAACGAAGGAAGTCATGCCCTAATGAAGCACATTATTTAGGTATATTATTCCATATCCACGCTATACATGTTGACTGCATTAAGTTTTTCAAACAGTGATGTAATTTACCTAACAACTGCAGTGAATTTATCGTTTTATTGGCATATTTCACTCATGTGTCGGTGATCATACTGGTTTTCCCCGAATCTATTTTTAGAACATCGAAGCGATGGATGCAATTATCCGGACACTAAGATATAATTGCATACTTTACGAATGTATAGTTGTATTTACAGTTCTAATTATAGAAGGCTCGTTGTTATAACTTACATTCAAAATTATCATATCTTGATTTGAATAAATGTACCGCAGTATCCTTTTACTGCCCTTTGTTTTCAGAAACATTAAAAAAAAGTTTCTCTACAGGTATTTGAGAAACTGTAATTCATGTTAATGCTACAATCAACAATTTAAACAGTCAATCCTGAAAGAAAAGTTGCACAGTATAGTTTTTTTTCACATCTGCTTTTCATTGCGCGATAGGTTGGTTTTTTCCTTCACTAAACTTACACATTATTCCATTATCTATGTTTAAAAAAATACTTTTAGAAATAACTTAAGGGGGTATAGCATACCTGTCGATATTGATGTGGATAAAAGTATATTTTTAATAAAAACATGTTCACTATTTTAGAAATTTCTACTTTAATTTATTTGACCAATAATATTAGAACATGGGGGATTAAGATGGCTTAACTGCCAATTTGGTTTAATCGTGAAATACAATTTCAAATTTAACATTTTGTTCAATTAAATATATTCGATATGTTATAATAAAAGTTTACAAAAGGGTAATTTCTAACTATATTCAGTTTGAAATATTTCCCCAAAAAACGGTAAGAAAAAAATATACATTAAAGTTTTGGTGGTATCGAACCAACAACATTAAAACCCAAGTCTTATAAAGTTACCTAGTGCCTGGTTTCTATAACCACTGAACCGTTTCATTCACAACAAAGTGCGTCGTTTAAATGCTATATGAGACGAATTTACGGACTTGTATTATTTTTCTAAAGCGTGCAATTGTTGGCCTACAAAATGACATTTTTGAAGTAAAGTGGGTCATCTCTTCACATTTGTGTTGATTAAAATCGGTTTAAATTCCATTAAACCGCATTAAGACTATGACAAAAAGATGGAGCTCAAACCCACTCCATAAAAGAAAAGGCATTGAAGATATAACAATGACACTATTTGGAGGTTTTGACACGCATACGCCAGTTTAAATCAACATATTTCAAGTATTTAGAATATTTAAGGGTTCCAAACCGATGTAACGTTAAATATAAATTCTTTTTTATTATTTTATTTTTTTAAAATTATCAGATTTATTGATATTTTATTTTTTCAGTACCTAATCATTCCTCATATGAGCATTTTACACGCCTTATTCACTCATTTTTTTAAATAAAATAATTGCAAAGGTAAAATAATGATAAAGTCATTTCCACCCCCTCATTATATATCGGTAATTGACTGTAGTCCGGTAGAGGTCTCCACCCCTATATGTATATTCTTAGATGCAGCTCATGATAAGATGTAGTGATTACTCTGGTATGCAAATTAATGGATCTCTTATCCTATGTTTTTATAATACTTTAAAACAGTTTACATCCCACCCTCAACCATTATTTATTTTCTTTTAAATTATTTTGTTCACTTTCACAACACATATATGTACATGTACCTACATAACATATCTTGTACATAGAGAATAATACATACCCTTTTCCATATCACAGCCTGTATTAGCCCAAAAGTCCAATATCAGCCCCAGGGCCGAAGGCCCGAGATATGATATTGGTCGAGGGCTGATACAGGCTGTGATATGGAAAAAGGGTATTCATTATAATATTTATTACAAACTTAGTAATAAATTAAGTAAAAAGGCATCAACTTGAACAAATTGATTTTAAAGGTATTTGTGGCGTATTTTTTCATGCTAAAAAAATCTTTGATTGATTTATTTTTTTAAATATGTTATATTAAAATATATCTTCACAATAAATTACGCAGTTTTTATCAATCGGGTTAAAAAGTTATAGAAATTAATAAAAATAAATTGTAATTATTTTCGCGTCCACAATAAATACAGCATTTGAATAAACCCCGCCCTGAATCGGCCACGTGATACCACGCTCAGTCTATCACAACAACAATGGCGACGACGAGAAAGATAGGTATACCCGTAATACCGTTAAGTTTGACAGATTTGGCCAAGAAATAAAAAAGAGACAGACTGACAAGGATAGGAACAATGGGAAAATTGTCAATGGAGACCATGTACATGTAGATTGATAGAATTGGAATTAAAGCCGAATTAAACTTAACTGTAATAAGTTTTTATCATGGAATTATAGGGGTTTTGCTAGTCAGGTTTGTACGTGCTCAATGTGTTCCATGTCTTTACTTAGTAAGTTATTTTCGTTTAGAGAAATTTTTGAATACAGAATAAATAAACACTCTCAGTACAATCATGCAATTCTCAGGAGAGGGGTATTTGTTTAACCGTGTCATTGATGCTAAAATAGTGTTTCATCTTTATTACACATTATAATCAATTAATATCGTTCTACGTTAATGAATAATGGAATAATATTGTTTCGGGTACTATCTGATATAAGAATTATCTGATTTAAGACAGGAAAAACGTGATTCTAATTTGCAAACAAACTGTTCTTCCATCGTGTTTTCAATACTAGGTTTTCCTGCAATCATGCGCAGTGGTGTTACAAATGGCCGAATACATTAATATTCATCAGACGTGAAGCAAAGTTTAGAGACAAATAACTAAAGAGAGAACCTGTTTTACGGGCCCAGAGTTTGTGAAACGTCTAATTATAAGAAGCATTATGTATGTTTTTACTAAAACTTATGTCAAAAATTTTACTCCAAATACGCCACATACACCTTTAAATATTATCTGAAAGTAGTCTGTATATTTATTGAATAAAAATATGATATATTATTGTTTTACCAACATGTAGCTACAGAACTGAAATTTCCTCGTGTTTTAAAATTAAATGTTCCAAAACTTAAGTTTTTAACTGCATTTAAAAATGTCGACTGCAAAAAAGGTTTCATTTTTCATCTGTAAACATGCACAAATGCCGAAACGAAAAAAAAGGCAGAGGAGTCCCGCGAGGAGTGTGATACGCATCCGTATCAGCCATAGAGCTGATAACCTGTATCAGCCCCGGAGGCCGATATGAGTTGTGTGATGTCATCTATATCACATATGCCAAAAACTGTATTTATTACTAAGTATGTAATAAATATGGTTATATAATCATGTTGGAAAGTTTTTAACTATTTGATTATTCTTTATTATACAGTTCTTACTTATGCTGGGAAAGCAAATTTTGAGAGAGAGAGAGAGAGAAAGAGAGAGAGAGAGAGAGAGAGAGAGAGAGAGAGAGAGAGAGAGAGGATTTGGCCATTGTTCACATATGTATAAAAATATAAACCATAATCATGTGATAGGGATACTTGAAAGAGGAAAAAGGAATAAAACACAAAAAATCCGAAAAAGACATCACAGTTCAAAACAAAATTGAGATGAGACATAATAGAGAGGCAATTGAACTATATATACTGCAGTGCTACAGCTTATCACATATTTTGTGCAAATGGCGTTCATACTCCTCATTTCTACAACTTTTCATTAACATATATCTTTCGGTCAAGAGCCATTCTATTATAACTATTTTTTAATCCCTGAATATTGGGATTTGCATTACTTTTGTATTTACAAGAAAAAATATATTGCTTCACAATATGAACTATTAAGTTGAAAAATCTATAAATATTTCTATTTTTATATTTTCCAAAGAGAACTGATTGTTTATCAAATTTTATTATCAAATCAAACTATCGCAAGATCCAGTCTTCACCAGCCGACCATAACTCTGTTACAATAGTACATTCATAAAATAAATGCACAATACTCTCTTCATCTTTTTTACAGAGAGTGAATACAAGAGACTCTGCTTTTTTCTATTTTAAAAAGATACTTATTTGTCGAAACATTCTTATGAAGAATTAGGAACAGTAACCAATGTAGTTTTTATTCTTGTGTAAATTTAAAAGGGAGTCCAACATTTTGTTCCAGGTTTCTTGTGCATAATTATGACCCTTTTCTCTCCGTTTTGATATAGATCGATGCACATTTTTCTGTCCTTTTATCTAATAATAAGTTTTACATAAGTTTGTGGCGCCTTTTCAATTATTATTATTAAGCAATAGGATATGATTAGGGATAACAAGTCCATATTATTTTATTTTTTGTAAGTATGTATAAATCTAACAATTATATTTCTTGATGGTATTTGAGGATCTATTTAATTAATGTAACTATCCCCTGTTGTTTTTCCCTAATCCCACGCAACCATTCAGTATATCATAAAAGGTCATAACGGCTAAGATCCAATTGCAGAAGTTCAAATCCTTTTTTAACTAATTCATCTTAGATTAAATTGGTTGAATAGTGTCTTAGGGTTCCACGACTGGTCCATACTTCAGTTTTACCAATCCACCCAACCGTTAACTTTCCCTACCTACTGATTCTTTCTTTTCAGACTCGAATAGGAATCAATGTTTTATCTAAGCTTTATAGACATGACCGGTGTACATGTATTAATATGATATTCTGTTTTATATTACATACATGTATAAAAAGTAGCGTTATTTCTAGTTCTTAAAATTTTTCTATTTCAGGGTTCAGAACTTTGACAATCATGCACAGACCCTGTCACAAGCATTAAATTGGATTGATGAGGCAGAATATATCTTACAGAATATGTTTTAACAAGTGAAAAGTCGAAGAATGTGTTGACTCAGTGCTTAATCTAGGCAGTCTGAGAAATTAACACAATTGATTATGTTAGGACCTAAAACAACTCCAAAAGATAAAGATCTTACAAGCACAACTATCAAACTACATGTATATTAGGAAATACCAAACATTGAAATTCACACTCAATTTTTTTCAGTAATGTCAAAAAACCTATGTTATGTATAACAGTAACTGTACATGTATCACTAATTTATGTAGAAGATGCATATCCCTCTCTTACTGACTGTTCATTTTAAAGAAAGAAGAAAGAAATTTTATACCTCAATACTGTAAATTCCTAATTAAACGCAAGGAATCAATATCCGAGTAAAATCGCGAGAAGCATCCTTCGCGGATTTTAAAATCTCGCCATTCTTTTCTGAGAGTTGCAAAATATAAGAAAAAAAGAAGAACAGTTCAACGTTCGCAATTTTATATTCTCGCGATTGGATACAAACCAGCGGGATCGCGGAATTAAATACTCGCGTAATATAAGGAATTTACAGTACTTTAACAAAAATTATGTGTTATTAACAAAGAAAGACATATTTAATTGCATGGTTAATATCCAAGAAAGACAGAACTTTTACTATTGATTAAGTGAAATGAATTTTCTAATAAAAAGAAAGAGTATGCTATGAAATTTAATGAACTAGTAAAATACTTATGCACTTATCATGATTTTATCTTCATATTTGTACATGTATTGGTGTGATTACCATGATGGTAGGTATATTATTTAGACTTGATATACATGCATATAGGAATATTCTAATAGTATAAATGTGAATACACAGGATTTATCCAACTGCTGCTAACTTTTATAAATGTATGGACTATGTGTATCCCACCCTTCAAAAAAGGGATGGCATATCACTTTGCTGCTGTCCGGCTGTTTGTTGGTCCGTCGGCCGGACCACCAGTAGTTTCCATTCACTTTCTTTGGAGGGGTTGCACAAATTGAAATGAAAGAACAAGGGGCAGTAAGCATATATTATTTGCCCAATATTTTTGAAAAATTTCAAACAAGCTCAATCATTGACGTGATTTGATTTTTTTGTTGATGGGATGTTGTTTTTTTTCAATGTATATTCGCAAAATTGTCACCGATGTTTTTTTTTAGTAGAGTTATCCCTCTTTTGATCTGAGTAATTTTCCGGATATCGCGTATTTCCTATGAAATGGTCACATTCCCAACAAGAATTAGATATGACCGCATGCAAACAACGCGGTAATATTTTTACAGATTAATCAAAATAACGAAAAAGAATTTTATTCTCAAAATATGTTTTTGTTGTTTGCATGCGGCCACTGTTTAAAAAATAAATTATGTTGTTTTACGATGGGCGAATTTTTCGGTTCCTGTTTCGGTTTTTATACACAGCAGACGTAAACAAAAGTGAAAGTCGGACGACAGCAATAGATATGAAGGCAAAATCATTTCATTAACTGGTAAGAATGTGTGAAAATAGTATAAGACTTAAAGATACAGCTATGCATTATGAATTTAAATGGGGTATTGTAATTGATCTGCATTCTTAACAATGTTTACGAGATCGACAGCTGACCGAGCGATCGATAACTTGCATGATTGACAGTAATCGCTAACTACACCATGTGGAATACATTAGGCTATAGTCTTATTTCTAGTAAGTAGTTTGAAAATGTAATAACATTTTAAAGGAAAGAGATATCGATATCGTTTATGAAACCGCTTCCGTTTACAATGAAAACTAAGATTAGTAAGAACACGGCTACATTTTAAATTGCTTTTGATCAACTGTTGATTGAATGTCAGCTATAGCTGATTGAGTATAGCATTACGACAATAGGTTGACATTTCACAACACATGGAATATTCATTTAACAATCAAAAAATAATATGTTCAGTATATTTATCAAATTGCCCTCTTATACCAGGGCTATGTTAATTTGTGTTTTGAGTAAATGATACCCTAGCACACAACTGTTATTTGTGTATTTTATAAGAAATCTGTTATTTTTATGTTTTAAAATAGATCTAAATTTTATACTTTATTGTATTTAAATTTTTTAGATAATCGCTTTAATAAGAATTGGGTAATGTACATGTATATAATGGTTATGTATATAGAATACATGTATGTTTTTAAAACCCATGGTAATATTATTTTTATACAAGTAATATCCTGTAACATGTTTATTGAAATTCTTTCTTTCATTCTTACTGTAATTGGTAAACATTTTCTTTACATACATGTAAATGTAACAAAATCAATATCCAATTACTAATTCAGTATTTACCTTCTCTACTATTGCCCTAGCTTTTTGGCCTCTAGAGGAATCCGAAACACACACACCAATGATTAAAATAAATACACGTACATGTATATATTGTTTACCCTATGGTATCGTATATAGTGATTGTCATTTCACATTATTAAGTAACACATTTATAATTAAACATGTATAAGAATATAAAATAAACATGATATTTTATATTAAAAGTGATTTTTTTTTCAATTCAGTATTTAGCATCTTTGACAAATGGTGAGCTTCAAGAGAGCTATGGGAATTCTGAAAACATGCATACATGACATAGATCCCAAGAAGTAATGCTGCAGAATGAAACCTCAGTAATCTGATTGTTGCTGGGTTTTTTACTAAAGCTTGCAAAGGAATACACAGTGCCAAGCACACGAATTATGAAAGTGATTAATATCATCTGACATGGTCAATTATGACAATCTTGATGATATGCCCATATGGATAGTCACTACATTTCAGGAACACAATATCTTATATGGATTGAACATTTTTTCTGGAGCCATTTCTTAATTTATGCATGTGTGGTACGGCCAATGTCGCACTGGTGTGAGAGTTGATGGGGTCAAGTCTTTGATACTTTGATTACTAAAGACACATACTCTCTATGGAAGAGCTACTCAGGACTGTGTTTTCAGCAATTATTGGTAGTTCAAAAAGTTAACAAAGTGAAACATAAAAGTGACAGCGATTTTAAGTCAATGAAATTCATTGTTCCTTTTTTAGCTTACCTGAGCTGAAAGCTTAAGTAAGCTTAACTATTCTGATCACTTTTTTGTTTGGCATCCATCTGCATGTCTGCTTTTACATTTTCGACTTCTTTCCCCGAACCACTGGGCCAATATTAACCTAACTTTGCACAAATCATCCTTATTTAGTTGAAAGGATTTAAGTTTATTAAAATGAAGGACCACACCGTCCCTCAAAGGGAGATATTTAAGGTGGTATGGGACACTTCAATGTTGTGACGTATTGTTTATCTATAAACTAGATCGTTCGCGTTGCGAGCAACGAGTGGGTCTTCCGTCCGATTTATGAGTAAATGAGATAAAATCCTTCACTTTTAAGACTAAATTGTTAATCAACTCAAAACTTTAGGGGAACAAATTTCGGCATCCGAAGCTTGAACCCGGGTCGCCTGGGCACATGTCCACGACTTTAACGACTGTGCTACTCGGACTCTCGCTTCAGGACTTTGATGCTTAATATCTCGGGTACACATCAATCGATTTCAAAACAAATTACATATTCTGACTCAGTAAAAGAGTCTCTATCAACCCGTTAGAAAAATATATAAAGAGCAAAAAGCTGAAAAACCGAATTTTTTATCTTTGCTTCCGGTGACGACCGGAAGTGACGGCCGACGTTTTCATGACCATGTTGCAACAGGTAAAATTAATGTCTATCCTCACTGAAAATTTCAGACCTATATCTTTATTCGTTCTTTGGATCTCTAGCCGACAAAATTGACTTTTAAAAATCGTAAACGGACGATAACTTCCGACCGGAAGTAGTTATCAAACAATTGAAACGGCGGTACAAACTTCAGATGCCGATAAATTAACCCTTGAAATTTGGAGAAAATCGAATGAGCCATCTTCGAGAAATCGCCTGCACAAAATTTGTAAGACAAAAAAAGAATACAAAGAATAATAAGAAAAGTGAAAAAGAAACAATAAAATAATAGTAGGGTCTTCAGCTGAGGACGGAAGACCCTAATAAAAAGTGAAATTATATAAGTAGTTTCTTTCCAAAAAAGGTTACCTTAGGTTTAGAGGGTTTACTACGAACCTGTAAGTCATGAGTTAGATTCCTGCTGGGGTTTTTACAATTTTTACATTTTCAAATATATTTAAAAGCTATATTTTGGTTAAATATTGGTTAAATATGGTAAAATTTGAAAATTTTAAACCGGTGAAAGTTTTTCAATTATATAGTACTTTAATCCACATTAAGTGAGCGTCTCAGAGAAAGTCATGCAAAACAGTCCACAAGCATGGTTGATGTATCGATATCAATTTTGGTGTGCAACATAGTATTAATATGCCATAAAATTCGCCACATATGTTTTTGTTATGGTTGGCATAGTTAATGAGTAAAAGGCATGTTACTAAAAATAGAACAAGGGGTAAAAAATGGGAACAAAAATCATGAAATCTACACATATTTCAGGATCTCTCAACCAACAGTAATAATACATGCATAGAAGCTAGTTATAGGGGGTATAAGCATGTTGTCTAGCATGCCATGTGGGGAGGTACATTTATATAGAACTTATCTAGTTTAAGTACAAAAAGGTCATGAACTTTTCAAATTGCTACGTTTTGGGGTCTGTAAACGCTTCAATTTCTTTTATTGCAATTACACCTATAAGTACAGACCATGAATAGTACAATATAAAAAATCTGACTTTGGACTCTATAATATAGGTAAGATATGAGGTCACCAATAAGACTGGTATTTTCATTTTTACCAAAAAAACGTTAAAATGGCTAATATTCAATTCATTTAAATATATACCAGAAAAGTTCTAAAATATCACAGCATTATTTTGACAATTGATACAGCAAATCATTATAAAAATTAATTTTGAATATTTCAAAACAGGAAATACAAGTTGTCATTAATAACGCCATCATATAAGTACATTACGTATATTACTGTTATAAAATACTGTTACATAAAAACTTCAAATTGTTTTTTTTCCTCATTTTGGACTTTTAAAAAATAATTCTGATGCTTTATGGTTTTAACAGAGAATACTAAATTAAATGTTATTACTCTAAAATAAGTTTTGCAAATATTAATTTCATTATTTTCAAATACTAGAATAAAATTGGTTACTAAAATGAAAAAAACTTGTTTCCAAGGAAATTTACGTTTGTTTAGTTTCCTGAGAAAACCTTAATATATTACTGACAGTGCATTGAACCTTCAGAAAGTTAACTTTTGGTGGTGTCTATTTAGAAGTGACAATAATCATTTATATAGAACTTATCTATAAATGAAATGAATCATTGCACTAACGTAACCTGTGAGTTGCGATGCTCACACAATCATAAAAGATAAATACCAAATGTAATAAGAAATACATTCATGCTAAAATACACATACTGAGTGTATTTATTTTAAAACCTGGAATTTTTCACCTTTACAAATATCTTAAAGTATAAAACATTGATAATTTCCATGTAAATGCATGTTATACAGGTTGCCACAGAGATATCCAAAGGTAAATTAAGTATTTGCTGCATAAAACATATTTTCATACATGTCAGATACAGTCTGCTGACGTTCTTCTGCCTTAAGATTCATGACAATTTCTTGAAGATGTTCATCTGTTTCTGGAACTTCCACTAAAAGAATCTGTTTGTCCCTGTAATTTTTCTTCTTGTTGTTAATATATGATGCAAACAAGTTTCTCAGTTGATTTGCTGTTAGCCACTCAAATGGTCTAAAAAGGCGCTGTCCATTTTCATCACAAGCTTTTTGAAGTTCTCCACTTAAAGCTGCATAATTCGGCCGTTTTCCTGTCTTTTCACAGCTTTCAAAAATCTTCTTTACATACTCCTTCACATTTACGGAGATTCAGTTCCATTTAGCAACATATTTCAATGCCCATCCTCCTGAACTTTGGGAAAAGATACCTTTATCACGACTCTGAGACAACACTGTCTCACAAATGTGAGCATATTTCTCTCGGATGGCAGAACACTTCTCAACCCAGATTTTGATGCCACAATCAATTCCGGTTTCTTCAGCTTTCCTCTTAAGGTGATTGCCTAATGCTAGATGTTTCTCAAGGTTAGCAGACCTCACATACTGTTTCTGGCAATAGGGATCTGGACATGCATACAAATCATTATTCAGGTGCCCTTGGTCCTGATCCTGTTCTCCTCCATTTTATTTTGAATGTTTGGGTTCCTCATTCTAACACAGACTTGTCCAACATCAACTGCATGAGATGGAAATTCTTCTAACACCTATAAAGCAAGAAAATCCCAATGACATTTGTAATTTTTAGACTATATAGCACATACATTTGTAATTTACTACAGAAACTATATAGTATATGCATTTGTAATTTATATAACAGAGACAAAATAGCTAGTATGTCTTCTTTATGATATTGAATCGAACATTATATAAGTAATGATTATTAATTGTTATAACTTAACATTTACCTCAAAACCATTCATTTCTCCAAAATTAAGATGCTGATCCTTCAAATGATTAGTCTCAACTAGATTTTGACCCGTGCGTACACGGGTTGACATAGCATATGTGATATCGGACATTTAAGAAATAGATACATCGACACACCGTATATTGTTGACATTTGGATAACCAAGCTTTAAGCCTACAGTAATGCTATTAATTTCAATTTACTTTAATGAGTTGGAATAATGTAACTGGGGAAAGGCCTTCACCACAGTTACAATGCCTCCCATAGACCCGTAATGTAGCAGAAAATTGCATAATCGCTCCAAAACGATTTTGGAGAAAATTGATAAAGTTGCATTGAAAATAACAGTCAAATTGTTTATAACAAACCATTTTAAAGCTGTTAATACCTTTCTTCGAAAAGTTCAGTTCTATAATTGAAGAATTCAACATTTCTTCAACAATGTTTTTTACACGCCATGTTGAGACGAAACTCTTTGGATTTTTTTTTATAGTGAATGCACAGTGTTAGAGTTGTCTCCCATATTTTCTTTGATGAACAGAAAAAAAAATTCCATTGAAATTTACACGCATTTGTTTTATCGTCTCTGAGTTTATCCATGAAGATGTGATATTGTGAAAACATAAAAAAAAGATCCTCCCGTGAATTAGCGTGAATGTAATACGCATGCGCAAGATTGTAAAATCCAAAAAATTCAGATGATTTCCGGAATTTTTTGAGGAATTTTCGTTGATTATTAATTAGCGAAGCTTGATTAAAAAAAAATAAAAAAAAAAATGGTAATCTTCAAGTACCAATCATGTTTAGAATACATAAAACAAAAGACAGTACTCTTCCGATTAACCCTTATTAAAGCCCAACAATTCGAGTCTATTATTTTAATATAGTAGTATAGATAAGGTGTCCACAACCAATCTGATATGCAATAACTGAATCCACATCAAATCTGAAATTGTTCAGAAGGCTAATCTGAAGAAGTTTGGATTTTATCTTTGGCTCCTCTGCATTGTCAATGGAGATAACACAGGTCTTTGTTCCTTTCAATCCATTATTACTTTCTAAGGCTCTCTTCAAGTCTGAGGCAGAACGGATATCATTTCCTTCATTCAGAAATCTAGCCACATGCATTCGACAGGAACCAGTTTTGCTGTCACAAAGATCTTTTCCAGACTGTGCTTCACTGAAGTTGAACTCCTTGATGGTAATAGGAAAATGACTGTGATTATGACTGATAAAGGAGATTAGTGGTGTACAGTGATAGCAACCAGCATTGTCTGTCTTCATGTAGATCTCTTTCAGGTTTGGATACTGCACTGATAGAGTCAAAAGAAGGTGTCTAATAATATGAGCAACGGAAAACCAACCTTGAGTACCATTCTCAAGGATATGTATATAGGTGTTCAAGTCAAGATGGTCTGACGATATGCTAGCTGTTGGTTCAGGGTCACTCTTCTTGGTAATTAAACATGAAATATGCCAGCTAATGCCCTTTTTTCCAAAGAAGTCCGACTGTGTTTCCCTGTACTGGATGGGTAGAAACTTCATGGCCCAATCCATATTAAGAAGTCCCTGGTTTGATTCAAGGTGTTGTAGGATGTCTGATCTTGCAAAGTCTTGGTGCACAGTTCTAAGAAGATGAGCCTTCCAGTCCTTGATGGCTTTTGTTGCCATGGTAATTTCATGCTGCAATTCCTCCATCAAATCCTCAGATGGTATTCTGACTGTTTTAGTGGCTTCAGTGATGCCCTCGGTAAGTGTGTGTGTCAAAACACAATTTGAGCAAATGTCTGAATGGTCATGATCACAGTTACTAGAAAAGCATGTGTCTGTTGGATCACTCAGGGCAAACATTGAACAATGATCACTGGATGAGGAACTTCTGCTGAAATGGCTTTTCACATCAAATTTCAAGTGCTGACTACAGATGTTGATCATATCAATCAGAGTGTCTTTTTTCTCCATATCCAATCCATATTCCCCAAGTCTTGTTACAGCCTTCTGTAATGACTCCATGGCATTCATTCCAAGTGCTGTAGTATTGTCAAGTCCATGCATTGCTTTCCTTTTTGATGCTCGACAGGCTTTCAGGATTCTGTACAAAGATGCACGGCTGAAAGTTTGGAACCCTGTTTACTTGCAATACTCTAGGTAATTTGCAATGATTCTAGCACTCACAGCATTTCTGATAACTTTTGGAATTTGTATTTTTTCTCCACTTGACAAATGAAGTTGCATGGTACCAAAACCAAGAACCTGGGAAATAGAGGGCATAGATGCATTTCCAGAAAGTGTAGCAATTTTGGTCTGGTCAGACGTATTCTGTATATCTTTGGTGGATTTAGTATCTGTCCTGGTCCCATCATTGAAGCATGTTTTCTGGCGGCATTAATTTTGGATTGTGTCAGTGATGGTACAAGTTGAAGAAGCTTTTCCTTTGTAAAGTTGTTCGCAAATAATGACAAGATCTGCAGCTGCGTTTTTTTTGTCTGCTGTGACATGATATGCCTCTATCAACTGTTGTGTAGCTTTGTCTGTTGCATCACTTTCATTTGTAGAGGATGGACTGAGTTTTGAGAGAATGGTGTCCTCTTGTCCTGGGGCTGTAATGAACAGGACTATCATAACAGCTTCTTTGGCCTTGCTGATGTAGTAATACTTTGCAGACTTGGCTTATTTAGACCAAGGTCTTGTAAGTTGAGATTTCAGAGGTTGAAACTTGTTATCAATAAACAAAGTTGTTATCTTTATGATATAATTTTACAAATAATATGACGTACCAGAAAGGACCAGCAAATGTTTAGAAATTTACAAATTTGTTAAATGAAGTAATGTACTCTGCAAATTACTTTGCTTTTTAAGTTGCTTTCTCTTACTGAAATATTATCAATCTTCAAAACTAAGAATAAGCAAAGAGCCCTAATGCCACATCACTCACTGTGTAACAGGTCTTAGTGCGTGCTTGCATCCCCTACTATATTTCTTTTATATATATATATATATATATATATATATATATATATATATATATATATATATATATATATATATATATATATATATATATATATACATGTATTACTAGTTACAATCAAACATATCCCGAATGCTGTTTTTTAAAACAAAGACGTTTTGATTCATCAGCATATTTGAAAGCAATTGTCTAACAAGTTTCTTGAAAATTACTGTTAAATTACGTGAAAGTCTCAGTAATGCTTCATTTAGTTTTTCTTTTGGTGTTTTGTTCTGCTCATACCAGTCTTGGGATGATGGTAAGGAAGGGTAACAAGAACTTGTGGCTGGAAAGCAATACAGTGTGGTTCATTACTAGAAATCTACCGGTAACAAGAAAATGTGAATTCATGTATAAATCCTATGTGTATGATCTTCTCATGTAGTATGATTTGCATAGTCAATGTCTATGATTTGTCTCAGTATATTGCTTTACTATGATATATTTATTAATTGATCAAACTTTAATATATTTAGATACACTTGTGAGTTATTAATTGAATATGCAGCTCTAATAATGGAAACAAGATATCTGCAAGTGACCAATGCTCACTAGTAATACCCTCGCTCTGATGTGCATATATGTACAAAATAAGCAAAGTCTACATTTAACAGGCAGTTGATGTACACATGGTACAATAATAAATCCCACTATATGGCATGCCTACACAAAGTGTGAGTTAAAATTTCAAGCATCTGTTATGAATAGCTAGTTGCTGAGAAAACTGTGACAGAAATGTTTGTTACAGACAGACAGACAGACAGACACACAAGGGTAAAACAGTATACCCCCTTCTCCTTCAGAGCGGGATACTAATAATTCACTATAGATACTAAAAAACTGACATATTCTCAAGATAAACAATCCTCCTTATATGGTCTACTTGTGACATATTCTGTCACACAATTGTGTTAATGGACAGACAGACAGTTGTACAAAATGACATTTCTCTTAGAGTTCCAAGAATTTTTACCGAGTCATAATTACTTTTGACATTGGTTCGCATCTTGCATTGCATACATTTTTATTTTTTAAACTTTTTTTTATAAACAATGCACAATAAACATTTACAGTACACATTTTCACCTAACAAGAATATTTGTCAAATTTATAGGAAATAAGATAATCATATTAACACCAAAAAATAAATCAGTTGAGGCTAATATAGTTTGTAAATATGCATTACATGTAATTGATTTGTGGCTTAATTTATCTGCATGCATACACTTACAGAGAATTTCAAACTCCATGTCTGTACCCACTGTGTCTGTGTCTTGTGAACTTGGTACACCTGTATTTAGGGAAGACACACATATCAATTAAAAACAAAGCAATATTGCTACAGACCTTTAGATATATATCCACTCTTTTATTATTTATCTGTTTCTGATAAGAATTAGGAAAGGTTATTGGTTTATCTTTACATACCGTATATAGTTACATATACCTGTAGTTGCATCTAGATCGAGTTAAGAAACCACCAACATTGATGCTGATGTAGCTGTTTCACAAACAATACACGTTTCTGTTCAATTCAACTGTGTACTTACTGTGTACATCAATATCAAATGCTGTTTCTTTGTCTTCAACTATAGCTGGTACATGTGGCACGTGTATGTCAATCAAGTGGGACTGTAGATGTTCACCTAAATAAGTATAATGCAAATCTTTTCAGATTGAATTTATGCTTAACATAAAAATAGTTGTATATTTCTTAATTTTGTATAAAAATTTGGTTTAACTAACAAACAGATGAAATTACAGATAAATGAATAGATTGATTTATAATTTGTCCCTAACAATGATTCTTTCGTCCCATTCATGTGGATAATGTAGCTTTGAAATTTTATGTAAACTTGCATTTTTATGCGCATACATGAGAATATCCAAAATCAAGTCTTTTACTGAGAAAGAATATCTGGTTTAATTCATTTACATATGGAAAATGCACTAAATTTCATCGAAAAAAATGTGTCTGATACCATGACTTTTTGATTTTGTGCTGTTCTCTGTGCGAAGAATTCTACAAATCTGTCAACACCACTCTGAAAGTAAAATAATAAGGTCTTCTTAACAATTACTTTTAAAATAATACCCATATGAAAAGCTAAAATGTATCATTGACAACCCCAAGTTGCATATATATCTATATTTAACAAACCTGGTATTGCACAATATATCACAATACATGCAGTTTTAAATTTTTCAAATTTTTTTAAGCTTTAAATTTATTGTTCATGCATGCATATCTACATGTTCATGTGTGTTCTTAACATTTGACTTATGAAAGTAATCCTTCAAATGTTTAGGATGATATCATTCGACATGTTACAATGCCATCAATAATTAGAATATATTCCTTTACAATTTCTAATTGTATACATGCATGTTTGTCAGTTTATTACATTTACTATTGTATGTACATAACTGAATAATATACAGCAAAATTATTACCTTGTTCTTCTACATACTCTACATTGTATGATGGGGACACATTCTTCTTATGGTCCATTGAGCACCTTTAGCAAATTGCTACAAGTAAATACTGCACATAAGATCAAAGTTCAATCACTAAACTGTGCATTGTAACACAATTTGACACATGTTTTGATTGTGACAAGTTATTTTCATTTAGTTTATTAAGGTCTTCCGTTTTGCAACGGAAGACCTTATTGTTTTCGTTCGGTTTCTTTTTCCCTATTATTATTATTTTTTTTAATTTTTTTTCCAACCAATTTTGTGTACGCGATTTCTCTTAAACTACTTCAACGATTTACATGAAACTTTTAGGTCTGATAAATAATGATCTGAACCTTATTGGAATTTTTTTTTAATGATGACATCACTTCCGGTTTTGAGTTATTTACAATTTAACAATTTTCAGAGGGTCGGCTTGTCCAGGGGTAAACTCCTAAACAATTTAAGATATTGAGTTCAAAATTTCAGGGATTGTAGACAAAAGGCTGTAGATCTGACATGTGGTATATATATTTTCCTGTGACCAAAAGCGCCGAAGCTCGCCCGAGCTTGAAAATTACAGTTAAAAAAGCGTCGTGATTTTTCGTGGTTTTCTTTCAATATCTCTTTCCTCGATTGTATTTTGTTATAACATGTAGAACAAAATTCAATCTTTATAAGGTCACGAGCTTTCATGTGACATCAGGAAAAAAGGACTGGCCCTTCAAATAAGGGGCTGAAGGGGCTCTAAAGTCTTTTAATGATAACTTTTCACTGTGAAATATTTAGTGATATGTTATAGAAGCAATTATGTTTATTCTAACGTTATCCACCTACGCATGACAATCATTGACTCCTATGTTACGTAATTAGGGATTTTAAGGGGCCAGAAGTCGAAAACTTTGATGCTCAATATCTCAAAATGGAGGAAAATTTTGAAAAGCAATATTGAACAAAAGATGCTCAAAATATTGACCTTAACAATCTGCAACAATAATTTCTATGTTATGCGGCCTTTAAAAGGAGGTCCAGGGTCGGCCCCTAAAACGACCCTCTCAAGATATCTCGAGAACGGTACAACATTTGCAAACACTTGTTGAACAAAAAGTGTTTGAATTGATTAGAGCTTTCATTTGAAATCATGAAAAAGGGGCTGGCCCTTCAAATAAGGGGCTGAGGGAGCTCTAAAGTCTTTTAATGAAAACTTTTTACTGTGAAATATTTTGTGATACGTTATAGAAGCAATTATGTTTATTCTAACGTTATTCACATACACATTGCAATCATTTACTTTTATGTTACATAATAAGGGGATTTAAGGGGCCAGAAATCCAAAAATTTGATGCTCAATATCTCAAAATGGAGGAAAATTTTGGAAAGCAATATTGAACAAAAGATGCTCAAAATATTGAGCTTAACAATCTGCAACAATAATTTCTTTGTTATGCGGTCCCTTAAAGGAGTTACAGGGTCGGCCCCTAAAACGACCCTCTCAAGATATCTCGAGAACGGTACAAAATTTGAAAACACTTGTTGAAAAACTTGTGTTTGAATTGACAATAACATTCTTATAAAATCAAGAAAAAGGGACTGGCCCTTCAAAAAAGGGGCTGAGGGGCTCTCAAGTATTTTAATGATAACTTTTTACTGTGAAATATTTTGTGATACGTTATAGAGGCAATTAAGTTCATTCTAAGGTTATTGGTAATAACATGGTAATCATTTCCTCCTATGTTATGTAATTAGGGATTTTAAGGGGCTAGAAGTCCAACACTTCAATATCTTGAAATAGAGAAAAATTCTGGAAAGCTGTATTTAGCAAAAGATGCTCAAAATAATGTGCTTAACAATGTACAACCATATATTGTTTGCTATCTGGACCCTAAAAGGAGTTTTAGGACCGGATATCAAAACGATTTTTCCCAGATATCTCAAATATGGTAACTAATTTCTAAACACTTATTAGCGGTACACAAAAATACCTTTTAACAAAAATGAATGAAAAGGAGCTGATCCCTCAAATAAGGGACACCAAAGGGATAGATAGTCTTTCACCTATTACACTCATAGATTCCGCCTCCTTTTCCGGATAAGTTTCGTTGACGAAGATCAATAGTAAAGTCATTCCTTATTCTAAAAATCGGACGGAAGACCTCCTCGTTGCTTGCAACGAGATCGTGTTTAGTTTTTCATATGATTGTGAAATTGAAGTAGTTTTTAAAGCAAAACATATTGTAGTGATCTAAAGTACTAATACACAATAAGACTCCCCCCCCCCCCCCCCCCCCGAAAACAAAACTATTTTTCATTGGACCCCTCCCCCTTTTGGAAAAAAAATCTGGATCAGCGCATGTACAGTTAAGGTCAATTGTTAAAGTAATTCTTAATCTTTACAGACCCTCATGTGTATATTACATCTATATCTAGATATAGAGGTCCTCCTAGATATCACCTGTTTATAAAATACACTAATTTTCTCATAAGACATGTATTTTACATTACATACTCTTTCAACGTCCTGAATTAGGGTGACTGTA
Source organism: Magallana angulata (assembly GCF_025612915.1). Lineage (NCBI taxonomy): Eukaryota > Metazoa > Mollusca > Bivalvia > Ostreida > Ostreidae > Magallana > Magallana angulata. Next base: position 61,612,662 of record NC_069112.1, read on the forward strand.
AAAATAACTTACCTGATCCTACTGGTATAATCTGTCTTGTTTTTAACCAGAGTTCTTTACACATTGTTGGACTGGCCCCTCTGTCAGCTTTCATATTACCCTGATGACCAGGATAAGAACAGGTTCTCTTTGATCTTTTCCACCGTGCTCCCAACTCTTCGCGGTGCTTCAGGCATATTTTCATAGAAAGCACTGCCTTATCGATGATGAAATACCCACTTCGATACAATATTACTATGTACTCAGGACATATGGAGCATTAGACACACACCTGTCTAGAATTTGTGCACTTTGTAAACTGTATAAGTGATTCATAATATCCCTGTCACACTCATAAACAGAACAAATGTTTGCAAGATCACATTCAGATCCTCCGGATCCATTATAAAAGTTACATATAGCAGGACATTCAGTTGCTAAACGTAGTGCGTTTTCATCCATTTTCAGGAACAAATAGGTCAAGCTAAATTAAAATAATCTCATGGTTCCTTCTGATGGAAAATGATAGGGTCATAATGATCAAATAATTTGTATTCACCCCATTGTCATAAATTATGTGTTCAATGTGACCTCCATTTGGCGTCTCTTCACTTTTTAACCTCCTCTGCCTAGAGATTGCATCAAAGGGGAGGTAAATCTTACAAATTATATTTCACAGCCAAAAATTTACAGGTTTGGTGAGCAATAATATCAATAAAACAAATATTTATGACAAGAAAATATCAATTTTGAATTAAATTATTCTTTCAAAATCCATTTAATAACTTATTTTTTGAAATATAGATATATTTAATAATATGCTAGAATAAGTTTATTTTGATGGAATGTATCAGTCAATATATTATCATTGTGTGTTATTCTTTGAGAGTCCAAAAGTGGATTTTTGAGAAATTAACACTTATGCCTTCTTCTTAAAAAATCATGATAAATTTTGAAGATGCAGGCGTTTACAAGTATGTTTATACCTTTATCAAAGTTGTTTATTTTTATACATCTAGCAGAGTTGGCAAACTGCCAGTTTTCAAAATCTCTTTTTCATGGTTCTATGGGCAGTTTTTAATAATTTAAATTGGTATTATGAAAAATGAAGTTTTAGGTAACATATTTATAAATAAAACAATTGTGAAAAATTTTCTATTATTTTCTTTTTTTTTAGTGCTCAAACTGCATTGTTTTGCATAATTTTTCTTGGTCTTAAATCCATATTTAGGCCATTATTCAAATTAGGTCACAGCAAAAAATAGAACGACACCAGCAAGCAATTGAATTCAAAATTTGGGCTTTTATGGGATAATCTTTCTGTTTTAAACACTTTTTAAGATATCTAAGATGTGCGCTTGTGGACGATTTTGATAATATTGCTTGACTTTCTCCGAGACGCTCACTTAATATCGACAGATGTCCCATACCACCATAAGAATTTTAAAAATTTGTTGGTACATGTTTCTTTAAGAAATCCTCTTCTAAAAAACCATTTGGCCAGAAAAGGTGATACTTGTGTGAAAGCATCCTCAGGTAGTGTAAATTCAAGTTTGTTCAAATCATGGTCCCCTGGGGTAGGGTGGGGCCACAACTTTATGTGCAAGATCTACTGTACTTATTTGTCAACATATTTTGAATTTGATATTGTACACTAAGTGCTTATTTGATAAGCTTTTGCCGCTCATGTGAGGGATGTGGCCTCTGGGCCTCTTGTTTAATGATTTAGAAATCTGTGATATTTTCATTAGAACTATTATACTATTTCACCCAACTGTATAAACTTCATAGATAAAAAGTTGTTTTAGATTATGAATTATTTAATCAATTATCCGATGTGTAATTTACTAATGCATGCACTATAAAATTATAACAAGGAGGAAAATGTGAAAAAAATAAGACTTTTTTGTGATGAACATTAGTCAGTGGTGGTTATGTTTGTTAATTATGTAATGTGTGAATGTTAGAATTCACCTTCATTGAAATGAAGTATCAATTGTTTTATTAATAAAAAAAACCATTTTATAATGAAATTGAGTTTTAGTCATGTTAAGAAAAGAGGTTTACGTTGTGTTTAATATGTGGTAATGAATGATGAACTATGTCATGATAAATTATTAAAGCTGCGTGGTCCGATTTTATATCAAATTTTATGCACGCTTTTAAACGATGGCCATGCTTAGTATATGTATAATAATAGATATTGCAGTAGTTTTACCGGTTAATTATGCCAAATTTCAATGAAGAAAAATACGTACAAAATTTGCTAACAAAACAAACGACATTAAAAGGTACCGCGTTATTTCGCCTCATGTTGAATTTCACCCCTGACGACGAGACGGGTATGGGTGTATTACGAATTTGACATCGCTTTAAATAAAGGTCGAAATGATCAGACAAATTACAAAAAAACATGTGTACGTTTTGTTCGCTAATATTTCCAAAGTCTGCTTTCATTACAATCGATGCATAGCATGCGGGTTTAATAACCCCAATCATTCGGGGGACGAAACCAAGCGGTTTCCTTTTCTAAACATTCCCGTGATGCATTTTGGTTTGTTTTTTCGTTTGCTCAAAGAGAAATTATTTTCATTTACTTTAAATATTTCTAACTTTGAAAGGAGACTGATTCTGCTGGTGCAAATAGGAGAAAGTCCATAACTTTCTAAGATAAATGATTTGTATGAAAAAAAAATTGATGCTGTAATTACAAAAAAATCGGACCAATCAGCTTTAAACAAATATTGTCCCATTAAATCCCCCAAATTCTTACATACATACTTATATAATGTTTTTAGAATTTTAATATATATATATATATATATATATATATATATATATATATATATATATATATATATATATATATATATATATATATATATATATATATATATATATATATATATATACCGTAAATCTGGAAATTTTTACGTCGATTTATTTTTGCGAATTCGAGTCATAAAGCTATAGATTAATTTTTACAATTTAAATATTTGCGAATTGTCATCGGTGCTAAAAAATAAAAAGCACTCAAATTTTAAATGTCAACATACTGACATGCACAATGTTAGCTAACCTTCGGATATATTACCACCGCCTCTAATTTTCTCACGAATCGTATATATGTTAACCAACTTCATATAGTATCGTGTGAGAGTTGATGTCTGCAATTTATATCCTGTTCAAATTACCGATATATACAATAACAGCAGCAAACGCAACAAAACTACCTAAAGTGGTATCTTGATACGGATTTATAGCGAGATAATTATCCCAATTAGCAGTTCACACCTTCACATGCGACGGTTTGTGTACACCACACAAGTATCGGAGGGTCACGTGTCAAACACAGGTGATGTTTTCCTGTGTCAAGCGAGCGAGAATGAGAAGAAAATGGCGGCATTCAGCGAGAAATTTAAAATACTGTACAAATTTTCGCATTCCGTGAATTTTGGTGTCCCGCCGGTACACTGTACTGTGAATGGGGTAAAAAAAAACCCGCTTCATTCTGCGTAAGGCCGGTACATATCCTATCTATGAATAAATCACGCATGCATGCAGTGTCATCAGTATACATGTTCACTTAAGATAGACATGAGGCTACCAGTCAACCGAAGATACCGATTTTGAGTGAAGTCCTTCTCCACACGCTGGTTTTAACTTGGGGGTAATTACCTGGTTATATAAACAGGTTTTTTTTAATGACAACGGACACCTGTTCATATTGTAAGGAGAAGAGACAAGCCTTCGGCAAAATTTTTACTACTTTTTTTGGTTGTTGATTAATTTTTAGAAAAACATTTCCAGATTTACGGTATGAATAAAGGGAATGAAAAATGCTTATTTTGTTTTGTTAAAAACTGGAATATAAAGCATGCCCTTATATACAGGATTAAACTATATCCAATGTACATGATATATACTAAAACAGGGTTACAATAATTACGCTTACAAAAAATTCACACTTGCGGACCCACCCCCCCCCCCACACACACACACATTTAAATTCTAAAACATATTCTAAATTTATATATCAGATATGAGACTGTTTTACTGTAATAGTATAAAGGTATACATTATTTTTTTGATTGGCAAGGCTGGGCTAAGGATCCACATAAAAGTACTTTTACATTAATTATGCTCCTTATATGATAAACTCAATTTAACTGTTTAATATTGTGTGCATGGTTATCAAATCTGCAGATATCTTTGTTAAAAAGAGAATTGTGGTGGGGTTTTTTTAAGTCAGCAACCCTCTACATGTTGACCTCATTCCAAATTATGTAAAAATAATATGAATTCTTCAAAAGTACATGTAGGTTCAGGTATTTTTACCATCGAAACAAAAACATTTTGTATATGTTTTAAAATAGTAATACACATTACTCACTATAAACATGATAAACAGCAGGTCGGACATGTGTTCCTTTTCCCTGTTTGTTATTGTAAGTCTTGCTAACATAGGCTACTTCTATTACTTTTTGATAGACATACTTATATAATGTTTTAAGAATTGTGTTACATCATTAAATATTGTTAAAAACTAAACTTTTGATAACTTAATAAACGTATCCCTTAGAACTCAGAGAAAATTCGGAATATAATTTGATACACAATATTTGGTTTTCCGATCCCGATCAAAAATGATGTAAGATCACATTTTTTACACAGGTAATGGGTTAAAACAATAAAATTTTCACATAAATAAAATCAAAATATAATTCTTGTTATATATTAAACTAAGAGTATGCAATATAATTATATCAATTCTCTTAGATACATGTAAAAATGGTTAACTTTTTTTTTTTACATTTTCTGTAGGAATTCCACATGTTTGCTTAAACTATGTTAATTGTCTGTTAATTTTTCAAAACTTTTTATAATGTAAAATATTATTTCAAAATCTCATTTATTCATTACACAACGTCATATATGCTTGCTGATTTTTTTAAAAAAGAGACATTCAAATGATCGTTTTTCTCTAATTTTAAAAACTGTATGGTTAATTATGGTCATGGTTGCCATGGAAAAATATGAGATACCACCTCTGTAACATGAGAAAAAAGAATATGGCATTGTCTTAACTTCAAACCAACATTTTTAAATAAATGAATTGACATTGAATTTCTGGAAATCCTGTCAAAACTTTATACCATAGTGGTTTTATTGTGTTTAAATACTGTGACAGAGTGGATCTATTTTTAGAAACACAGCTTCACAATAATCGATGATTCACTAAACCAATTATCATTTTTGGAGAACACGTGTTTATATTGTTCTCAAATAAAATTATCATAACAATATGAAATATATGACTTATCACTGTTTGCCTGATTCTTACGTGAATCTGTACTTAAGTGAACGAATTAATTAGCTGACTGAGTGTTGCTGTTAATTAGTTATACATGTTATGACCCGTAATGAAGGTTTGTAGGGGAGACCGACTCTGTAAATAAATAAATATTCACCAAGGTCAACAAGAGTTTAAAAAAGAATAAACAAAGGGATAACAGACAAAGAAACGAAGGCTTTATGTGTTTAAAACACAAAGAGGGCTAAGTAATTAAGTAGGTAAATAAAAAGACAAATAAAAATATCAAAAGATAAAAAACCCAAATAGAACCCATATAACTTAAACTGATTGAGTCACGGGCTGACACGTAGAATTAGGTAAATAAAATTACAGTATGTACATGAAGATAAATATGATGATCGTGATACATTAAGAGAAAACTAGAGGTACTGTGAGCAAGCTCACAATTGATACCCCCCGCTAAGAAAAAATCATAACTCATGGTTTTTTTTTATTATAGAAATATTGGATGAATCTATTTCATTGTCCATTTTCTAAAAATAACAACTGCTCTTTTTTTAAAACTGTTAATGCTTATATGAGTACACAAACCAATTTGTATTCTTTAAATTCCATTTTAGTTCAAGTTAACTGTTAATGCATGAGGACATTTGCATCCTTATGTTTACAAACATGACTCGAATCAAACGAAATTCCACATGTCAAGCAGCCACTTAATATAAACATTTTGAATTATTGGTATACTGAGCCCGATTTTTTTTTAACAATGACCTTGAACTTCCTCAATTGACCTTTGGTCAAGGTCATGACACACTCTCAGGTTATAAGCATTCTAGATGTGAATTAAGAACTTCCAATACTTGTCCATTAGAAAGATATGTTCTGGACACAAGTTTTACACTTTTCTGCAAGTGACCTTGGCCTTGACCAAATGACCTTGGGTGAAGGTCATGACAAACCCTCAGCTCATAAGCAATCTTTGTGTGAACTGAGAACTTCCAATGTTTCTCCATAAGAAAGATATGGACCAGACCAGAACTTTGCATTTTTTCTGCCATTGACCTTGACCTTGTCCAAATGACCTTGGGTCAAGGTCATGACACACCCTTAGGTCATAAGCAATCTTTGTGTGAAGTAAGAACTTCCAATATTTCTCCATTAAAAAGATATGGACCGGACACGAATTTTGCACTTTTTCTGTCAGTGACCTTGACCTTGCCCAAATGACCTTGGGTTAAGGTCATGACACACCATTAGGTCATAAGCAATCTTTGTGTGAAGTAAGAAATTCCAATGTTTCTCCATAAGAAAGATATAGACCGGACACGAATTTTGCACTTTTTCTGCCAGTGACCTTGACCTTGCCCGAATGACCTTGGTTCAAGGTCATGACACACCCTTAGGTCATAAGCAATCTTTGTGTGAAGTAAGAACTTCTAATGTTTCTCCATAAGAAAGATATGGACCGGACACGAATCGAACAGACAGACGGACAGACGGACGGACGGACGGACGGACGGACAGACGGACGGACGGACGGACAAGGTGATTCCTATATACCCCCCAAACTTCGTTTGCGGGGGGTATAAAAATCAGGATTCTTGAGTTGATGTTTATTTTATTTATTCAATTTATTAATTCAATTTCTTTATGTTGCCTAAACGTGTCTCTGTCTTTTTCTTGGCATTTGTCTATTCAGGGTTGTGATCAATAACCAAAACAATCATGTCTTCCAATTAATTTATTTGTTACCATCTAAGTTCAAATGTTACCGGACTGTTTTTTTTCCTTTTCTTAGTTTTGATGTTAGAACAGTAGTTTTTGGGAGAGAGAGAGAGAGAGAGAGAGAGAGAGAGAGAGAGAGAGAGAGAGAGAGAGTAAACGGAGAAAAAGAGCTACAGTTTATTGTTGTTTAAAAAATTAATCGTTAGAAAAGTTAAATATGAAATGTTTTATGATTCAAGTTGTATTCGTTCGAAAAGTAATCAAGTAAAACAGGTGAAAATGATTTTTCAACCCTATGAAACTATACATAAACATTACGAAAAACAAAACAAAACAAAGGAATGTGATTTCATTTCAACACAAACATTTTTCACCTTCAAATTCTACTATGGATAGATATGCAATTCTTTATTCCCTTTGACATTTTTTAAAAAGATTGTTTACTCTATCACTTAAACGTATTTAAAGATAAGATCTTGTTTTTACCATAAATCAAGGATTTCTACATATTAAAGTCGGCTAAAATGATACTCAAGCTCATGTGCTATAGTATATAAAAGTTTAATTTTGAATTGTCAATTTATCTGCCAAACTGTCACTGAAATTGGCAGTTATCAAGAGAAAGACTACTAAAGCTAGCTTAATATGTTTTTTAATAGTTATTTAAAAACAATCTAAAATGAGACGCAACACATTGGAATACAACTGTAAAAATTCTTTTGACCGATTATTTTTGTTTTGTTTAGGAATAACATACATGAATGATATGATGCATGTGCATAAGGTTTAAGGTCAACAATCTTTGAAGAACAATTTTATAGTATATTCTATAGCAGTATGATTGTTTTATAACAGGTACTTTCCATAATTACTAATTTTAATAAACTTGCCTCCTGATTTCGATTTTTTGTGTTAGAAATCAAGATAACCTAGCAACTTTTCTCCCTATTCATGAATCATTTATGTACCTACCCTGTTCAATGTAATAGTACAATTGGTTTGATAGCCAATGTCCACTACATCAATTTAGTTGATTTTAAGATGCAAACATCATATGTTCATATGAATTCTTATTTCAGACAAAATTGTATGAACATCTATTAATTTCAGGAACATTACCAGAACAGACATCGGAAGATACTAAAGGTACAACAACACATATAGCCATTATCTAATGACTTCCACTTCTAAACAGTGAAAATTGTCACATATTACACCTGTATATAAGAACAAGGGCAACCCAGAGGACCCCTCAAACTATAGACCAATTGCACTCACATGCACCTTATTTAAAATACTGGAAAAAATTCTTTTAAAAACCCTGCACAATTATATGAAGGACCACAATCTTTTATCTAAAAACCAATCAGGATTTCAGCCCTCTGATTCCACTATTAATCAGCTTACTGAAATTTATAATATTATAATATCTAACCTTGATAAAGGTAAAGATATTATGTTCATATTTTGTGATATATCAAAAGCTTTCGATAAGGTCTGGCATAAAGGTCTCATCTATAAATTACAAAAATATGGAATCAGAGGAGAAATCTTTGGATGGATAGAAAACTATAATACTGATAGAACACAAAAGGTTGTCATCGAGGGCTATTCCTCAGGAATTGAAACCAATAATGCAGGAGTACCCCAGGGGTCAGTGTTAGGACCCTTCCTCTTTCTTATTTACATTAATGATATTGTTGAAAATATATGCTACCAAATAAGACTCTTTGCAGATGACACATCACTTTTTGTAGTAGTTGATAATGATAATGATAATGATAATAATTCAGCTAAATCATTAACAGCTGATCTCGAAAAAATCAAACAGTGGTCTAATCAATGGCTGGTGGATTTTAATCCAAGCAAAACAATAAATGTTAACTTTTCCAGAAAGAAAAAACCCATCCCCAGGTCTCTTTTGGTAACACTATAAACAATATTATCCAAAAAAATAATCATTGTCATTTAGGACTTACTTTGCAATCAAATGGGGGATGGTCACATCATATATCAAATATCTACGAAAAAGCATGCCAAAGATTGAACATGCTACGCATACTCAAATATAAAATAAATAGGGAATCTTTGATTAAAATTTACTTTGCATTTATTCGCCCTGTGTTAGAGTATGGTGATGTAGTCTGGAACAATTGTACAGATGAACAAAGTAATTTATTGGAAAGTATACAGATTGAAGCTGCACGAATAATTACTGGTCTTAGACGAAACTCATCTAAACAATACCTATATCAGGAATTAGGCTGGGAAACACTTAAGAAACGTAGAAGTAACCATAAATTAATATTATTATTCAAAATATTAAACAATTATACCCCTGAATACTTATCTAATATTGTTGGTGAATGTTTCCCCCCACATAATACCTACAATCTTCGAAACAATTTCATCTATCGCACACCTGTTGCAAGAACAACATCTTACTTCAATAGTTTTATACCATCTACAATTATATTGTGAAACAATCTACCTCAAAATACAAAAAATATAACTACAGTTTCAGCATTTAAGAACAGCCTCAAAAATATTAATAGTAAAAAACTGTATATGCATAAATTATTTAACCATGGCAAAAGATTAGAAAATATTTGGCATTGTCAGTTGAGAAATAACAGTAGTAACTTAAATGCTGACCTTTATTCACACAACCTTATTGCTTCTCCACTATGTCAGAAGTGCTTTCTTGAAGTGGAAGACTCTAAACATTATTTCTTACACTGTCCATAATATGCCTCCCAAAGAAAATCTCTATTTGATTATATGAACGACAATTCCATACCAATCACAATTAAGAATCTACTTTTTGGAAGTGATAAACTAACATTTCAAAATAACTTACTATTATTTGATAAAATTCATTTTTACATAAAAAGTACAAACAGATTTAAGTAAATGCATAGGTAAAAATGTACACATTGTATAAAAAATGTATCAAAATGGGTACCACTGACTTTCCTTACACTCCTTTCTTTTCATTTTTTATTGCTTATTTGTTCTCCCCCTCCCACCTCATCCCCCCAAACTTTCCATTTTTTCTACTCTGTTATTAATTTTTGTTTTGTTTTTATTACATGTTTTTTCTTTTCTTTCTCATTTTTTCCCTACATTACATATACTTTTTTATTTCCAACCTTAGCAATTAACCATTATTTTTCTATTTTTTTTATTTTCATTTTCCTATCATGAACTATTTGTTTTGTTTATTTTTTTTGCACTGTACCTCCTTCCAATACTATTTACAATATTAATCTATTATACAAAATTCCATGGCAATATATATGTATATATATATATATTATATATAATTATATAATTACTCATATTATACCTTGACTACAGGAGAGAACATAAATAGGCATTGTGCCTGCTGTTCAATCCATTTCAATGTATTTATATACTTGAATAAAATACTTATTAAATAAATTAAACAGTGAACATTGAGTTCCTTTTAGCATTAAATCCTGTTGTTCATTCATTGCTTCTTGATGATATCTTCCTTTGCTTGTTATATTAACCCTCTAGTGCCCCACGTAGCATATATGCTACATGGACTTGGATAATATACTTAATGATAATAATTGTATATAATAAATTATCTCCCTTTGATTTGAACTCTCCACTATCATATTAGCAAAGTTTGGTTTTGGATTTTAACCTAACTCTACGTCACATGACTTGTTTACCCTATCAAACATGGCTGCCTCCATGAAGAACATAACACTGTACAGAGCCAGAGTTTCCTCAGTTATTTTCTAGAGTACATAGTGAGTATTTGTAAGAACACTTAAAAAAATATCTTTCAAAAGGATCAAATAATTGAATGGAGTATGAAAAATCCCTAAAATAATACATAACTGAATGCAAAAATTTATTTGAAATGATGTGTTGCATATGTGATACATCAGGAATTTATTTTTTTGTATATTTTATGATACACCGGGCATTTACAGAAAATACAGCTCATTTAAATTTTGGGCACTTTAAACATTGCAAATAACTTGAATATTGAAAAATAAACAGTTGTTTGTGATGTGTATTGTTATGTACAGTAAATACTACACAATTTATTTCGAAAGATTGTTTTTATTTTTTGCTAATCAATGAATAATATTTAGGTAAATCTATGTATCACATATGAAACATTGGGCATTAAACACTTGCTTTACAGTTAAATAAAACACAAACTATCCTTATATCAATGTACAGGTTTTGCATTAGTAAATCTGTATTTTGCAAATAAATCATTCATTTCTACTTTGGATGTTTATTTCCAATGTTTATTTATTTTCTTATCAGTGAATGTGAATCATCTGACTCATATTTTTGAGACTTTATATCAACTAAAAAAATCAAAAGCCTTCCTCTGTTCATGACTGTGATTCTGACTCCTAATATATACACCCCCCCCCCCTCCGCCCTTGGAAGCAGCTTACATCAAGGAGAGAAACAGTATAAAAATCATAGTGATCCTCCTATCAGGGAATTGAATTTATGTGAAATAACTGAAGATGCAGACCATTTAGATGTACTACATGTACCTCAGCTGCAAAACCAGGAATGGAATTGCTCAAATCAGCAGTACAAAGACCCATACACTGATTTTAAGGGAAAACCTGAGGAAGCTCCTCCTGATGGATTGCTTACTCCACTCCAATTTTAAAACTCATGGTTCCTGACCACACGATTTCAAATACTAGTATATCTGACGCAATGCAGAAAAATGCCCTCCCCCTTTAGCCTTTTGTTTCATATCTAGGGCAGTAGGTGCAGGTTGAAGGATGATTTTCATTAATGTCAGGTGTAATGCACCATTTTGGTTAAATTAATTGTAAGCTTAGATGTTAAATGACCGATCGGGAGATTAAGAAGGTCAACAAATAATTAACCAATGAGTTTTAAGTAAAAATTTCACCTGATGTGACAGTTTGAAATAAATCCAAGATGGCGGCGATGGGTACCTTGTGTATTACCAATTTTAGGGTATTTATCTCTATTATGACAAAAATTTAAAATGTCAGGTGCCCGTGTGCTCATCTTTGTCTAACAAAGACAGAAACTGTTTTACAGCTTTCTCATGAAAATGAAACATTCAACAATGCTTCCCCATTAGTGCCATATATATGAGTTGTTCAGATTTGACAATTGGTTATTCTAGTTTGACCTATTGCTGGTTATACTTAAAAATTTTAAGTCTGTTTTTTGTTTATTTTTTTATAATTGTTGTCAGTTATTAAAATATTTTAGCAAATTAAATGTATTTTCAATTTGAATTATTCGAGTATTTGTATCATATATGCAACATGAAGTGGTAATGCCAAATGTAGCATATATGCTACAAGCTGTAAAATGTATAAAAATTGAGATATTGCGTTAAACTATCCGATTTCCTGTTAAAAATGATGATGCAAGTTTTATTTATAAAAGTCAGAATTTTCTGACTGACTTAATTGGGTTTGGGCACTAGAGGGTTGAGTAATTAATTATTGAATGTAATGAAATCATTAATAAGAAGTAGTATGATCAAAAGAGTTACGAAGTTATTTTTATCATTTGAAACAGAAACGGTTTTTGAACTTTCTGAATAAACAAATGGACTTAATTGTAAAATAATATTTGGCTAACTGAAATCACCGATACATGTAAAATGATTTTGGAATAAATGCCAGATGGTACATGTAATTACTTGTTAATGGAGAATGTACAAGTATATACAGAGGCTGTAACAGGAGGAATGAATATCTCATGACGGCTTATTAAAGCTGGGTTTTTTTTGTTAAATGCCCTTCGGAAGAGTTCCTCTTTGCCCCTAGAGTTGGGGGGATGGGAGGTAGTTTTAGATAAAACATGTATACATGCCACCTTGTTTTAGTTTATCTTTGAAAACATATAGGCATGAAACCTATCCTGAATGCTAACTTATATGGACAAAAAATATTATATCAGAGTCTTGCACCTTTTTAATATCAGGTCATGCACTATGTTATGATTTTTACATTTTCGCTAAAATTACAGGTTCTATACTTCTTTTTTTAAACTCAGGCAAGAAGGAGGTCGTCAATAGAAATTTATAATTTTTTCTACTCAGGAATAAAAACCTCATTAAATGCATATGTAACAAACGAGTATGGTATATGTACTTCGTTTATCAACTATTGTTAATATCATGGTGACGCTCCTACAAAACATAATACACATATAAACTTCACAATAATTAAGCATCACAATTAATTCAATTACTATAATGCCACATATGTTCAATTACAATATATTGTTTTTCTACTTTTCTTATATTTAATAAATGATGTCATAAAAAGAAATAACCCTTTTACAATATTGAATATGCAATATTGCAGATTAAAAATATACTCTGACAAAATGTAAATGCCATAATCAGTAAGTTCTCAAGTACACTACTACCTACCCTAAATAAGGGTGACAGGAACTGTATATACACAACTGTACAATTTCATGCACTGGTGGGTAATATCTGAAACAAACCATTTAGACATGTAACTATGCAAAATATGCATGTTTATAATTGTATAAAAATATATGTAAAATCAATATTACTGTACCCTTTTCAAACATTAGTCTGTATTCAATTCATGAGTACAAATCACTGTGAAACCTTTAAACTTTGTAAACTGTCTTAATAATTTCACCATATACTCTCATCTGTTATACAATGATTACTTTGATATAATTACTGATAACAAACTAACTTTACATTCAATACAATATAGTAGCAGTGCAATTATTTTACTTACAAAAATGTTTTCAACTCACAACTGGCCTCAGCGATGGTCACAAACAAAATGGCCATTGTCCGAAATTTATAATCTCCTTGATTATTGCATATCTAACAAACTCAATTTCTTTATAAAATTACTTTCAAGAAAAACTATTTATATCCGTACACTATATGAAAAGTACCTTACCTTATAAGTCAGTGGTCATTACTTCCAGCGGTCAGGGTTCAATCCCCAGTGGAACCTCTCTTTTTTATTTGAATTTTTAAACTTATTTATAAAAAATTTATAAAAAAAATATGATATACAATTCTTCATTTCACACATATATGAGACTCTTCGACAAATTTGTGTATAGATTATGTTCTATCTAGGTGACCATTAAGGCATGTTGACCTCTTGTTAGAATTTGTGTCCGATCCTTTTGGTATTTAATAGTTTATGAAATATGTTCAACTCAACTCAGAGAAAAGTCCGGAAAATAAAAACCACGTTTAACACAGCGAACTGTTTGTGTAGGAGTGCTGAAAGATTAAGTGAACGAATTAATTAGCTGATTGAGTGTTGCTGTTAATTAATTGTACATGTAATGAACAGTAATGAAGGTTTGTAGTGGGGACTGGTTCTGTAAATAAATAAGTATTCACCAAGGTCAACAAGAGTTTAAAAAAGAATAAACAAAGGGATAACAGACAAAGAAACGAGGGCTTTATGTGTTTAAAACACAAAGAGGGCTAAGTAAGTAAGTAGGTAAGTAAAAAGACAAATAAAAATATCAAAAAAAAAGAACAAATAGAACCCTTATAAATTAAACCGATTGAGTAACGGGCTAAGAAGTAGACTTAAATGAATTAAATTATAATATGTACATGAAGATAAATTTGATGATAGTGATACATGTATATTAAGAAAAAAATTAGGATTCTTGAGTTGATGTTTATTTTATTTTTTCAATGAATTAATTTAATTTGTTTATGCTGTCAGAGCGTAGTTTACGTTTTGTCTATGCATCTTTAACGTTTCTCTGTCTTTCACTTCGCACTTGTCAATTCATGGTTGTGATCAATTACCAAAACCACCTTGTCCTCCCATTAATGTATCTGTTACTATCTAACTCAAAATCTTACCGGACTGTTTTTTTTTCTTTTTCTTAGTTTTGATGTTAGAATAGTAGTTTTTGATTGAAATAAAACAAAGGAATGTAATTTGATTTCAACACAAGCATTTTTCACCTTCAAATTTTACTATGGATACATTTGAAATTCTTTATCCTCTGACATTTTTTCCCAAGATTGTTAAACTCCATCAAAGAATGACTACAGAAGCTAGCTTAATATTTTTTCTTTTATAAATAGGTTATTTAAAAACAATCTAAAATAAAACGTAACACATTGTTAAACAACTTTTGTATAAATTCTTTCGACCGATTATATTTTTTTAAAGAATAACATACATGATTGATATGATATATGTGTATAAGGTTTAAGGTCAACAATTTTTGAAGGACAATTTTATAGTATATTCTATAGTAGTATGATTGATTTTATAACAGGTACTTTCCAAAATAATAATATTAATAAACTTGTCACCTTTTTTTCTCCCTATTTATAAAACATTTATGTACCTACCCTGATCATTGTAATAGGACATTTGGTTTTATAGCCAATGTCCACTACACCACTTTAGTTGATTTTAAGATGCCATCATCATATGTTCATATGAATTCTTATTTCAGAAAAATTGTATGAACAACATCTATTATTTTTTTTCCAGGAAAATTACCAGAACAGACATCGGAAGATACTAAAGGTACAACAACACATATAGCCATTATCTAATGACTTCCACTTCTAAACAGTGAACATTCAATTCCTTTTAGCATTAAACCCTTTCGCTCATTTGTCTCTACTTGATGAAAGAGTTATCCTCCTTTGCTTGTTATATTAAGTATTTAATTATTGAATGTAATTTAATTATTAATAAGAAGTAGTATGATCAAAAGAGTTACGCAGTTATTTTTATCATTTGAAACAAGAACAGTTTTTGAACTTTCTGAATAAACAAATAGATTTGTTTATTGTAAAATAATATTTGGCTAACTGAAATAACCGATACATGTAAAATGATTTTGGAATAAATGCCAGATGGTAAATAATTGTTAATAAAGGATGTATATTCAGAAGCTGGAACAGGAGAAGTGAATACCTCATGATGGCTTATTAGAGCTGGGGGTTTTTTGTTTGTTAAATGCCCATCGTAAAAGTTTATCTTTGCTCCTAGGAGTGGGGGAGACTTATTTAGTTTATCTATAAAAACATATACGCATAAAATATATCCTGAATGTTAACAAATATGGAGAAAAGAAATTATATCAGAGTCTTGCACCTTTTTAATATCAGGTCATGCACTCTATTGTGATCTTTACGTTTTTCGCTAAAATTACAGGTTTCATAGTCCTTTTTTTAATCTCAGGCAAGGAAGTGGTCATCATTACAAATTTCTATTTTTTTCTACTCAGAAATGAAACTTCATTACATGCATATATGAGACTCCTCGACAAATATGTGTATGGATTATGTGTTATCTAGGTGACCGTTAAGGTCTATTGGTCTGTTGTAAGAACTTGTGTCCGCTTCTTTTGTATTTAATAGTTTATGAAATATGTTATCAACTCAAAGATCAAAAGTGTGAAAGAAGAAAAGTGTACCTCACTGCACCAATATGAATTTGCTCAATTCCTCAAATTAAAAACATTGAAAAATATTCTTGGCCTTCTCATTATAAACGATTGTCGTTTACCAGGCATGAATTAATTCCGTATGATATTTCATATCTTTACTCACTTGACTGATGAATAAACTTAACTGAAAAATGTTGTTATATATGTTAAAGAGCTATTATTCAAATCAATGTATTGGCAGGCATGTCTATCTCTTGTACCAAGGCCCACCCATTATTTTCATCTTTTATTTTCATTATTAAAAAACAACAAATGTCTACAAAGATGATTTTCCGATGCAATATTTTTTAAGAACAACGCTTATGCTTTTATTCTCATTATAATAATGTGTCAGGACTACGGGAACTTTGTAAAAGACGTCGTTTTAATTTGTGCTTTATAATCTATCAACAATTTGTGTAGATTGTATGAAATGCATAGCTTAAGAAGCACCGTAAACACCCCCTAACGCGGGGAAGTCGACAAAAAGTAGGGGGGAGTCGATTCCAACGCATGGGGGAGTCGATTTTTTTCGCTTCGAAGACCAAAGGAATTAAGGTCACGCCTTTTGTAGATATTTATAAGAAGTATCTCCAACTAGATCTCGGTACGAGTAACGAATAGGTCTTCCGTCCGATTAGTTTTATACATATAATGAAATATCGATCATACTCTCTGGCAAATCTGAGATCCTTGTGAAACTATTTTTTTTTAATCTCGAGACTGGAAACGGACGGACGAAAGTGATTAATGGAAAAAAGCTAGTAGTTCTTGTACATTTGCTTAGTGTTCATCACTATTTATAATGCTAGATGAAACACCTAAGAAAATCTGTTAGACTTGTTAATAACATGGATTGTTTGAACCCTTCCGGTGAGCACCAGAAGTGTCTTGACAAAATTAAACCCGCTGAACACATCTTCAATCATTTATCTATCATTCATAAAAGTTTCATGTCTCAATCACTTACAATGACTAAAATCTCGCGGATATCAAATTCATTAAATAGATAGCTACCAGTACTTAAGTAATTGATATAACTCACCGGAAGTAGAATTAGATTGCTTATATAACATTGTATAGTTAAAATATATAAGGTCGTATACTAATATATTCATTCCATGTAAAATATACAAAAGAAGGGGGAACTTTTTTTAAGTGCTTCCGGTGACGACCGGAAGTGACGACGAATCAATCAAAATAAGGTAAACACAGATACATACTTTAGGCTATTATTATTGATTAGGCCAAAGTTTGGTTGTTCAAGTCGTCACCGTATTAGAGGTCTCGTGGAGTCATTTTTTTTGTCTCTTGACAAGGAAGTGGACAAACGGAAATTCTCAGTGACACAAGACCACTGCAGTTTATTGTTTATCAATTTTACTAAAATTGTCAAAGAAAAAGTCAAACTTTCAAACAGCTTGGTTTGTTTGAACCCTTCCGGTTAGGACCGGAAGTGACGGTCGACAAAATGAAAGTGGTTTAACACATTTTCTATCAAATGTTTATCATCTTTCTTAGTCTGGTGTATTGATCTCTTGACTTTCTGACATCTTGTGGGTAAAACAGTTATTTAAAAGAGGCTGACATATTTCAGATATTTCACCGGAAGTAGAATTTTTTTTATTTATTTAACATTTGATATATGACACATGTAAGGATGAACACTTATACTTTAATTCTCTATGAAATAAAATTAATGCACAAAAAATTAATTTTTAGAGGGCTTCCGGTGACGACCGGAAGTTATGACGAACAAAACAGAATAATTTGCAGACATCTACAACTAAAGATCTATAATTCTACAAAGTCTAAATGCCCAAGTCCTAATCATTATTTAGACCTCAATGTCACAAGTTTTTAACGCGGGACAGGAAACGGACGACAGGAAATGAACTTTCGAAAAAATGAAATAAATTCCTGAGGATAAAATTTTGTTCTATCACTCCTGCAAATTTCAAGAAAATCTATTGACCCATCTCTGAGAAATCTTCTAGACAAAAAATGGGGAACAAAAGTCGTACCCAATTTTCGAGCCGAAGTCAGCTCCTAAGAATGGCGCCACTGGCGTAAAACAAAAACAATAGAATCAACTTCAGACTATGGTCTACCTATCCTGAGAATTTCATATTCATGTCTCTGATAGTTTTAGAGTTTTAGTGTGCACAAAAAGGTCGTAAAAATGAACAAAATGGCTGATAAATCAGTACCGGAAGTGACGACAGGAAAATTATCAAAACTGTATTAAGTTCATATCGAGTATAATATACTGTGAAAAAATGGTGGATATCGGTCGAATAGTTCTCGAGAAATCGTCTGCACAAATTTTGAGGAAAAAAAAATAACTAGATACGATCTCGTTACCAGTAACGAGTAGGTTCTCCGTTCAATTTTTAAACGATACGATTAAGATATCAATGCAGAATTCCACCCTCAACCACTCCCTCTCAGATAATGCATACGATTGTCAATACACTTGAAATGTTTAACAAGTTATTTGTAATAGAGTTTACGAGTGTCTTGTCCCCTAATTTAAGGGGCCAGCCCCTATTTCCTGGTTTTTTAAACATAGTATTTCCTATTCAGCATAGCTGAATTTAAAATATAGACGAACTCAGCAGGCCTCTCACACCCATTTTTGGTACTGGGGCCGGGGCCGATAGATTGCAAAAAAATGCAACGTTTTGATTAAAATCGGGAATTTGTTTTCTTACTTTATACGTACAGTCCCCTGAACAAAAAACCAGGGTACCGGTATACTGATAGGATTTCTTAAAAATTAATATTTCTTTAAAAAATTATTTTTAAAACTGGGCACATGAGTATAACAATGAGAAGAACAGAAGTTTATTCATATAGTGTGATATAAATTTCTTAATGAAGATGTAAAATATCCCAAAGGTTTTTGTGTAATTACTATATATGTCAGAGAAAAAAATAAAACAGTTAATCAGAATTTCAAAAAATTTATCTTATTTGTATTGATGTAAAATTAATTTATTTTTGTATTTATACCTTTTACAAATAATAAGTTTTTTGATTGAGTAAGCAGAATGACAATATTTATAAAATTAGTTTCTTTACTTTTGTATATTTGTGGTATTAGTCCAACCCTCTGACCCACTTACTACTGTTTTGTAGAAGATCTGTTTAGACAGACATTTTTATAATAATTTTAACATTTACTGCAGAATTATAAATTATTAACAGCTTATCAACTAACTGTAATATCAGGATTAAAAGTATTAAACATTGTTTTTCAATTACACTGTCTCTGTCTGAGGAGATTATGGCTAAGTTACCGATCACAAGAACAAGTTTACAATGCGGTAGTGTTGCAAATCTTCAAAGTGCTTTTATTACTGCTGAATATACATGATATTTAGAATAAGTGTGGTTTTCTTTTATTTACATTATTTACAAAACACACTTAATTTTGGAAAAAAGATGCCCTTTTCACGTTGGGAATTGGGCCAAATATCGACCCATATTAAAGCGAATCGAGAGGTCTGGTTGAACTAAAGCATAACCTCAGCTTTGTGTACAATCATACAGAAGCACTGTGCGCAAAGCTCTGTATCTTGCTTATAACTCGAAGCTTGACTCTCAGATTGGTAAATAAAAACTTGTAAACAATTAAAACAAGAGAAAAATGCACTAAAACAAAGAAAAAACGATTCCTTTCTCATCATATATATACTAATGTATTTCTAGCAGCGAGAAAAATATCCGTTTAGATCGAAATTGTTGAGCATCTTAATAAAACATATTGCATTAATCAACCATTACGTAGAGATTGTACCGAATAACATGTACCAACGTAATAAATATTATTTTATGTTGTTAGTGCATCAGATTGTGTGCGATTCATATAAACGATCACCTGTCTAATTTACCTGTCTACACATAATAAATTTAAATTCTAAAATAAAGACAATGGTTCCTCTCAAGTCAAAACAAAAGAAACTAAACATGCTATACGAAAATCAAAACTAGCTAAAACCACCATCACAAATGAAAATGTCAACGCATTAAAATATTTAACTTCAATTTATCACATTCATTTCAGTTCAAGATGGCTGTTTCTAGCATAGACTGGTTTTCGATAAATGAAATCGAGTCTGAAGTTAAACCGATTGACCCCCATTTTCTTTGTCTTATTATTTTCGTAAATTGCTGAAGTTTGAAACAGAATTAGCCCTTAATTTTTGCAATTTATATTCTCTTTCCCCTAAGGACGATTTATGCTAAATTACTTTGAAATTGACTCAGAATGCATCCACCTTTTTCTACAGTTTTGAGGTTTTCTCAGCTTTGAATAAAAATCGGTTTTTCATTTCTGCAATTTATATTTGCCTTCCCATAAGGATGCTTTGTGCCGAATTTGGTTGAAATTGGCCAAGCGGTTTTACAGAAGAAGTTCAAAATGTAAAAAGTTTACAGACGGACAGACGGACGGACAGACAAAATGTGATTAGAATAGCTCACTTGAGCTTTCAGCTCAGGTGAGCTAAAAACCACTGAAAGATTAAGTGAACAAATTAGTAACAGTACCGATCAGACCCAACCTAACACCAGAGTAAACCCCCTCTAAACCCCGGGTATACTTTCTGGGTTTACTTTTTGAAAATTTGGGTCCACTTGGGGTTTACTTTGGGTTTACTCGGGGTTTACTTCAGAACTACTTTTGGAGTCAACTATACGCACTGAAGTTTGAAGCAGACCTGTATTTTATCTAATCATCCAACTGCCTGTGATTCCTGTCCCTTGTATATTCCGAATACACATATAGCGTCTGCTTTTAGGGTATACTTCTGATCGGGGTTTACTCTCTGTGTCCACCCTAGGTTTACTTGGAGTTTATTCTTGGTTTACTCTGGGTCCACTCTAGTAAACCCATAGTAAACCCAGAAAGTAAACCCAGGGTTTAGTTGGGCTTTACTTTCTGTTCGGTTGTGTCTGATCGGTACCGTAGCTGATTGAGTGTTGCTGTTATTTAGTTATACATGTAATGACCCGTAATGAAGGTTTGTAGGGGAGACCAACTCTGTAAATAAATAAATATTCACCAAGTTTACCAAGAGTTTAAAAAAGAATAAACAAGGGGGTAACAAACAAAGAGAAACGATGGCTTTATGTGTTTAAAACACAAAGAGGGCTAAAAAAATAAGTAGGTAAGTAATAAGACAAATAAAATATCAACCAAAAAAAACCAAAAAAACAAATAGAACTCTTATAAATTAAACAGATTGAGTAACGAGCTAACACATAGAATTAGGTCAATTAATGATATGTACTTAAAGATAAATATGATGATAGTAATACATTAAGAAAAACAATCAGGATACTTGAGTTGATGATTTTATTTATTCAATATATTAATTTAATTTGTTTATGCTGTCAGGGCTAATTGAGTTTAGTACATGCATCCGAAACTTTTCTTTGTCTTTCTCTTCCCATTTGTCTAATCGGATTTAAGAGAGAAAGAAAGAGAGACACACATACACCGAAAAAAAGACACAGAGAGAGAGAGAGAGAGAGATGGAGAGAGAGATAGAGAGACACAGTTTAAGGTCTAAAGTTAATCCTGAAATCCTAAAGGAAAGATTTACATACCATATCGCAATGAACGAATTACCATTTGCTGCTTGTAAAGAGGGGATGTCATTATTAAACAACTTGGGGCGGGGAAATAGATTATCATACATTTTCTAACTAATTAGGGATACAGCTGCACCTGTATCTACCAAAGCCCTAAATCTATTTTTACCTACTTTTAATAAACAGCTACTGGGGTTGTTAGTAAAATTAATTTCATATGTAAGTCTTTGTGTTTAAAGTTCTTTCTTCGGGCTTCAACGAATGAAGAACGTCTTAGTTTTCCAGTTTTTTGTTTGTCAAAAGAGGAGCGAATTTAGAAATGGCCCCTTATTTACTTGGTTGCCTAATTCATATGTTCGGCCTTGACGATTTGATGGTTTGCCCCGATTGTGCTGCGTTCTCCGATACAAACGCGAGCTCCAACAATCTGCACGCACATGACCTACTTAACCACAATTCCAACATTTCATAGGTGAACGGGGGTTCTGCTCTATATTATGGACGGGCTTGTTTTGACTGAGTCGTTTATTCATTGGAGGAGGGGACCTGACTTTGGGTATATTTTGAGGACATAATCGAGCCCTTTGAACCATCTGTTTGCATTTAAAACATCTACTATTTTGTGCATGGTCAATTTCCATTGGTTCTACATGCATTGTTTCTATTGAGGTAAGATAATCTGCTTTATCTTTAAATAAGGGAAGAATAGTATCAACATTTGAAAGAATTCGTCCGTTGGCATTACTTTGTACAAATTCTGTCATATTTGACTCTCTTATCGCTAGCCTCTGTCTCAGGTTTTGTTCTCGCATTGCTATTTGAATTGCGGATTCTAAATCCTTACAGTTTTCTCGCAAAATTTTCATTCTGATGTAGTCGAATGTTAACCCGTTACAAAAGATATCTACTAACTATTGTTGTACCAAAGTATATTTTTGTGTGTTTACTGTAGGCGTCTTCTGCGATTTGCAGTAGTCTCTCAGCGAACAACTGAACACTTAATTTGAATTGTGTCGAGTCCTATGCATTACTGCTAGCGCGTGTCTGGGATCTGTTATTTCTGCAAATCTATTTTTAAGGAATTCCCTGAGACCGTTCCAAAGTGGGATTTCTTCAGACGCATCTGTTTCATCTAAATACCTTTTAATATAATCCCCAACTGAACCCTTACTCGTTATGTACGCAAGCATGGGGATCTCATGACCTTGTTTCCCAGACATTACACTGTACTTTTCAACTTCTTTTATCCATGGTTTAAATTTTTCAGCATCCTTTTCAAAAGGAGTTAACACAGAAAATAGGGGCACTGAAAGTGCGGCTGTTATAGCTTTAACTTGACCAATGAAAAAATCTTTATCATCATCCTGATGGTTAACGAGTTTCATACAACCTCACATGATGATACATGTATGTTTTAAAAGTGTTTTGTTAAATATGTTCTTTTTGGGGGATTTTTTAACCTGTTTTTTGCCCTTTATTTTGTTTTGCTCCGACCCAACCCCGCGAATTGTTTTTCTAATTGCTCAATTTGATTTTTAAATTCTTTTTTATCAAATCCATCACCTGTTGCCATATCAGTTGCTTAAGAGGCAGTTGTAACAATATTACTATAACTATTTATAGTTGTACATTTGACAATGTGCCTAAGCGGCCACGCAAAAGATCATGTATTTTGTATATCACACAAGCGACATGGATTCCGATTGTGCGCGCTTTGTTATGATGATGTACCATGTGCTTCTAAATAAATAGCAGATCTCCACGTTCCTGTCTGAAGTTCTTGACATATTGATACATGGTGTCAGAAGTAAAAAAGTGAGTACGTTTTAAGTAACAGACACTTGCTTTGTGAAACATACATGGTATTGAGAAAAACGTCGAAGTACGTCTGTGGACCGAATTTCCTCGCATGCAGAGAAACGCAGCGTTGGAGTTTGAAGTAGACTTTATTCGTAAGAGCCGATGAGCATCACTGATCAGATTGACTTTAGTGAATCCTTACGACATTTATTCAATATGGGAGTCCAGGCAGCGGCCATGCAGAGTCACGTTCCGGTACCCCCGAAACTAGATTTAGGCGGGAACATTTCTCAAACATGGAAAACGTGGAAACAAATATGAAACTCTTACGTGATAGTGACAGGACTTGCAGACAAAGACAATGCGTACCAAGTGGCAACGTTTATTACCTGCATCGGACATGAAGCATTAGAGGTATATAACGGACTTCCGTTCAGAGATGAAAATGAAAAAAATGACCCCACTGTCATCCTAAGATTAATGGAGGAGTACTGTGTGGGAAAGACTAACACGATATATGAAAGGTACGTCTTTAACAAGCATCAGGAATCCAGTGAATCTGTGGACGCTTACGTCACGAAATTGAGGAAACTATCACTGACATGTGAGTTTGGCCAGTTAGCAGATCAGATGATACGAGACAGAATAGTATGTAGCATAAAAGACAATGCAGTTAGAAAAAAAGTTACTACAAGAAGCTGACTTGTCGTTACAGAAGTGCGTTGACATATGCCGAGCAGCTTAAAAGACTGCAACCCAGATTAAATCTATGAACCTGCAAGATGAAGTTCATGCACTGAACAAGTCATCTAGAAAACCTCTCAAGGCCAACGCTCCACACACGGAACAGAGAAAAGTAGGAAATCCTCATCACGCCGGGGGAAAACCTCATCACGCATCAGGGAAATCTCACCAAGCAAAGAAAACCTCGTGCAGCTTTTGTGGATATCAGCATCCAAGAGAAAAAGGAAGCTTTTCCAGCTTACGGCAAAGTCTGTGCAAATTGTGGCAACAAGAACTACTTTAAATCCGTATGCCGACAACCGGAGAAGAGAGTACATTGGTTGGAGAACTGCGACTCTGACTCTACATCTGATGATGAAATTCTCAGTGTGGAACATACCTCGGGAAAAGAACATCCAAAGAAATTATTCGCTCTTATGAAAATTCATGACCAGTCAAAACTAGTGAAGTTTCAGATTGACTGTGGTGCAATCTGCAATGTGTTAAGCCAGGACATTATCCCGAAAAATGTGAGAGTTCATAGAGGACAGCACACCTTGAGAGTCTATAGTTGCCAAGAGATGAAGACCATTGGTGCCTGCGAAATTACCTTGACCAATCCAAAATACGGAGAAAGTTATGATGAGAACTTTGTCGTTGTCAATAGCGGGTCACACCCCATTCTGGGTTCAAGCACAAGTCAACGTATGAAATTAATTGCTGTACAGCATGATAACATCATGAACATAGAGGACTCCGCTGAGGATCGGAAACTCTCTATGGAAGAAATTGAGAAGAAGTTTGGAGACATCTTCACTGGAAATGGACATTTCAGTGAACAAGTACATCTGGAAGTAGATAATACGGTTCCCCCAGTGAAACCTCCATTGCGACAAGTCCCAGTCGCAATCAAACCCCTACTACAGCAAGAGCTGAAAAGGCTGGATGGGTTACAAGTCATTGAAGCAGTGAACTAGCCAACTGACTGGGTCTCGAGCCTCTTAGCATTCAAGAAATCCAATGGCAAGTTACGTATTTGTATAGATCCGAAGCCTTTGAACAAGGCTCTGCGGCGCAGTCATTACCCACTACCGATAATCGAAGATATATTACCGGATTTAACAACAGTACGTATCTTCACACTCTGTCATGTGAAGAATGGGTTCTGGCACGTTGAGCTAGATGAGCCGTCCAGCTATCTTACAACCTTCGAAACTCCCTATGGACGTTATTGCTGGCGTCGTCTACCATTTGGGATCTCACCAGCACCGGGAATATTCCAGCATCGATTGGAACTAGCCATTCAAAACTTAACTGGTGTTAAAGCTATAGCAGATGACATCCTCATCTACGGAGAAGGAGAAAGTGAAGAGGAAGCCATACGTGACCATGATCAGAAGCTGAGCAGATTCCTATATCGTTGCCGTGAACAAGGAATCAAGTTGAACAAGGACAAGTTCAAGTTGCGACTAAAAGAAATGCCCTACATTGGACATGTACTGACAGCCAAGGGACTGAAGCCTGACCCTCATAAAGTACAGGCTATCATTGACTTTGAAACTCCTAAGGATGTAGCCGGTGTTTATAGATTCCTAGGACTAGTGAACTACCTAGCCAAGTTTATGAACAACTTAAGTGTCATGTGCGATCCGATTCGTTCCCTCATACACAAGAACGTTGTTTGGAGATGGACACATGAGCATGAAGAAGCCTTAAGCAAGATCAAAGAAGCAATATCACAAGCACCTGTATTGAAATACTTCGACTCGAAGCTAGAAACGACACTGCAGTGTGATGCATCAAGCACTGTACTTCGCGCAACCCTTCTACAGCAAGGACAGCCTATCGCTTATGCGAGCAGAGCCTTGACTCCAGCTGAACAGCAGTATGCACAGATTGAATAAGAGCTATTGGATGTGGTGTTTGGAATGGAACGATTCAACCAGTACACATATGGAAGAAAAGTACTTGTGGAAAGCGACCACAAACCCTTAGAAATAATTCACAAGAAACCTCTGATCTCCGCTCCAAAACGCCTTCAACGCATGTTTTTAAGACTTTAGAAGTATGAAATTGAGATCATGTACAAGCCAGGCAAGGAAATGTACGTGGCAGACGCT
Organism: Magallana angulata; assembly: GCF_025612915.1. Taxonomy (NCBI): domain Eukaryota; kingdom Metazoa; phylum Mollusca; class Bivalvia; order Ostreida; family Ostreidae; genus Magallana; species Magallana angulata. The sequence goes on from NC_069112.1 coordinate 61,639,416, forward strand.
CTATCCAGAGCTCATCCCAAGAAACTATCCAAAGAAGCTTGTACAGAAGATGTGTTCAAGATATTTGAAGATATCAACATGGTGGAATAACTACCAATCTCACAAGCAAGGATGTTGAAGATTAAACAAACTAGTGACGTAACACACGAGTTGCTGAAGAAAACTATCCTTGAAGGATGGCCGAGAACCAAGGAAAGTACACCCATGGAAGTGCACCCTTACTTTCATGTGAGAGATGAACTTTCCGTCCAAGATGGTATCGTATACAGAGGAACCTGCTGTGTCATACCAAAGGGATTACGGGCAGAAGTAATAAGGAAGCTTCACCAGTCACACATTGGAGCAGAAGGGTGCCTTTGCAAAGCCAGAGAATGTGTGTATTGGCCAGTCATGAACTCAGAAATCAAGGATCTAGTCTCTAAGTGTGACACTTGTAGAACTTATGAACCGTCACAACAGAAAGAAACTCTCATCTCCCATGAGACACCTAACCGTCCGTGGTCTGTAGTAGGAGTAGACCTTTTCCAGTCACCAGTCAGCAATGACCAGTACCTCATCACAGTAGACTACTTCAGCAATTTCTTCGAAATAGACAGATTGGAGACCACTTCATCAGCACCGGTGATCAACAAGTTAAAACAACACTTCGCTAGGCATGGAATTCCAGACAAAGTCATCAGTGACAATGGACCCCAATTTTCCTCTCAACAATTCAGTAACTTTAAGCATATGTGGGAATTCGACCATAGAACATCGATTCCAGCCTACCCACAATCAAATGGGAAAGCAGAAAATGCAGTTAAATCAGCAAAGCAACTGATGAGAAAAGCTAAACACAGTGGACAAGACCCATGGCTTGCTGTACTGGATTTCAGAAACACACCATCCCAGGGTATTTGAGAGAGTCCGTGTCAGCGACTAATGAACCGTAGAACCAAAAGCTGATGCCTGTAAAAGAATCACTACTCTCATATGTTGGTGATCGAGCTAACATCAAAAACATGAGGAAGGAAAAAGACAGACAAGCGCACTACTATAACCGAACAGCGAAAGACCTACGCGAATTGCAACCAGGAGACACAGTGCGAATGAAGCCAACACAACTGCGAGACAAGGAGTGGAAGAAAGGAACAATCATCGGAAGAGAAGGATCCAGATCGTATAACGTGCAAACTCAAGACGGAACGTACAGGAGAAACCGATCTCACCTAAAAGATACACGTGAGGAAAGAAATGACTTTACGGTATTTCCGGAATACACATCACCGTCTATCGAAGATCTTCCTGAGAACGATCGAAAACCAGCCATAGATGAAACTGCTGACCTGGAACAAAACGCAAATGACCAACAAATGGTAATTACGAGCAGTGAAGTAACAACTAACAGAGAGTCCGCTCCGACCACTCGTTATGGCCGCGTTGTGAAACCACCACGTTATTTGGAGAACTATGTGCAAGCGGTGTACAATGTCTGACTGTGGTGAACTGTTGTCTTTGCATTATTTTCAAAGTCTAGTCAAATGTAAAGTTTTAGATATTTTTGCATAATATTGTCAAGCTAGTCAATATTTACAAGTAGCTGTAGATCTTTTCCTTTTGTTCATATTGTTTGATAAAAAAAGGGAGATGTAACAATATTACTATAACTATTTATAGTTGTACATTTGACAATGTGCCTAAACGGCCACGCAAAAGATCATGTATTTTGTATATCACACAAGCGACATCGATTCCGATTGTGCGCGCTTTGTTATGATGATGTACCATGTGCTTCTAAATAAATAGTAGATCTCCACGTTCCTGTCTGAAGTTCTTGACATATTGATACAGCAGTCTACGGTAGAACCATGCAAATGGCTATCAATGGAAGTATATCGAAATTTCATGAGACTTGGCACAAATACTCATGATAACCTAACTTGATTATGATGAGAAGGATTTTGATTTCATTACATCAGTAACCATGGAAACGGATGGCACCTTGGTTTTCCCTTGTTCTATTTATAGAACTTTTGAAAAATTAGACAGTATGCAATTTTTTTTAGTTTATTGGAAATATTACACACTGCAATTGAATGAAACTCATTTCTTCACATTGTGAAAACCCAAAGTAATTTTAAATAACATGAATTTCAATTTCTAAACACAATACACAGAGATATGAGGGCCTTAACTTCATGAAAATACTGAAATTTTACCAAAATTGACCTATTTGCACTAAAACCAGCATAACTGCCCAAGAAACGCATCAATTTATATATTATTTTGTCAGCTTAAAGAGTCTTTACTTTTCTTTAATCTGTTTGATGGAATTTGGTTGCAAATAAATTCAGTGGAAATATCGGGGGGGGGGGGGGGGGTAGACATGGTGTACAATTACTTAGAGTAGGAAAAAAACTGTTACATAATTATTTGGATATTCCTCGCCAAATAGAAAAACTTATATTGAACAATTAGGTAGTCTTAAATATGATTAAAATTAAACATGTACACACATCATTTCTATGGATTGTCCTCAGTCGGGGGGGGGGGGGGGGGGTGCAATTGATAGGAAACTTGGACCATTAAGCATTAAGGTAGAGTTTGCAATCCAATACAATTTGAATCTGTTGAGTATTGTATACATGTCATACATCGTTTTGTCCAGGAAAAAAGAGCTCTATTATTGTAAATGGTTCTAAATAATATTGCCCCCGTCTTGTTTGAATTATTCACTCTTGCAATTTTAAGCCCTATGCTGTAATGTATCTATAATTTGTTATCTAGAATGTGTTTCCCCCATAAATAAATTTCTCGGAAAACTTCCCGGTATTTGATTATATGTTTTCATTATGAACGTTGTGCAATAATGAAAAATATGAACTTTCATAATTTAAAGATTTGTTTATCAATTTATGAATGGCACTATTCTATTTCAAGAGATATTATCCTTAAGGTAGTTTGGAACACTTCCATGTTGTTACGCATTGTTTATCGAAATAAACAATAAAATGATGTGTAATGACATGTATATATTAAGTAGTTTCTTTCCCAACATTGTCACCTAACATCGTAGTACAGTGGGTTAGATGGTGTACTATGAATCTGAAAGTCATGAGTTCAAATCATGCTCGGGGTTTTACAATTTTTACCTCTCTAAATAAAAGCTATTTTTTGGTCAAATATTGTAAAATTTGAAAATTCTAACCCGATGAAGTTATTTGAATAATAAAGTACATTAAACCATAATAATATTGACAGATGTCCCATACCACCTTAATTTATATAAGTATCCACTTTGACATAAAACTGTTAAAATACAATAACAATCGATTTCATGTTACATGTATTCAAATTTTAATGAGTGTAGTGTATCAAACAATTCTTATTATCATATATTTTTAAGCAAAGTTTACAACATTAGCATTATGATAAGATGGTATTTGAGAAAAACACAACAAATTACAATCTTTTAACTTAATTTATAACCTGTTCAATATTCATGGATTGTTTGTTACAGTAATGAACTTAAAAAAGTACATATTACCACCTGATAGGAAAAACATGCCTACATGTAACACTCGTTTATAAGAAATACTTGAAATGAGCCTTAATTTGCTTCAAATGGAGCAAAAACAAAGATCAAATTATTCCAGTTATTTACATGAAATACGACTAGCCATTCTTTACACAACTGTGCAATAAAATAGAGATGCATTTTAACCTTCAATGAATACATAAGATGGAGAATTTCAATTTCAGAATAAAAGTTACAAAATTTGTGAATTGAAACATTCATTATTCAGTAACTTAAGAATAATAGATAGAGATGTGCAATTAATTTGAATTATGAAAGCTATCATAATCAACTAATACAGGTATCCCTATTAGCCAAATAACAACATCAATAATACATGTAGTGCTATTAGTCAAATAAAATCATCAATTTATACATGTAGCGCTATTGGACAACTATTATCAATTAATACATGTATCACTATTGGCCAAATAACAACATCAATTAATACATGTAACACTATAAGTAACTACATGTATTAGCATTAATAACCAAACAACATCAATTCACACATGTAGCACTTATCTATTAGTCAAATAAAATCATCAATGTATACATGTAGTGCTATTAGACAACTATTAACATCATACATGTTGCACTAAAAGCTAAATAACATCATCGATTTATACATGTAGCACTAAAAACCAAACAACATCAATTCATACATGAAGCACTATTTGCCAAAAAACATCATCAATTTAAACATGTAGCAATTTTAGACAACTATGAACATAAATGTATGTATGTACGTTTAACTATTGGCCAAATAACATCACCAATTCATGTTGCGCTGTTAGCCAAAAAACCTCATCAATTCATACATGTAGCACTATTAGTCTAAAAACATCACCAATTCAAACGTTAAGCACAATTATCTAGCCAAGTAACATCATCCATTCACACAAGTGCTGTAAGACAACTTTTATCATCAAATCATTCATAAAATGCCATTTTCTAGCTTACATCCTTAATTGATACATGTAGCGCTATTAGCCAAATAAAATAATCAATTCATACCTGTAGTGCTATTAGTCCAAACATTATCAATTCTTATACATGTAGTGTTAATAGAGGACTAACATCATTATTCATACATGAAATGCTTTTAAAGAACTGACAACATCAATGTTTTTATCAAACTTACATTATCAATTCATTATTGTAGCACTATTAGACAAACAAAATGATCAATTCATACATGTAGCACTACTAACCAACATTCATACATGTAGCACTATTGGCCAAATAACATTATCAATTCATACAAGTGATGTTAGACAAAATTTATCATCAAATCATTAATGAGGTGTTATTATCTAGCTTACATCCTTAATTGATACATATTTATTACATGTTTGTCTATTAGAGATCTAACATAATCAATTTATACCTGTAGCACTATTAGGCGACTTACATCATTCATACACATATAGTGCAATTAGAGGACTAACATCATCAATTCATGCATGTATCACATTTAACCAAATAATATCATCAAGTGACTGTGATACATCATTGGAAACTTTAAATTGAAATTCTAGCTGGCAAGAGTTTGAACAATAACTTAACTAAAAAGACAAATTCTGATTTTCTATACATCAATACTAAAAGTATCAACATGTATACATTTACACCAGTGTGACAGTATCAGGAAATTGGATACCATTTCAAGAATAACAGATATCAGAAGTAATCACCCTCACATTCAAAGTGAAAGAGTATATCCTATACGAAATTGTTCTTAACCAAGTGTCAGTTCAGAGACAATACTGGATAATACTTGGCTACGTTCAATGGCAACAAGATCACTGATTACATTTTGAAGATCTTCATCATTTTCTGCACTTTCCTCGCCTTTCACTATGTTGGATACTTTCTGTTTTTCAAACATAAGTTTCTAAAGAAGCTTCTAATCTGTTGAGGAGAGAGCCATTCATCTGGAGAAAACACTCTGTTTCCCTCTCCATCTGTTTCAGATCCCATTTGTCTAGCAGCTGTGTGTGGACTTGGTTATTTCCCCGTCTCTTCTCCATTTCTGAACAAGACAGTGAGGTAATTTCTCACCTTTCCAGAAAAGCGGGATGTCTTTTTTTCTTCGTTTTAGAACGTAGCCATTGCTTTCACAGAAATTTGTTGGTTGTTCAAAAACCTCTAGGACAGATGAGATAATTTGTTGATTAAGTCGAAGTTCACTGCACTGTGCTGACCAACGCCTTTTACTCCTGTCCTCAAGGGTGTCCAACTGCTGTTCATCATAGACATGCTGACCGACAGAAAGGTGTTGGACAAGTTGGTTCTCTTTCCGAAATACTTTAATGCAGTCTGGATCAATGTAAGGAAAATGGTTCGGTTGTTTAACTCCTTGAATGGTAGTTGGCTTTGGGTCTGGCTGTTTCACTCCAGAGAAGACCTGAAGAATACCAAATGCATATAGTAATTTAAAATACATGTACCTAAACTCAGAAATAACCATATACCCCAGGTATTAAAAATATATGTTTTGTATTCTTAAAATTTGACAATATTTGTTAAAATAATCAAATAAACATGTAAAACAATTTCCTGAGTAAGATTCTAAAGCTATTTTGCAATGGAACATCCTATAAACAGTTTCTAAGTTACTGATTTTACTCTAATTACTAACTCTGATATATATTTTTCTAGAAATGTTTAAGCTGTGCATATTAGACTACTATTAGTAACAATATGTACTCTAATATGCTGCAATTTGACAAAATGTGTCATTTTGATGCAAACTGTAAAATGATTGAAATAGTTACAATGTACTTACCAAGTTCTCATCTTTCAATAGCAACTTTTCTGAAATTCTAGTCATATCTTCTGCTGAAATAAGCTTTCCTCTAAGGCCATATGCTTTATATGCCATCATTCCATCATTTTGAAAAATGAAATTGTTATGCTGTGATATCTGGAAGGATTTGAGCTGTCCAGAAAGCACTGGTGTTTGGGGTTCAGCTAATAGATCTACTACTGAGATTTACATGTTTCTGATGCCACCACAGGATGAATGACCATCTTTAAGTCCTCCTTAAAGATAGCTTAAAGGTGTTTAAAGGTAGCTTAAAGACGATCTTTAAGCCACCTTTAAGCTACCTTTAAGCTATAAGTATTGCTTAAAGGTGGCTTAAAGAAAGCGTAAAGATTGCTTAAAGGCAGCTTAAAGACTATCTTTAAGCCACCTTTAAGCCACCTTTAAGGACAACTTATAGGTCCTTAATGTCCAAACTTCTTTAAGCCACCTTTAAGCCACCTTTAAGCTACCTTTAAGCCACCTTTAAGCCATTAAAAAAAATTTAATTCAATATTGTGCTTAATTTCCAACAAAATGTATTAACTTTATGAAAGAAAAGGTATTAAAACGGTTTTTGTTCTAGAAAGAAAAATGAAAAAAAAACCCAAAAAAAAAAACCGGCCGCGGCGAGAATTGAACCCGGGACCCTTAGTTTACTAGTATCACCACACCTCCTCTGCGCCACGGCAACTTACTTATATATGAGCGTTTTTATATCCTATTTATAAGTGGATATTGAATCACTGTATTGAATGTGTTTACTTGAAAAGATTTTGACAAACCATTCAGTTTGTAACAATCAATTATATCTAATTTATAAATTACATGCATGCATGTATTTAGAATGAAATACGGAACTTGGTCTTCAGTGAACAAAAATATATTATACCTAAATGGAAACCGTAGGTTCACTATAGTAGGCTTTCTTAGTTAATAAATTTAAACCGAGTAGATATACGTTCATCTAATTTATAGCTATAAAAATGTAAGAAAGAAAATGAAATCATTTCTTTTATTAAATGCATTGATACTATTAGGGTATTTGTTCAATTTCCCGCAATTTCCCGGTTTTCATGATCGCGGCGCCGTTCCAATATGTTTAAATATTTACATGTAATTGTATGTACATGTACATGATTTTTAAAATATCAATTCTATAACAAACAAAATTACCAATTACCGGTGACATATTTACTGCATGTGGCAATTGCAAATGACTTGTACATACAATTGTATGATGTGCCAGGCCGGGTATATTTGACATATTTACCCTTATACATATATTTAAATAATCAACCCCTATTTACGATCACCGGTACATTAATTAATTAGCCTCAAGATTTTACTCTTACATACATGTTTCGTTAATTTGTAGACGTAACATCTTTGAAACCCAGAGCTAGGAAATAATACTTTGAAAATGAATTACAAATGTAAATTAACTTTTATTCACTAGACTTATCGTATACTCGTACATACTAAGATTCAACGCCTTTAGAAACCCTGACGTGCACCTGGGCACACGACACACCTGTTGTGTATATCTTGTATATTCTGTGTTAGTTCCAGGGGTTTTCTTAAGTTGGACAAACAATAGACTTTAATTAGATATACACAAACATGCACCTGGGCACACGACACAACTGCTGTGTATATCTTGTATATTCTGTGTTAGTTCCAGGGGTTTTCTTAAGTTGGACAAACAATAGACTCTAATTAGATATACACAAACGAACAAAACTATGTCTAGACAAACAAAGCAGTAATATCCTGCCCGATATAACAAAGGCATTTGAGAGTCTTTTCATCTTTAACATGTATCTAGCAGATCTAGAGTTAGAAATAATGAAAATTGAAAAAAAATACAAACCTTAAACCGATTAACAAATTAAATCATGCATTTTTGGTTCATTATCTTTATTTTGCTTAATAACCGGATGAACTGAGAGAGAGAGAGAGAGAGAGAGAGAGAGAGAGAGAGAGAGAGAGAGAGAGATTTTTTTTTCACCGATTAATTTATAATAGGGAACAAACATACTTTAATTAGTTTTATGCACATATTAAGATACAGAGACTGCGCTCATACCTACAATAATTTTGAAACCCCCCAAAAATTATAAAGAATTTTATAACGGCAATCTGTGTCCATCAGAGCGGTGCTGATGATAGCGATCTGTGTTTAATGGAGCGACGATTAAAACCGCCTGGAACACCCCCCCCCTTCCTTGGAAATTATATTTTCACTCGGATGACCCCCTCCCATCTCTATAAAAGAGCTTTTGCATTTAATATATGTGTTTATTGTTCAGCTTGATCAATATTGACTTAAAGGCCACTTAAAGACAGTGTAAAGGCAGTGTAAAGAGAGCGTAAATGCCACTTAAAGATGCTTAAAGGTGGCTTAAAGGTGGCTTAAAGGTAGCTTAAAGAAGTTTGGACATTAAGGACCTATAAGCACTTGCTTAAAGGTGACTTAAAGGCAGCTTAAAGGTTGTATAGCCTTTAAGCTCCTTTAAGTCACCTTTAAGCCACCTTTAAGGGCTTGCTTAAAGATGGTTTTTCGCCCTGTGCACTGTGACTTTCAAGTGCCAACTTCATCTGTTTAGCATTGAGAATGTCATTACCGTCATTCACATAGTTCAGCATGTGAAGTCTGCAAGTTCCAGTCCGTGAGTCACACAGGTCCTTGCCTGATTGAGCTTCGCTAAAATTGTACTCCTTTATAGATAATGGCAGCTCATCACGGAATTTCTACAGGTAGGATAGCATTGGGCGTGTATGATAGCATCCAGCATTATCTGATCTTATATATGCATCCCTAAGATGTGGATGAAGAGACTTTATTGTCTAGAAAGCATCACCAAAGATCTGACTCACCAAGTGCCAACCCTGCTTTCCTTCTTCAATGAGATGAATCATAGAAATGATGTCAAACTTGTTATTGTTGTCAATGTCATCTGAATGTGGGTGACAGATAACAGCACAAATCATGTGCCAACTAATGCCCTGCTTCCCAAACTACTCACTCTGTGTCTCACGGAAAGTCTGGGGCAAGTACTTCATGGCCCAATCGGCAATTATCAACACCTCATGTGACTTCAAGTTTTGGAGAATGTTCCTTTTACACAAGTCCTGATTAACATTCCTGATTAAATGACCCCTCCACGCCCAAACTTTCTCTGCTGACACTTAAGTCATGAATTTCGGTTCTAACACTACATGATGTCACAAGACTCACAGGTACCAGTGTGAGCATGCTGGCACTCTTCTTCCGACAATGCATATTGTATACAGTGTTGAGCACAGTCACTTTCAGGTCTGATGTGACTTCTAAACCCACTCTTTATATGCGGCTTCAAAGTGTCAATCTTTCCTTTACGTTCAGATATTCTAATCTCTGGAAGTGCAAGATTTGACAAAATCTTCTTCAAGGTATCGATGCCCTCTAGACCATCATTAAAATGGTTGTCCAAACCATGTAGAGATTGAAGCTGGCAGGCTGCACATGCCTTGATAATTTTGTAAAGAGTTGCCCTGAATGGAGAAATTAGAGAATTCTCCTTTGCAGTAGTTTTCATATGTTGTAATAAGCCGAGAAGCAATCATTGTTCTAATCATCTTTGGAACTTTCACTGTAAGGCCTGAGGATAACTTCAAGTTTTTTTTATCCAAATCCGACAACTTGAAGATAACACGGAGCACAAATGAATTCAATAAAGTGATGAATTTTCTCCTTTGAAAGACGTAGTCGGGATATTTTTGGTGGAGTTACATACTGTCCAGGTCCATGTGTTGAAGCGTACTTTCTTGCAGCATCAATTTTGTAGATGGTCAATCCTTCAATAAATGTCTGAAGCTCTGACTTAGTGTACATTCCCACAATTATGAAAAAAAAACCTGGATCTTAATTGTGTTATCTTCAGCTTTTTGGTAAGCTTCTACAACAGTCTCCGTGAGGGGATCTTTAATTCTGGGTTCCTGATCTTTAGGTTTTATGATTTCGAAGACATCCTTCATCAAGAGGGAGCCCTGGGATGGTGCAATGCTTTCACAAACATATTGGAAGGCAGAACGAGCTTAACGTATGTAGTACATTCTCGTTGAATACTGAAGTTGATCAAGATTCATTGATGGCTGTGATTTTAAGGGGGAGTACTTTCCATCTGACATTAATTCCATAGGTTCATTAAAGATTTCACGCTGTGATCTTTCATCTTTGGACCAATCAGACCCCACAGTTTTCTGAGATGACAGAAGATCAAAATCTAAAAATAAATATAACAATAAATATATATACAAATGTATATATTCCTTCAAATATATTTATTCAAAGTATTAGACTAAACCCAGCTGTTGGATACACGCACACACACACACACACACACACACACACACACACACACACACACACATATATATATATATATATATATATATATATATATATATATATATATATATATAATAAAAAATGAGTGAAAGGTGATATCACACAGTATAAATAATCAAAAAAGAAAAAGAAAACTAGACACGATCTCGTTGCGAGCAACGAGGAGGTCTTCCGTCTGATTTTAGAATTTGAGATACATATTCGATCTTGATTTTGCTATTTAACAGCTAAACATGATTTAGAATAGAAAAACAGGGTCTACATTCTAAGGGCCAGATACTATTTTGTTTCAGGGATAAGAGCTTTGTTCAACAAATGTTTTGAAATTTTTCACCGTTCTTCAGATATCTGAGAAAAAAAAGTTTTAGGGGCCAATTCCTTATCGCCTTATTGGAGCCGCTGAACCAAATTTTGAAGGTTGCATTTTGTAAAGTACATCATTTTGAGCAAATCATATCACAAACTATTCCTCAGTAAAGGGCTACAAATAAAAGACTTTAAAGCCCTTTGGACCCCTAATTTTAGGGGCCAGCCCCTTTTTCTTGATATCAAATAAAAGGTCATTTAAATATGAACACATTTTGTTCAACAACTATTTAGAAATTTGTTACCGTTCTTGAGATATATGGGAAAGAACATTTTAGGGGCCGATCCCTAAACTCCTTATATGGGCCGTTTAACGAAATTTTGAAAATTGCATATGATTTAATACATCATTCTGAGCATCTTTTCTTCTATACTGCATTTCAAAATATTTTTCCCTTCTGAGATATATGTAATCAAAATTCTGGATTTTTGGCCCCTAAAAACCCCTAATTACGTAAGACATAATGAAATCATTACATTGCTTGGATACATAACTGTAAAATAAACATATTTGCTTCTATAACTAATCACAAAATATCCCTCAGTTAAGGGCTACAGATGAAAGACTTTAGAGCCCTTTGGAACCCTAATTTTAGGGGCCAGCCCCTTTTTCTCGATATCAAATGAAAGGTCTTGTAAATATGAACTTTTTTTGCATTACATGTGTTAACAAAATATTTTTCAGAAAAGAGATAAACCAAGAAAACCATGAAAAATTACGACGTTTTTTTAGTATCAATTTTCCGGACCAGGCGAGCTTTAACGCCTTTTGAGAATGACAAATTTGAATGCCAAATTGCACATCTACAATCTCTTGTCTACAATCCCTGAAAGTTTGAACTCAATATCTTTTACCGTTTAGGAGGAGATCCCTGGACAAGCCGACCCTCTGAAAATCACTAAAACGTCATTTTCTCAAGAACGGAAATGGCGTCATCAAAATAAAAAAATGTATATTAAGTTCGGACTATTATCTATTAGATCTGAAAGTTTCACGAAAATCGGTTCGGCCATTTCCGAGAAATCGCCTGCACAAATTTTGTAAGAAAAAAAAAAATAATAATAATAGGGAAAAAGAAACCGAACGAAAACAATAAGGTCTTCCGTTGGAAAACGGAAGACCTTAATGAACAGTTCCAAAATTGATTTTTTTTTCATGACTTAAAGAATACCATAATAACATTGCATGTTTTTTTTCCTTCTTTTTATTTGACAGTGTAAGTTAACAGTGAATGACTAGGTGCTGTATTTCTTATTTGTTATTTTTCATCCTAATTATTGATAGAATACAATGTTAGAGTAAGCTCCCAAGGCACTCCGAATAAATCGTTTGCATAACATTTATCATGAGTTCACCGTTCACTTTGCGCTTTTGTTTCAATTGCGTATTGCGTTCGCTCATTGTTCATCACTCATAAGCTCTCACCAAATTCCATTCAGAGTTCGCTAACCGTTCAAGTGGAAACGTAGAACACTTCATGGACTGTAACTGAAGTCATCAGAATCAATCGCTGCACAAAGTTTTATATTTATCAGGCAAAGGGTTCTCAATTGAAAGATAATGAGTACAAGATTTACTTCCTAATACACTTCTGTATATGAAAAAGTTCTTAAAAGTGGTTCTTAAAAATTCACAATATTGCCATCTGGGAATTAATATAATTTTAACTTCATATAATCAGAATATTTTTATCTGAGGGGCACATGTATTTGTCGTACCTGAATCTGGTGTCTGAGAGCATGGTGCACTATCGCTTTTGGTAATTTCTGGAGCATCAATTCTTCTATCCGTGTCTAAAAATAAAATTGAAAAATGTATGTATATATCCAAAATAGCAAATTAAACTTTGTCTTTTCAGTTTGTACAAGTCATACTTCACAAGGACCAACTTGTGATAGGTCTTTGTATTGAAATCTTGAGATTTATATTCTACATGTAATTCATAACTGCACAGCTACACCTGTACATGTTGCATGTGAACATGATACACAATGTTTTGTTCTAAATGGGTTGGGATCACCCCCCCCCCCCCCCTCCCCCAAATAAGAAAATATTTTTCAGGTATGTGCAATATTATAATATATGAAATATAATATATAACAGAGCATTATGCACATGGTATCACCTTACCTGATATTTCCATACTGTCTTCAGGTACAAAACGTTGCCTTTCATTCTCTTGGTCCTCTGAAAGAACAAAAAAAAAAGCTCACTTAATCAATGTATTATTCATTCAAAATGATGATCAGCAACAAAACAACCACAACACTAGACAATACAAATGATTCTATTAAATTGTAAAATATAATTTTTTTTTCTCTGTTATACCTCTTGGGTGAGATCTATCAGCGTCCATTGCTTCAGAATCTGTAGTTCTCTCTAATAAACAGCATATTTCTACAAAAAAGTACATGTAATGTATATAATATAATCTAATATAACGTATATGTAATCTATATAAATCTTATTTTTGATTTTCATTCACAATCTCTAATGTACATATACAAATATCAATTGGATATCCCAAGTGTTGATTAGTTGAACTCTATTGACATTTTATAATATAACTAAATACAAAGTGTAGACGATTAAAGATTTTGATCCAAAAGATATTTTTATTATCAGTTACTCTAATGTTGTCCAGCTAAACAAGTTTTCAGCATGAATACAAACTAAAAGCTATCTTAAGGAGTCTCGGGGGAGAATTTTTCAAACATACGATTTCCTTTAAATTTTTTACAGTGAAATGTCAACTTATGAGTAAACTATGTGCAAAAAATAAAGTAAATTGACCGGATAGTTTATCTGTTTGTCGCGCTCAAATTTTGGTCGTATGTCCGATTCATCACCGACATTTTATATATGATTATACAGGAAAATGAGGGTTTTCATTTTCAATTTCATATTTAAAAAATTACATACATACGATTTTCTTTAAATTTTCAGCGATGGAAGGGCCACGTATAAGTAAACTTTTTGCCAAATTAAAACGAAATTGACTGGATGGTTTTTAGGCTATCCGTCCTCATAGCTTGATCCTATAAACGTGCTGTGCCAGCCATTTTACATTATAGAATTGTATAAAACAAAAGGATGTTAACGAATCAAATTTAATTTAATTTGTATTAAATACATTTCCACTCACACAGAACGTACAAGGGTCGCATATGTGTTTTTATTTTGCAAATTATAGTTTTGATTTTAATTATTGACGCTGTAATAGAAAATGCACGACGTTAATTTTTGTCAATTGTTACGTCAGAGTCTCAACTGACGTCACCCTAAGACGTTTACTCCGACGACAATAACGTCGATTTTGAAGAAGCGGCGAAAAAATTAAAATACTTCTGACATTATTCTAACGATTCATATCACTTAAAATAAATTTTTGATAAGTAACTTTTCTGAAATAAAAACGTTTCATGATAACCTGCATCATTGAACATTTTACTTTAAATTTGTGTTTTACAACAGTAATGCGCAATACCCTGCGCAGAGGGCGCACAATTTTAAACCCACTACCGACCTTAATGATAAAAAAAACATTTACCCTTTGAAATACCCTTTTATTTTTAAACCTTTTTATGTGTCAATCTGTGTTGTTCTCTTAAATGCTTCAGTGAGAGAAGCAGGTCTGGCATACCCCCCCCCCCCCCCTCAATATCTATGGTATGAAAATATCAGACAACATTTGTTCTTACATGTAGTACTCCTCAACCCCTTTGTATTTATATTTTCTGTTTCATATAAAATGTGCAACAAAGTTGTATGAGTTGAATACATCATAATAATTCAGTCAATCAATTGTGTAAGAAACACACCTTTCAACTCATCCTTCATATCTGCATTTTTCTTGAAACAGTTTTTATGCTTCTCAATACATCTTCTGCAAACACATATTAATGGTAATATTCCGAACATTATTCTGATATATCAATGCATTATTTCCCTGTAAACATTGGTTCATTTGCTGTTCTTTAACAGAGTTTTTGTTCATTTTCAAAACAATAATTTATCAATGACAACATATAAGAAAATTGAGATCAAGCATGGGTTTAAAACAGCAAAAAAATTGCTTTCAAATATGTGTGAGTATTTCAACAAGTAAATTTCAGATTTAGAACACTTTAACACTATAAAAAATGTACTGTACATATACATCTTTTCCATAGAATGGCATAGATATCTAATCAAATGTGGCGGGGGGGGGGGGGGAGAGAGTTTTAAACTGATTAGATATTGACAAGATTGATATGTATTGATACATGTAGTAGGTCCTAGCAATATTTACTGGTACACATAATTGGACTGTCATATAAATATTTTTGGTATGTTAAGAATTATGTCATTACGTAAAGGCGAGGGTTTTCTTACCAGAACCAGTGGGAACATGTGTGCTCAGCTTCACCCATATCTCTCGGCTTTGAATGAATGTAATTCCCCTCGCGACTGTGCCAGATTGAGATTTGTCATGTAGTGGATGGCAGCATGTTCTCCTTTTTCTTTTCCATTGAATCCCAAATTCTTGCCTGTGTTTAGCACATACACGCCCGCTGAACTTTGACAGCCTCAGCCCATGCACACCAGCACGGTTAAGAATTAACAATGGTTCTGGTATGTGAGCAAAATCTGACTCAGAGGTACATTTAAAAAATCTCAAGTTTGCTGAAGTCTCTTTCTTACAGTCTTGAAGTATATAAACTGCTTTCTCTTTACAATTTTCACCAAAACTACATTTCAAACCATCCATCTTGTTGACATCTGATTTCTCCAATCATTCTTCTTTATCTTCTTTTCACGAGAGTTCCACAAAGGGAGAAAATTTAATCTCTAAAAATTCGGAATTTAAACACCGGAAAATAAGCTTAATATTTATTTGCAACCAAATTCCCATTCAGGTATATTTTTTTTATGGATAATTCTATTTTTTTAACCAAGAAGTTCTAAATTTAAAACGTTTCTTGGGGTTTTATATCCTGCTATGAGAAGTTAAGTGTGATGGACATTACCTATCTTATTATAATATTTGATCATCTAGCTTAAAATCAAAGAATGAATTAAAAAATATTTGTGCACCAAATCAAAGGTATTTGTATCAGATGTTATGTGAATCTGACTTTAGGTATGATTAAACTCTATTTAATACTTGAATGACTATCTGAAATAAGCCTTATTCATGCATGACATTTATCATGAATAATGAGCTAAAAATAGAAATGGTCTATCTGGGGGATTTCGGTGGTGCAGATATTTTTAACCATGAAAATTTGATAAAATAGACAATATACTTTAGATATATCCAGATGAACTATGAAAATTAATCTACACCCTTCATTATAAAACTTTGATTTTGCATGGTTCTATCGAAGACTGCCACTTAAACAAAATTATTTACTGCGAGATAGCTATAAGAAACATATAAAAATAGTCCTTACCTTAATTTGTTTTCAAACTCGCTAAGTCCTGGTCACGGACACCAAGAAAGCTCGTGTAACCCTTCCATCTTATTGATCCACTTGAGGGTCAGCTCAAACTTAGTAATCACCAAGTCCAGTAGTTCTTCCAGCAGTTTTATTAAAGTCAAAATTACAACAATTAAAAGTAGCCCATTAAAAGAATCTGTTCAACATCACTTTACATGGGTATATATAACATTTCACTTGTGATGGTCAGTCCTGACTTGTTCGGACCATCTACGATAATTATGAGTGAACATTTACTGTTAAAATTCCAAAGTAATATTGTATTTCTAAATAAAGCAACAAAACTGTCAGAAATAATATTGTGATGCAGGTGGTGATATTAAAACGCCATATTATCATTTGATATTATCTCAATTTGGATATTACTATGCCCGTGTTATGCACCTGGTTTCATACATCTTTAAGGAATACAACACAGTGCTACAGTGTCACAGAGTTCATTCTGTTAGTTATTATTATCATAATTCACTGCGCAGTATCTAGGTATACATAAGTGTCATAGTGACCAATATGTGATACTAGCAATTCAAGGTCATAGCATGGCTATCTGTTTACACATGTATACATATAGTTTCAGTCACGCTGAAACCCACGGTACATATACGCTTGTACGGATTAATGATCATAAAGCTGGAATTATACCGGATAAAATGGAGGAAAAAATGACAATTACAAACCCTCAACCATCTTAAAAATAAATAATATCGCTATCCATTCAAATAAATGTTAGTAGTGTTTTAGTGATGTGTAAACCATTTGTAATCGTATCTGCAATTTTCTTCATACTGAAACCTAGCGGAAATGTGTTCAAACTGATTGATAATTTTATAATAATTTGTGCCATTTCATACATTTCAATTTTGGTTTCCACATTGCAGCAACCATCAATCTAAAGGTAAAGTTTCTGCTGACTAAAACCTAACGGATACTTGCGAAATCGATATAATTGTTTTCGCATTGCGGAAACTATACATGCTACTTCAACTCCAAGTTTAAGCAAAGTTTCCATATAGTTTCAGTGTTGCTGAAACTAGATTTAACATTCAGTGTCAGCTTTTTTAAAAACTTAATATTGCGCAGAACATTTTTAACCTCTAGCTAAAGCTTTACAGTCATTTCATGCATATTTTTAAATTTCGCTATGCTTATGGTATGCAATGTCAATGATATGCTATAAGATTTAAATGCAATGCAATGGAATTTGTATAGTATGCTATGAGAAATAAAAAAAATTAAGTCCCAACAACTTATTTTCAAGTATGTTACCCTCGATATCTCAACTACTTGGATATCATTAAGTTTTTGAACTGCCCCATCTAGTTTGAGATAACGAAGTTTGACTTCATTTTATGGTTATGAGATGTGAACAAAACCCCTCCGAATAAAGTCAAATGATAAGATGCCAAATATGTCTACTATTTCGCAATGTAAACAATTATTCTTTAAAATTGAAGTGTTTAAAAACAACCGAAATTATTTGGTTTGATATGGTATGGTAGACATGTATGATAAGACAAATGACAATTTATGAGATTGTATTTTAATGTACGAGAGTCCAATGCTATTGTATGGGATTCCAATGCGCTATGGTATGCATAATATGATATGGTGTTTGTTGTAAAAGATATACTTGACCCGACTGTAATTTTCACATATAATCAATAATAAATACAAATCAAACAGATGTCACCCATGTCTTTAAATTCTATAGTACATCTTTATACTTTTGTTTATTAGTATTCATTGAATTGAGCATTTATATGCGTATATTAACATGTCCAGTGTCTTTTTCTATGATGTCATCGCGAATCGAGTTTGTATTGTACAAACCAATAAATTCAAATGACGTGTTGTTAGCGCACAAGCAGGGCTGAATAATTAAAAGAATCTAAAACACATAAATATTTAAATATAATTATAGTTAAAAATTAATTATTCTTTAAATATTATGTTGTGGCAATTTCGGTTAGAGCGTGATCATATCTTTTATTTGATTTGACCCGACCAGAATTATCACCTCATAATACTCAAAGAACATTATTCTTAAAATAACTAATCATTGCAAATGTGTCTTTTATAACTTAAATATACTTTTGCAGGTTTATATTTCTGTCAAAGAGACGAAGAAGACAAACAATTTGAAAACTTTTGTACTCTTTATCTTCCGAAATGTCGAGTACAGAAACTAAAAAAAGGGCAAACAATTCCTGGTCCATTATTCTTGGTGCTGAACATACCACCGGTTAACAGACAAGACAACGTTAACGTTCTTTCTAAATCTATTGATGATATCTACAGACTTTTTAATATTGAAGGTAATTACATTTGATCATTTTTAATTTAACGTTGAAAATCTTGACTTAAACAGCGGCAAAACCCACATTTTTAAAAATATATTTTTTAAATATATTTTGACAAACATATAACAAAACAAGAAAAAGAATTGCTATACTATTATTGATGTTGTTTTATTTTTAAGAATATTCAGAGGTTATTCTCGTTCAAATTTCCTTCGATGGAAATTTCAGCAGTAATCCACCGAACATGATGGACGATGTTCTTTTTGAAAAACTAGAAATTGCAGTAGCAAGGAAGTTTAATTCGTACATCAATATTGTTTACGCAGACGGGTATGACTATACAAACAGTCCTTTTAATATGGAATCAGCTGAAAGGTTGAACAATATGTGTATAAACAATTCTTAAAAAAAATTAAACAATTGTTCTTGTCTTATTGTATAATTTTGCTTTGCTAACTTAAGCCAAATGCCAAGGTGAGCTTTTCTCATCAAAACTTGTTCGCTGTCTGTCGTCGTTGTTGTCGTTAAATAAAAAAAATCTTGAAAAACAGAATATATTCTACTAAAGATATTTTGATTTTCATACTCTAAAACTGGTTTTTTAAAGATCATACATGTAGTTATTGTTGCCCTGGTGAGCGATGTGGCCCTTTGGCAACCTATTTATTTCTTGTTTTCTGAAATAAAATGATTTAATGAAACATATAGTTCATGTGAAGAAAATAAGTCGTCATTTCTTGTACCAATGTGAATGAAACATATATTCACATCTACCAAGTATTATTTTCTCTGTTTCGAAAGGAAAATTATAGTTTATCCATAGCTCTATAGGAGCACTCAGAATATAATCTACACGCCCCATTTATCGATTGGTAAAATTCTACAGCGGCTGAAACTGACAAGAAACTGACAGGACTGAAATTGACATGCTCTGTTAATCGATTGGTCGAGACCTACAGCGACCTAAAAAAAATCACGGACTGCACGTAAAAAATCATGATGATGTCAGACTCAAAGTCTCACAATATACGATTTGGCTGTTTCTTTTAGCTAACGTACTTATGTACATTACCAGTAAATTAGTGAATTTTACTAACTTTTCATAACTAATTTATTAATTAGTTAAAAGAAAGATGTTAATATAAACAATAAAACGTTTTCTTTAATGATTCATGCCGGTTATGAGGGTAGCAATCATTGGAGGAAAAAATTACATAACCCGCTAACGCAGGTTATGTATTTTTCTTCAATGTCGGTACCTTCATATGACGAATGAGTCACCATAGAAAGCATTTACTGTTTAATTGAATAAAGAAGCAATGTATTGATTTTAAAATGCTTCTATGTAAACGTAGAATTTCGATGAATAAAGAAAAACTGAGAGGTATTCTGACATACATTATGTGTCATAATGCACGTGTTCGGTATTGAGACCATTCATATAGAAATTGATACATATTGAATGAATCCATGCTTAGCAAAGAATACTTTTTATCTTTGAAATAAAGTACAGACAAATACACATTCCCTGTTACTATCTGGTCATATTAACAAAAATTCAAAGGTAAATGTAAATGTGATAACAAAACGATGTAACCATCGGGGTTTAAATAGGTTCAGACCCTTTTTCTTGATATAAAATGAAAGAAGGTCCTTTAAATATATTTTCTTTTCAACAAATGTTCAGAAAATTTAAGCCGTTCTAGATCGATATCTAAATAATGCTGTTTAAAGGGGTCGACCCTTTTACCTATTACCAGGGCCGATATTCCAAAATTTTCAGGTGGCATATCCTTTTCTATTTATTAATGATTAAATATTTAGAGTTTAGATATTTAGAGTAATCATTTTTTAATTTTATGTATCACAACAAAATAAAAATCAGGCCATCATTAAAAATATTTTTTCTACTTACCCGATCCTAAATCTTGAAGTTGGGTAGGTAGATATTTCTTTCTGAAAGCCCTTGATATTTTGCACATATTTTGTTCTGTATGTGTTTAGAGAAAATTTTAAACTAAAAAGCTACATAAGAAAACACAGCCAAAAATCAGCATTTTTTGAAACACAAATTCAAATTAATTTTTTGAAGCTTTAAAGGAGGAAAATTGTAAAAACAAAACTCGGAGGACAACGTTCAAAGTCTCTATTTTTAAGATTTGTGACTTTGTAACACATGCTGTGAGCGGTTTCAGAGCCTTTGCGTGCACAAGAATGCCTATATTTTGGGGGAAAAGGGGAATAACTCGGTACCGGAAGTGTCGATTTCAACGGTTTTCCTTAGATATTGAGAAATAGTAACTACCAATAAGCTCTAAAATTTGAACTTTATAGGACAACAAACAACTAAGATATTTGAGTTTTAAACAAGAGGCCCATGGGCCACATCGCTCACCTGAGGAACAATAGGTATGATAAAGTCAGCTTAATGGAGTCATAATACATACAATCTGGACAATGTACAATAATACATGTAGATCCTGTATAAATAAAATCCATTTTCCCCCTTGGAACTCGGATAGCCCTGATTGCTGCCAATACTTTCATCACCGCTCCTGCACATATATAGGGACTCAACGTTATGCAGGCAGGGACTGAACACCTACACAACTCAAGTGGTACCAACGTTAACGCAAGCAGGAATAACGCAAGCAGGGATGACCTCACACTTGCGCCAACCGCTCAACCTAACGCAAGAAGGGAGTGTTGCACACTTGCGCTTGAAAGGCCAGAACACCAGCAGGGATGACCATACATTAGTGCTCCGCTGCAACCACCACAAATACAAGCAGGTATGATCGCACACTTGTATTATTGCAATACAGGGCAGGAATGACCGCACACCCTGTATCGTAGGTTATAAAACACGAATATTAGATAGAGCAGGGATGTCCACACACTTAATCTATCCATACCTGTTCAAGTTTAACCCTAAACAGTCATTCGTTGTAGTGCAATAGACACTGTCCCTATATATGTGCCAGCCTAAAATAATTCATAGTATCTAAAAATTGGAAATAAAAACTAAACAAACTAATCCGGCCTAACCCAAAACAACTTATGCAGAACAGCTTATATACATTGAATATTTATTATTGTATAAAAATAATCATCACAATATTTGGTTAACAGTGGATGCATTAATTAAAATAATCAAGAATCAATAACTCAATACAGTAATACAAAAAGATTCTAATGAAAAAATAGCTGCCTGCTTCAATTTTATAGTCATATCACATGTTGCGTATTGCAGTTCTCAAAAAGATACTTTACAATTGTTTATATATGGGATATTTAGCTACATCAAACTCTGAACCTTCTTGTGAGGCCGAAGAATTGTCCTGGAGCCAAAGTCTTAACAATTATAAAGAATCATCTTGCAGATTAGTTTCTGAGAAGAAGATTTTTAAAGATTCTCTATATATTCCTTTGTCAAACTTTAACACACCCCCCCCCCCCCCCCCCCAATGTGGCCTCACCCTACCCCCAGGGATCATGATTTTCACAACTTTGAATCTACACTACCTGACGATACTTCCACACAAGTTTCAGCTTTCCTGGCTGTTTAGTTTCTGAGAAGAAGATTTTTAAAGATTTACTCTATATATTCCTATGTAAAACTTCGACCCCCCCCCCCCATTGTGGCCCCACCCTACCCCCGGGGGTCATGAATTTCACAACTTTGAATCTACACTACCTGAGAATGCTTCCACACAAGTTTCAGCTTTCCTGGCTGTTTAGTTTCTGAGAAGAAGATTTTTAAAGATTTACTCTATATATTCCTATGTTAAACTTCGACCCCCCATTGTGGCCCCATCCTACCCCCGGGGGTCTTGAATTTCACAACTTTGAATCTTCACTACCTGAGGATGCTTCCACACAAGTTTCAGCTTTCCTGGCTTTCTGGTTCTTGAGAAGAAGATTTTTGAAAATTTCTCGAAATTTTTCATTAATTTCTAATTATCTCCCCTTGAAAATGGGTGTGACCCTTAATTTTCACAACTTTGAATCCCCTTTGCCTAAAGATGATTTGTGCCAAGTTTGGTTGAAATTGGCCTAGTAGTTCTTGAGAAGATGTTGAAAATGTGAAAAGTTTATGGACAGACAGACAGACGGACAGACGGACGACAGACAAAATGTGATCAGAATAGCTCACTTGAGCTTTCAGCTCAGGTGAGCTAAATACGTCTAGAAGAAAAAAAAGAATAAAAAGAACTAGAGCAGAGCTCGTGGCAAAGCCACGAGTAGGTCTTCCGTTGTTGCTGCGGGTTAAAAATATATGTGATATGGTGTCAAACGATTATAATGACTAAACTTTCAGTTCCGCTTTTGTTATAAAAACGTGTCGTGATTGAAAACCTGTATATAAAATGTGTTTTGAACAAGACAGGAAGAAAAAGTTTTTGGAAAACTATTTGTCGAACACAATCTGTGTAATCGTTTCAAAAATTCTATAAAAAGTGAAAAGTTTCATGGCGAGTTAAATTTTCAAAAGGTAGCAAGCATTGTTATAAACAGTATGTACTCATGATTCATGTCAGGAATTGTAGTTTTTTTTTTTTAAACCTAACCTGCCTACAAAACACGTAACCTTTTCTCTAAGATAACTTGTTTATTTAAATCTTTCTAAATTTTTGAAGACTATTTGCAAGTTTAAAATTGTTACGTGCTGACAAAATTTAGTAATTTGTCAAAATTGATGACATCTTTGAGATTTTCTACAGGGAAATGTGTGTCGTCTGATATTATTTAATGATACGAGTAGAGTTGGACATTCAAAATAATATATAATCAGCTAAAAAAAGATGAGCGGGAGAATTTATGCAAAAGCGAGCATCTAAATTTTACACCAGATGGTGCTGTTTCATAGGGACACCGCTATGTAATGTGAATTAAATAACCTTATTTACAGAAATGAATATTACTTCTCTCGACGATTTAATGATATGCAAAATCCTTATTTTTATGTCAGTGGGTTGACTAATTAAATTTTAAAAAAAACTTCAATTGCGCTTGCGTAAATTGGAATTCTGGGAAGGAATTAGACAGTCCGTGTTAGAGAAATTCGAAGAAGTTATGAAACTGGTCATTTTCTATATCAAACTGTGCATTGATGTATTAAAAGACTATCATTGGTATCGTCTGTAGCCATTGTCCGGAATCCGTATGTGCAGTCATACATTGTATGTACATCGATACACCTATACCTCCTCACCTACAGCCATACAAATGAGGGTGCAACCTTCATATACACAAGCATATTTGTATTATAGTTCTGGAAACTATTTATCTTGTATTTTAATATATTGGGTATTAATTGTTCACATAAAAGCCACATATATTCCACTGACTGTAGCTAACCTTGTAAGTAAATTAAGTTGCATTACAACCTCATAATACACAACTTCAATTATTTATTTTTTTTAATCAATTTCCATACAATTAGCAATAAATAAAATTCCCAATAACGCACATCTATCTCACTTAGTGTAACTTTGAGAAGCGCATATATTTTTGGGAGGCAGATATGTCACTATATTATAGTCTGCAAGTCAAGTGAATTATCATGGTCTTTCAAAGAAATAAGAAATCCGTCGACAGTGGCAGTACTTTGATGATTTCTATGGTGATCGACTGCATTGCTAAATGTAGTGGTATTTCCGAAGAACAAAATTGTCTTTGTCTTCAAACTTTTAATTATAATATATTATGAATTATTATGTTCATAACTATAAAAGTTTAGCGTGTTCAACATGTTAATTTATTAGCCACATTCTTAGGTTACGATTTCACATCTTTAATGTGAAGATGATTGACTTCGAATAATAGTCTTATTGTTTATAAAAGCACCCTTCCAACTGTTACTCAATTACATATGTTCTGAGTTGTGTGCGCTGAAGCGACACAAGATCTTCGGTCGCACGTGGCGATTGAATTAACACAGACTGACCGAATAAACAAACGGGTGGGAAAATTAAACACGTTGAGGAGAAAATGTTACACATAACAAGAAGTCACCAACAATTATTTTCGACAGATCTGGATATCTTTTCGCCAATTTAAAAAAAAATCCAGCGCGAGCACTTGTCAGAGGGGCGGGAGGAGGGGGGAACGCAGCACTGAGTTCGCTTCCACACTGAAACGAACAACCATGTAGAAAATCTACAGAGTGATTAATATGTGACTGATAGAATCTAATCTATAATATGCTTTTAAATAATCATCAAATGCCTCAATTCAGGACATTCTTTTATCGTGCTAGCACCTACCGCAAACATGTAACATGGAACTTTGATTATAATTTGATTTGATTTTTAAACTACCTTGTACGCTATCCTTTCATTAAATCAATGCTTAATCAACTGTACAAGTAAAATAAATTCATTTATTTTCGTCATAAATCTATATAATAGTTGAAAACGTAATAAAATAGAGTTCTGTCCGTGCAAAATATGAAACATGAACGCGTGATAAGGTACATGTAGAAGAACTGGATCGTGCTGGATCTCCTCGGCCATGTGCGAGGGATGATCATCATTTCATATTTGGGAGGGGGGGGGGGGGTAATTTTTATTAGATATACAAACCAACCATTAATTTATGTCTGACTATGTTTCCGATTTGGAGTAATATCTTTCATTAATATTCAGTTACACTCAAATGTTTAATTAAATAAATACAATATGGACAAACTTTTATAATATAAAATTAAAACAGTTCTTGTATTTACGGCTATATAAACTCAAACACATTCATCTTCATCTAAGTGTGCGTCGCAGTGTGCGAATCCTGTGTATTAGATAATCGCTTACCGCTAGTAATGCAGCCGTGGCTGATCTTCTCGGCCGTGGACGAAAATTAGATTACGTAAAGGTACAACGCACAGACACGCACAGCTCAGAACCCAGGAAGATTTGAAAAGTTTGCAGTATAATGACCATATTCTATCAAATAGAAATTCTTTATTTTAAACTTAAAACCCACAATTGATCTATGTCTGATATTGCTTTAGATTGAGAATGACATTGCTTTTAGTAATTAACAGAACGATTTCTTAATTGACACCAAATCTTTTAGTCCATAAACTTTTATGTGTAATCAAAACTAAAACAATTTTTCAGTTCGCGTCTAAATAAACTCATTTATGAGAGACGCAACTCTCGTGTATTAGATAACCGCTCACCGCTAGGTAGCCCAGCCGCGACCACGGTGACCGATTTTCTCGGCCGCGGGCGAGGGAGAGTTTCGTTAACTTGGCCAAATTGCCGCGAGTACTGGTCAACACGTATTACTTTTTACCCTCATATTATGCAATACACGAACAAAAAAACAGTTTTATGAGATCAATAAAGTCACAAACAACATTTTTTGCAGCGACGCCCATAACGAAAAATTTACCGTTTAAGAGTTATGAAGCAAAAACTTTTAAAGGATCTAGACCCCTCATTTTAGGGGCTAGCCCCCTTTTTAAGGTATCAAATGAAAGCTCTTAATATTCTGCACAACTTTTATTCTATATGTGTCTAGAAAAAATTTACAACTAAAAATTTATTGAGCAAAGATACAGGCAAAATTTAACATTTTTTGAAACATAAATTTCGATGTAATTTTTTAGGCAGTATACGTGTGTTAATCAAACATATAAAACTAGGAGGACAACGTTCAAGATGTCTACATTAAAGATTTGTAAATTAAAACTACTTGCTACGTATCAACTCGGAGCCTTTGCAGGTACACGAGACCCACTAAAAGAATATTCAAAGGGGAATAACTCAAAACCGGAAGTAGCGATTTCACCATATTTTTTGCTATAGTAAGCTATTGTCATTTACAATAAATCCTGAAAATTTGAATAAAATCTGATGACAAACAAGCGAGATATTACAGTTTAAAGAAACGTCTAGAAGAAAAAGAAGAAAAACTAGAGCAAAGCTCGTGGCAAAGCCACGAGTAGGTCTTCCGTTGTTGCTGCGGGTTAAAAATATATGTAATATGGTGTCAAACGATTATAATGACTAAACTTTCAGTTCTGTTTTTGCTATAAAAACGTGTTGTGATTGAAAGCCTGTATATAAAATGTGTTTTGAACAAGACAGGAAGAAAATGTTTTAGGAAAACTATTTGTCGAACACAGTCTGTGTAATCGTTTCAAAAATTCTATAAAATGTGAGATGTTTAATGGCGAGTTAAATTTCAAAAGGGTAGCAAGCATTGTTATAAACAGTATGTACTCATGATTCATGTCAGGAATTGCAGTTTTTTTTAAAAACCTAACCCGCCTACAAAACACGTAACCTTTTCTCTAAGATAACTTGTTTTTTTAAATCTTTCTAAATTTTTGAAGACTATTTGCAAGTTTAAAATTGTTACGTGCTGACAAAATTTAGTAATTAGTCAAAATTGATGGCATCTTTGAGATTTTCTTCAGGGAAATGTGTGTCGTCTGATATTTTTTAATGATACGAGTAGATTTGAACATTCAAAATAATATATAATCAGCTAATAAAAAAGATGAGCGGGAGAATTTATGCAAAGGCGAGCATCTAACTTTTACACCAGATGGTGCTGTTTCATAGAGACACCGCTATGTAATGTGAATTAAATAACCTTATATACAGAAATGAATTTTACTTCTCTCGACGATGTAATAATATGCAAAATCCTTATTTTTATGCCAGTGGGTTGACTAATTAAATTAAAAAAAACAACTTCAATTGCGCTTGCGTAAATTGGAATTCTGGGAAGGAATTAGACAGTCCGTGTTAGAGAAATTCGAAGAAGTTATGAAACTGGTCAGTTTCTAGATCAAACTGTGCATTGATGTATTAAAAGACTATCATTGGTATGGTCTGTAGCCATGGTCCGGAATCCGTATGTGCAGTCATACATTGTATGTACATCGATACACCTATACCTCCTCACCTACAGCCATACAAATGAGGGTGCAACCTTCATATACACAAGCATATTAGTATTATAATTCTGGAAACTATTTATCTTGTATTTAATATATTGGGTATTCATTGTTCACATAAAAGCCACCTATATTCCACTGGCTGTAGCTAACCTTGTAAGTAAATTAAGTTGCATTACAACCTCATAATACACAACTTCAATTAAAAGTTGTTTTTTTTAAATCAATTTCCATACAATTAGCAATAAATAAAATTCCCAATAACGCACATCTATCTCACTTAAGTGTAACTTTGAGAAGCGCATATATTTTTGGGAGGCAGATATATCGCTATATTATAGCCTGCAAGTCAAGTGAATTATCATGGTCTTTCAAAGAAATAAGAAATCCGTCGACAGTTGCAGTACTTTGATGATTTCTATGGCGAACGACTGCATTGCATAATGTAGTCGTATTTCCCAAGAAAAAAATTGTCTTTGTCTTCAAACTTTTAATTATAATATATCATGAATTATTATGTTCATAACTATAAAAGTTTAGCGTGATCAACAGGTTAATTTATTAGCCACATTCTTAGGTTACGATTTCACATCTTTAATGTGAAGATGATTGACTTAGAATAATAGTCTTATTGTTTATAAAAGTACCCTTCCAGTTGTTACTCAATTACATATGTTCTGAGTTGTGTGCGCTGAAGCGACACAAGATCTTCGGTCGCACGTGGCGATTGAATTAACACAGACTGACCGAATAAACACACGGGTGGGAAAATTAAACACGTTGAGGAGAAAATGTTACACATGAGAAGAAGTCACCAAAAATGATTTTCGACAGATCTGGATATCTTTTCGCCAATTTAAAAAAATTCAGCGCGAGCACTTGTCAGAGGGACGGGAGGAGGGGGGACACAGCACTGAGTTCGCTTCCACACTGAAACAAACAACCATGTAGAAAAACTACAGAGTGATTAATATGTGACTGATATAATCTATTAATCTTAAGTTGTTTAAAACTCATGTGAATATTCTTTTAAATAATCATCAAATGCCTCAATTCAGGACATTTCAGGACATTCTTTTATCGTGCTAGCACCTACCGCAAACATGTACATGTAACATGGAACTTTGATTATAATTTGATTTGATTTTTAAACTACCTTGTACGCTATCGTATAATTAAATCAATGCTTAATCAACTGTACAAGTAAAATAAATTTATTTATTTTCGTCTTAAATCTATATAATAGTTGAAAACATAATAAAATATACTTCTGTCCGTGCAAAATATGAAACATGAACGCGTGATAAGGTACATATAGAAGAACACGAGCCGACCGCAGATCACTTGTCCACTCGCGCTGGATCTCCTCGGCCATGTGCGAGGGATAATCATCATTTAATATTTATTTTTTTTTTTGGGGGGGGGGGGGGTTAAATTTTTTTAGATATACAAACCAACCATTAATTTATGTCTGACTATGTTTCCGATTTGGAGTAATATCTTTCATTAATATTCAGTTACACTCAAATGTTTGATTAAATAAATACAAGATGGACAAACTTTTATAATATAAAATTAAAACAGTTCTTGTATTTACGGCTATATAAACTCAAACACGTTCATCTTCATCTAAGTGTGCGTCGCGGTGTGCGAATCCTGTGTATTAGATAACCGCTTACCGCTAGTAGTGCAGCCGTGGCTGATCGGCCGTGGACGAAGGATAGATTACGTGAAGGTACAACGCACAGACACGCACATCTCAGAACCCAGGAAGATTTGAAAAGTTTGCCGTATAACGACCATGTTCTATCAAATAGACGTTCTTTATTTTAAACTTAAAACCCACAATTGATCTATGTCTGATATTGCTTTAGATTGAGAATGACATTGCTTTTATTAATTAACTGAACGATTTCTTCATTGACACCCAATCGTTTAGTCCATAAACTTTTATGTGTAATCAAAACTACAACAATTTTTGAGTTTGCGACTAAATAAACTCATTTGTGAGAGACGCTACTCTCGTGTATTAGATAACCGCTGACCGCTAGGTAACCCAGCCGCGACCATGGTGACCGATTTTCTCGGCCGCGGGCGAGGGAGAGTTTCGTTAACTTGGCCAAATGCCGCGAGTACTGGTCAACACGTATTACTTTTTACCCGAATATTATGCACTACCCGAACACAAAAACAGTTTTATGAGATCAATAAAGTCACAAACAACATTTTTTGCAGCGACGCCCATATCGAAAAATTTACCGTTTTAGAGTTATGAAGCAAAGACTTTTAAGGGATCTAGACCCCTCATTTTAGGGGCTAGCCCCTTTGTTATGGTATCAAATGAAAGCTCTTGATATTCTGCACAACTTTTATTCTATGTGTGTCTAGAAAAAAATTACAACTAAACAGTTATTGAGCAAAGATATAAGCAAAATTTAACATTTTTTGAAACATAAATTTCGATGTAATTTTTTAAGCAGTATACGTGTGTTAATCAAACATGTAAAACTAGGAGGACAACGTTCAAGATGTCTACATTAAAGATTTGTAAATTAAAACTACTTGCTACGGATCTACTCGGAGCCTTTGCAGGTACACGAGACCAACTAAAAAAATATTCAAAGGGGAATAACTCAAAACCGGAAGTAGCGATTTCACCATATTTTTTGCTATAGTAAGCTATTGTCATTTACAATAAACCCTGAAAATTTGAATAAAATCTAATGACAAACAAGCGAGATATTACAGTTTAAAGAAACGTCTAGAAGAAAAAGAAGAAGAAAAATAATAATGAAGAATTTCCAACAGAATCAGTACAAGGTCTTCCGTTGGAAACGGAAGACCTTAATAATAATGAAGAATTTCCAACAGAATCAGTACAAGGTCTTCCGTTGGAAACGGAAGACCTTAACTACCAACAGAATCAGTACAAGGTCTTCCGTTGAAAACGGAAGACCTTAATAAAAGTTCACAATGATAACAATGGTAACTATTTTTTTTTTAATCTCTGCTCATGATTTCTTTTCGACCGATAAAGGACTAAGTGCGGTTTTATGCATTTTTGGCCTCCAAAATCAAAGTTTAAGAAAGAGCTTTAAAAATAAGGTGAACTATTGTTAAAATCATGTTGGAAATAATTGTGTAAAAGGTTATCACCACAATGACGTCATAATGTAGAAATGACGTCATGAAGATTGCATTAATTGGATAAATTGATTATTTGTGGTAAAATATGGGTGTTTTCCGATGGTTTTTCGACTAGGAAACATCGAGCGCAGGCTTGCTCAAGTACCATTTTTAGTATAATGTGTATACCTATTTGAAGAAAAACATATGTTAAAATCGCACTTGAGCAGACCTGTGCACTATACTTCCGAATGCAAAATTTAGAGCAAAAATGAGAATATTTTCATTTTTTTTGCAAATTTGCGGGAATTGGGTCATTTAGGTGACGTCATAGATAAATAGCGAATGAGCAATGATGACTAAACTCAACATCAAAGTTATAGGAATTCTCATAATCAATGATTTGTTAAGATTTTATTTTTATACGATACAATTTAAAAATTGGTTGAAATCGGGGGCAGATATTTGACCATACCGCACATAGTCCTTTAATGTTTAGAACTTGATCCTGAAAATTTCAGCTCTGTTTGTTTCTTAAGACCAATTCTATGTAAGAATCAAAAACCCTTGGCCACTGTATGTCACCGATTCAAATGAAATTTTATATGTAGTACAATTATAACCATATAAAGCCAAAAAGAGTATCTGCAGCTTTGACTTGACAACGGTTGTCATGGAAACGGATTTTCTAAGTTCATGCCTTGGCAACAGGGCGAAATATGTGATATATTGAATAATTCCACTAAATAGATACTGTTCTGAAAAAACAAATATAGAAAAATATTGTCTTTATTAACTCAAGAATTTGATACATTTTTTTTATTTTTTACTCCATTGGAGTACTTTTAATTCCTTTTTTATGCTACAACTTTTATTTTATTACGCTTCCTTTGGGATTAAAAAATGAATATTTGCCCACTGATCTTGTGTAAACTTACGCACTGAAAACAAATATTGATATCAACTGAAAAATAAGAAAAAATCAAATTTGTGGAGAAACTAAAAATAATTGAATAATTTTACATGATTTCATGATAAAATATCACATAAACCATTACAGAGTTACGGTTTTTTATGACGCTCTTCGGTGTAAGAGGTTAGGACGGCCTTCATTTGTTTACAAATGGATGAAAAGAACACTTGCAGTTTTCATTCGTTTTATTCTTCAGAAGTTTGTTCTGAATCGGAGAGTTTTTGTGCTATTGATTCATTGCCATCCACTTTATCTGCAATTATTTTAACCGAGTCGGGTTTATTTTATGGAAAACAAACAAATTCATTTAACATTTGTCAAAATCATATAAAAAGCATCCGAAAGAAGAATCGTCTGCAAATGAAAGTGAAATGTTGTGGAATTCCCAAGTTTATTGCCTCACACACGATTAAAAATCAAAAGCGGTCAGGAAAGCAAAGGGCCGACAGACATCGAACAATCCAACAAGTGGAGGATGTACGAGGAAACTATGGAATAGTCCTCCCCATTGGAACACGTATGTAGCCTACTGTTGAAGTGTTTTTACTCCCTCGTTTTCAAACAACAAACGCCATTATTATAATCTGGTTTATATATCCATGTTTCATTAATCTAAATTCAAACCATTGGTCCCTACCAAATAAACTTTGATTTTTTTGTTTAATTTATTATCATCAACTCCAGTACAATTATTAGATTTAGCTACGTAGCTTGAAATACCTACACTCGTGTACATACACGTTGCTTTATTTACCAAAAAAAAACATGCATTTCTATTATTTGAATAACTGTATGACACCTTGTGTGCAATATTTGAGGCATGGATAAGTGTGGTTACTAGCTCAATTCAAATTGTGCTTAATTATAATTCACCATCCAATTATCATGTTGACCAGAACTTGTAATTCCATTTAAAAAGTAACTGCTTTGTAACACATAAACATACACATAGCCCCAAAACTTTAAGAACTTTGACTGCATTTGCACAAGCGTGATTTTTTCATGAATTGTTTTCAGATCAATAAAAAGTTGAAAACTATTGTTGCACCTGAGTGTGACATTTTGTACAAATGCTCATTTAAGATAAAAGTATGATTGAATAGATAAATAAGCTTATATCAGGTAGGTAAATAAAGTTTTTTATTTAAACAATATTTTATTATGTAAAAAATATTACATAATAGGATTGGGCAGCAGGCAATCTGCCTATTTGAGCCCTCTCCTTTAACAGTCAATTTGACAAACATTGATGGTACAATGTAACAATAGAATATAGTTGAGAAAAACAAAGGAAAAATAAGTGGAATTAAGATGCTTGTTACCGGGTATTATTTATGTACAAAATAAAAATAAGTGTAGAAAGCTAGCGGTTCAGCTGTTTGAATGACACTGAAAAATGCATTAAAACTTAACTCTTTTGGTAGCTAATATATAATATTGTACAATCTTAAATATAGCAACATTTTTGTTATAAGGCAAACTACTGTACCCATATAACAAAAAGTCCAGAGAGATGGGGATATCTAAATGTAAATAACTTATTGACTGTATAAAAACTTGCCTCTGTGCATCATAATGTGGACAGACAAAAAAATAATGATAAGCATTTTCAGATACATAACCACACATATCACAAATAGAATTTTCACACAAAAAATGATTGAATAGGTAAATAAAGTTATGTGCACAGGTAAATCAATCTACGTAGCTAAAATCTAGTGATTGTACCAAACCTGATCATTGGTCAAATGCACATGATGGTTGGTATGAATATATTCAATACAGATTATGTTGATTCACAGTTAATTAACTTTAACAGGACAATAAGAATACTGATAATTATTTATATCTAGAAAATGCATATATCTAGTTAGTCTTTTTACATAATTTATCATGCTTGTGGATCTCATAAGATACACACATAACTGTATTTTCCTTCTTCTTTTTTAACAGTGTAAGTTAACAGTGAATGACTAGGTGCTGTATTTCTTATTTGTTTATTTTCATCCTAATTATTGATGTAAGAGTAAGCTCATAAGCTCTCACCAAATTCCATTCAGAGTTCGCTAACCGTTCAAGTGGAAACATAGAACACTTCATGGACTGTAACTGAAGTCATCAGAATCAATCGCTGCACAACGTTTTATATTTATCAGGCAAAGGGTTCTCAATTGAAAGATAATGAGTGCAAGATTTACTTCCTAATACACTTCTGTATATGAGAAAGCTTGCAGACAAAGTGGTTCTTAAAAATTCACAATATTGCCATCTGAGAATTAATATAATTTTAACTTCATATAATCAGAATATATTTATCTGAGGGGCACATGTATTTGTCGTACCTGAATCTGGTGTCTGAGAGCATGGTGCACTATCACTTTTGGTAATTTCTGGAGCATCAATTCTTCTATCCGTGTCTAAAAATAAAATTGAAATATGTATGTATATATCCATAATATCAAATTAAACCTCGTCTTTTCAGTTTGTACAAGTCATACTTCAAAAGGACCAATTTGTGATAGGTCTTTGTATTGAAATCTTGAGATTTATATTCTACATGTAATTCATAACTGCACAGCTACACCTGTACATGTTGCATGTGAACATGATACACAATGTTTTGTTCTAAATGGGTTGGGATCACCCCCCCCCCTCCCCTAAATAAGAAAATATTTTTCAGGTATGTGCAATATTATAATATATGAAATATAATATATAACAGAGCATTATGCACTTGATATCACCTTACCTGATATTTCCATACTGTTTTCAGGTACAAAACGTTGCCTTTATTTCTCTTGGTCCTCTGAAAGAACAAAAAAATCTCACTTAACCAATGTATTATTCATTCAAAATGATGATTACAGTGCTGCTATCGTGAAAGTTGACAAAACTATCCTATCCTATCCTATATCCTTTATCCTGCATCCTATCCTGCAAATAAGCTCTATCCTATCCTATCCTATCCCATTCTTTCAAAATATAGGAATGCAAGTTAAAGGAAACGAAATTTAAAAATAAAATGATTTTTATCGATTAATGTAGTACTCAAAATGAATAATTAAATCTTAAACCCGAATATTCATCGAGCGGGATAACTTACTTACCTGTGCTACGGTAAAATTAAATCGTACGCGGGATGGACACAATAACGTAAACAAACAGGTAAGCGATTAGATTTTTGATTTAATTATATTTATGCATAAAAAACAGATAAATAACTTCGAACCACTTATTGAGGAACTGTTTAGTCACATATTTTTATCAAATTATTTTCTTATCACATATAACTGAGCGTAATTATCATTATTCGAGCGATTCGTTCGGCGATAAATGTAAACACGATCTGAAAATAAATGATTCCTTTAGGAAGTTTATATCGTTTATAGTTAAACCACTCGGAGTTATTGTTAATGTATAAATTCTTAAGCATGTTTAGCTAGCTAACATTTATTAATTCGATATGTTCAGGTTAATATCGGACAGAAATATCCGTCCCTGTTATTTGGCATCGAAGAAATTATATGAAACGTGAAGCAATGTCTGTTTCTAGTATACATGTTTATCTTTTAAAATGTCGAAATAATCGATTATAAATTCAAGCTTTTATTACTTTGCAGACTTTAAATGAAGTAAATACAGAAATATTATATTTCTGACGTTATCAAATGTTGCATCGAATTCTCGCAGTAACTCCGTACTTGCGTACGAATTGACAAATATGTAGCGCCGTTATTTTAGCGCACATACATGTTATGCACCGCGTTCTTGATATAATAATCATTCTTAAATGGTTTAGCTTGTACAACTTATTAAATTGACATGGAAAATATATTGTTAAGCCAATTTTCGTTTCGCAAAATAACTCTGAAATTTATACTCGAATCTGATTGGCTACAGGATGCAGGATAGGATAGGATAGGATAGAACTTAACTTTATTATTTCTATCATGTATCGTGCATCCTGCATCCTATCCTATCCTATCCTTGTCAACTTTCAGGATAGCAGCACTGTATGAAACCGCCTAATATCAATCTGTACAGTATTGTTGACACACATTCGTGCGTAAATCTCGTTGGACTGCGGGTATTTATCCACATGTAGACAGGTTATAGGGCTATCTGAGTTGACGTTAGGTCTCAACATGCATTCCATTTGATCATTTTTCTGTTTCTCATGCAAAACACTCACCACAATACACAGAGAGGCTATGAGTGTCTTTTAAATATAATAATTTAAAGATAGTAAAACAGATACCTTAATAATATGATTATCTCCAAGTCTCCTTTGGATCTCGGATGTCCTTACCTCGGTTATATATAGATGAGACTAATAATGACCTAATACTGTCATTAATACCCTCAGACTGTTTTGACCTCAAACGGTTTGCCCTTGTTGTATTGACCTTGACGATTAGCCCTCAGACTGTTTTGACCTCAAACGGTTTTGACCTCAAATGTTTGTGACCTTGTATTGAGTACATGACCTACTTTATGACCTTGACCATGCCCTGACCTTGACCTGACCTTGTGGGGGTGTGGTCCATATGACGTCACTGCCCCTATATCCCACAGACTATACCCCTTACTACTTATAGGCATTTTAATTTATCAAAAGAAATTAAACAACAAATCATAAATCAATATCTTGATATCACATTTTTTATTCTTTTTCATGTTACAGATGCTCAGCTGTCTCCGTTAATCTCCGACAGGTAAGAGATGACATCAGGTCACGTGCTTTTTCATGTGACAGATGCTCGGCTGTCTCCGTTAATCTCCGACAGGTAAGAGATGATACCAGGTCACGTGATAGCTTGATGATGCGACCTCTAAATATAGACCGACTCTCTGCTTGTCGGACCCGATGGTTGAACGAGACTATATTCAACTCTGGCGTAGGAATACATACGACTGCAGAAAACTTCTAAATTGTTTGTACTATTTAAAATCTGACTGTTTCTCAGGTATTTATAAATAAGTTTCCTTTTTAAAAACACTTCAGCGTACATTACATCGAATTTATAGATTATTTTCAAGAACTAACTCTTGTCAGCGGTGATGATTTGTGCTAAGTTCCAAACACTGTTTCTGTTTTGGTTTGCCACAGTTACTGCATAGGAGAGTTAATTAAAATTAACTCCCAAAAATCAATCGCAACTTCTCGGGCCTTTCCGACAAGCTCAGAAAAACACCTCGAATGTATTACCTAGGCGTCCATGACAAGCCCCCATTTTTTTAAACTTGATATAAAATTATAGATACAAAACATTTTATCAATATGTTGAGATCTGAGATAGACTATAAAACAGAAGCGGCATACAAGGCTGTCAAGCCGATACCTATTTCTATGTGAAGATACTCCATTATGTATAAAATTATCACATCCGGTGATGTTCATGCATTCGAGGTGTTTTCTCGAGCTTGCCGGAAGGAAAGGCCCGAGAAGTTGCGATTGTCAACAAAATATCTAGTTGTTGATTTGAACTGCTTTTTTTCACTTTGGTTTCACAGAAGTGAAGCGGAAGTAGTTATTGTCAAGTCATACATAAAATTTCTGTTTAAAACTGTGTTATTTTAACGATATACTACAAAGTACTAAACTAATTGACTTTAAAAATGACAGGCTTTGTCATTTTACAATGCCAAATGAGTGTTGGAAGTTGATAGATATCCTTGCAAGGGTTTTCTTTTAAACTTGCTTCCAAACTGCACATACACATACACACACACACACACACAACAAGTTGGGCGAGGGGATAATAATGTCAACAACCAAAAGGAGTAACGTTAGTCAGACTGTGTACCTTTATTACGGATTGTGTCGCTGTCCCTGTGGGTCGTTGCCGATGTACCTGGCTTGGTAGTATCCGTGACGTCCTCTGTCGTCGGAGTTTTTTCTATGTTTCTATCAGTATTGTTGTTGACAGAATGTGATGTATTAAAAATGTTAGTTATTAAAGTAGAAATGATGATAGTTTGCGTGTACTATACACTGTGTGGCCGAAGAACAGTTGGCGATGTGTATGATGTGATGCAGTGATGTCTGTTGTCAAAGTCTGCTGGGTACTGATATTGATAGAAGGTGTGGAATTAATCTTGGTAGGTGGGGGTTTTCTGCACTAACTGCATGAAATAAATTCGTTTTGTCATGCTCCTCTTGCGTTCTGCCAAATATCAATATATCGTCTGAGATGTTTTAAGCACCGGCCAGTTTTGAATCACAGTCTCTTGTGTCGGTAGATTCCAGTCGTACTCGACATAAAAATTAAAAATTGGCATCTAACTTATGTAACTGCTCAGCAATTTTACTTATTAATTATTACAATGTTAATCATTATTGGTCATCCAAGAGCATTCTTCTAAATAATTTGGGAATGCCTTTACATTAGCTGATCTAATAGTTTTTTTCAGATTCTTTTTATCTGTGCTGTAGTTTCTTTGTTTTTCCATCTGTTTGAACTGAGCTCCAAGAAATATTTTAAGATAGTTCAGCTCATATATCTTTTAAACTGTCAGTGAATACAATGCACTTACCTCCTTCATTAAATTAACGAATCAATCCTGTATACATGCTTCTCTCGTTTTAAAAAGAAAGGATGTAAAAACTTAGCATGTACATAGAGTTTAGTACACGAGTTAGTGAAATTATGAATGAAATAATAATAAAACTGCTACCCAAAAGTTGACTTCATTTTCTTTTATTATGAATTAAACTCTCTCCCTCTCTCTCTCGCTTTTTTACGGAGAGTGATATTAAAAATATAAAATTTACTTCAAAAAACAATATGACCATCCATTCAAAATAATGAAACACAACATTTATTCAACAAATAGATGTGAACTATATACATTCAACATTAAAGTTAATAAATGATACATAAAATATTTACAACACGGATGAGGAAAAATATATATACATAAAAAAAGAAAATTAACGGCGTCTAAGCTCCCGTGTACTTTCACAGGTCTGTAGTCTTGGGTTTCGGTAGGGAGGTCTCCCTACCTCCACCACATCCTCGGCCTCCTCCCGCTCTTTTCACGCGGAACAACATAAACAAAACACGGACATAAAACAGGACAACAACTTTAAATGAAAAAATTGTCCTACATTCCTTTGTTGTTTGGAATGACCTTTGTTGTTCGTGGACGTGTACGATGAGTGGCCCGGTCTTGTAGGTTGGTTATGTAACGACAGAAGTTTTTAACTATGTTCTTGTAGCTCAGTCGTATGCTTTGACGTTATGGTTTTGATAGCCTTTCTTTTTTTTAAGTGGCAAAGGTATAACCGTCGGTTTCAACTTGCAGACTTTTTAAATGTTCTGCCGGTTACTTTTTACTTTCTTTTTCACTGATCAAGTGCTCTCGGTAGCTTAGTTTCTGTTTGTAATCCATGGAGAAAATTGCCAAAGTTGTCGTTATCCTCTCTAGGGAGGTTTAACTCACAATGGAGTTTGCTTCCGAACCACGATGGGAAGCGGCCCGTCCTTATTCCATGAGAAATACTCTATTTACGTTTGGCGTGAGTTAGGCGGGTAGATAAGATGGCTTCGGTAGACTCCAACACTCTTAATTTCGTCATTGCCGATGTTCTATCAATATTTGGTAGATTAATAGACATGTCGAAGTCCTGTATAGCGGCTTCTTGGTTTGAAGGAACCTGGTCTTTCATGATGTCCATGTAGTCACATTCTGACATGTTTGTAGAAGATTTCTTGAGGGAGAGCTTACAAAAGTGCTGGTACATAGTAACAGAATGAGGACTGATGCTGGAGGTGTGCATGGAAATTTTATTTTTAGGTACTTTTTTGGGACATTAATTGAACATATATCAAACATGTACATAACCCTTTCCAGGATATACTAGTATCTTAATAAGGCTGAGGTTGATGAAACTATACAACACTTAAGGGATAAATCAACTGCACCATAGAGCTATAAAATGATTTCATTAGTCGTGTAATTATAAAGCACATGAATATAAATTACAAAAACAACAGTGTAGTTACTCAGGTGATCGATTAACGAATCGAACAATAATTCTCCTTCAGCTGTGTACATTTATTAAGGTTGAAGGCTACATCGTCACAACATGTCTGACTTCCGTCTTAAACGCCATTGTGTTCCGGATTGATAACATTATGTCGTCGTACAAAATAGCTATACACCGTTTAATTGAACTCTTCTAACTAAGGAGATGAGATAGGAATGGAATCACCAAAACGCTTAGAAAATATGTCAATTTTCTTCCTGTTTAAAGCTTTTAACTAACATTGATAATCAGCTGTTTTGTACGGAAAACGTGGAATCTAAATAATGTACAGTTTCCCTGCTCTGCTGCTACTGGCAATACATTTTTGTCATGTCATCTGCAACAGACGATCATACATATGTGGCGGATTATCGATATAGGTAAGCAGATGTCAAATTTTCATTTAAACTATATATGTATGTTGATTATAAAACGAAAATACCGTAGCACGATCTCTTGAATTGATCCTAACTTCCCAAATTAAAAAAAAAACATTTGTAGTAAAAGACTTTTGTTGAAACTTTGACATTAAAATAATGTATTTTGGTTAAAATAAATACAGCTAGGTAGCAATAGCACAGGAGGCCCGGATTTGCAAGCCCAGTGAGGGAAAGACAGAATTCTTAAAAGAAGCATGTTTTTCATTTTCACACGTGCATGTGTAACACTATGGACATCTAATGTATGTATTAATATGCGTATGGTTGTTGTTCATAATTGCAATTGTATATAAAAAAGTAAAAGGCAATTTAACTACTAATATTTTGTTTTAAAGAGTCAAATATATATAATGCATTCATCAAAAATATAATTTTTCAGCTTCAAACATTATCATAAGCACTACTAATCTTATATCTACATATTTAGCATAGACTTGTTCTTTTTTTTAATTTTTCTTCGTGATTTTTATAAATTAAAAAATTGATCCCAAGATATTTGAGACCATGTAAAATAAAGAAAGACAACTCTTAAACAGGATCTTTTATACCAAGATTTTTGCAATAATTAAGTATTTCCTTTAACTGTTCAATTTCATTCAATTTCTTTTCTTGATCCCATTAACTAACGAATATTGTTTATATTCTCAGGTCTTTGTGGGATTTTGTCCAGCAGTCTGCCTTAAAAGAATTTTTTTTTTATTTTAGTTTCATATTTATGTGGATTCCAATAAAAAATCATACAAACTTCATTCATGATTTTTTTTTTTTTTTTTCATATCTTAACTTAATAACATTTCACTTTCATAAGAATTTTAAAACAGAAATGTTTAAAAATTTGATAAATATGGGGTTATCTGGAACCAGACTGATATTTTAAAAATTCTCTAGAAAATAGTGTATTGTATTTTGAGGTCTATTATTGTTGAATCTTGGTCTAGTATTGGTAACAAATGCATGCAACAAAAATCTCCTACACTTATTTGGTGTAGAGATCCACCTTTGTGTGTACCATTGTGTGTACGTTTATAATGAAGAAAAAAGACACTTTACATATGTGCTGATTTAACATTAAGCAGAGTTTCGCAGATTTGATAACCCATTCATGGGATCATATTTTTCAATCGAATGAATTTAGTAAGAAATGTTTTAGCGCATGTCGAAAAACTAAAAAAGAACTTTGTAATTTCCGAAATACGGCGGACCTTAATACGAAATGCTTAAAATATCAACAGGAATTGCTAAAAAAAAAACTCAATGATTTATTATTTGAAAAAGATAAACAAGAAAAATAATATAAATAATTTATTAATAGATAAAAGCATACATATAACTATAAATGCGTGCAATCGAATGTATTTCACCTTTAGTGAGCCTCCTTTGATGAATAATTACCAATATCAATGACCGTCCTATGTTAATGAGGTTACGTGTTGTTTGTTCACTAGTTTATGCCACGTCGGAATGACAGACATAACAGAGAGAGAGAGAGCTGTTCCATTAAACGTCTTCAACAAGTTATATCTCAATTAATATTTTACCTAATGTGTTAATTAATGTTTAAAACACAAGGATGGAAAAATATATAAATACATAGGTGTATGTGTTTTTCAACATGAACTTAAAGACAATAACATCTACAGATGGTAAATACATAAACTGTACTATACCGTTTTGTGTAATTCTAACAGAAGGCGCGAAATGATTGACATCTCAACAGAAAGTATTTTATGTAGTGAATAATTATCTATGTTAATAAGGTATCAGAGAATTATCCAAGCATTCGTCCTACTCTTTAAATCTTACACAAATAGGATGTTATCTTATAAAAGGCTAAAATCTCCCCAGAACAATTTCAAAAAATTTCTTCATATGCACATTCGCGCATTTGCTTCATAATTCATCGGCAATGCACATGTTCAAACTTAAAATCAAAAAAGGAGTTCATACACAAATATTATTTACCTTTTAACCGAAAGTGAGGTAACTCTAATTCATTTACCAAACACCATGCAACAAGCTAGTGAATATAACTCTACAACAACGATGCAATTGTTTCAAATTTATCATTTTGTAATGATTGTACATTTTTTCACAAATTAAATAGTGACATTCAGGACAGGCCCAGCCGTGGTTCTTAGTTCCTTTACTATCACAAGAAGGGAAAAGGAAAATCACAACATATCTTCTAATAAAGTATTGATTTTCATATAGTGGTGATTTTAGATATGTATAAAATGACTTTCACTTAGCATACTAATTATATTCTCTATCCCATGTTTTCTCCATTAATTTGGACATCCTTATACTTGGGAAGGTTGGTATTCCCCTTCTTGCAAGACTCGTCTTTTGCCTTTACAGATGACAAGTATTCCTCACATTCCCTTCACAAAGTACGTCCTTCACTCTTCTTTATTTTATGAGTAAAATCGTACTCACATGTCATGCCCTAAACAGGCGGGCTCCAGATGGATTACTTC
This sequence comes from Magallana angulata, assembly GCF_025612915.1. Classification (NCBI taxonomy): domain Eukaryota; kingdom Metazoa; phylum Mollusca; class Bivalvia; order Ostreida; family Ostreidae; genus Magallana; species Magallana angulata. Next base: position 61,682,286 of record NC_069112.1, read on the forward strand.
TCTCACATGTTCTAAGATGACGGGGGAATCTCTCCGTCCTTACGATGTGCTTTGCATCATATGGACAAACACGTACATGTAATTATGCATACACTGGATAATACCCCACTTTGCGGTTTCCGTGCCACCTGCTGAAGCCAGGTGTAAATAAAATGTGACGTCCCAATGCACTTCTTGTTTACATCTTCGGTCAAAATAATGTAACAAGTGAAAAGCTGATTTGCCAAACTTCCTATTTCTTAATATTTTAGCTATTGGTATGAATAAATGATTTACAGCACAATTTCAATTATTATTAATTTTTGGTTCTTTGTATCAAACTTCACTGGTACAACAATATTATTTTAAATTTGTAAAATATAGGAAATGAATTCGTTATATCCAGGTCCAACCAACGTTGTACGGGGATTTACCATGCGGCCTCAAATATTCTTCACGCAACGAAGATCAAGCACCCCAACTCCAAAATAGAATCCAAAATACAACCCATCCCCCCGCCAATAACATACATGTACCCCATCATCATTAGTAATTTCTCCAAGACTGAACCCCCGCCCTACACACAAGAGCCTCATAAAACAAAAAATAATAAAAATCATTTTTGTTTTTAACAAAATCTATCAAACCGGAAAGGAAAAAAATGGTTTTCTTTATCCCGAACCTCCCCCCCCCCCCATTTTCCTTCAGAAGCCGTAACGACAATTCTCAAAAAAGAATAATACTGTTCTTGTTAAATTACCTGTAAAACTCAATTTCTTATAATTTAAATAAAAAAATTACTAAAAATATGCCTCATTCAGACAATTTTTCTTGAGCTGGTATAATATTTATAAGTATACAGCTGAGGGACCCCCCCCCCCCCCCCCGTGGTATTTTATTCTGGATCCGCGCATGCAATGTAGAAAAGGTACTTTTATTTAACCGAATGAACTATTATTTTTACTTCTAATTATAATATTTACATTTGTATATGAAGATGATGTTGTTTAAGCGTTCAAGCCTCGAATCAGTACCCAAATTAATTCAGTTCATACACATAAATCATTTTTCTTTTAACCAAAAGTGAGCTAATTCTTAATTATGCAACTAGCTAGTGAAAAACAACAACAAAAACAACAAATACCAATTTTTTTCAAATTAAATAGTGACTACAAGTGATATTCAGAACAGCTCCAGCTGTTGTTTAAAGTTCTTTCACTAAAACTATACAGGACAACAAAATGAACCATATCATCTACTAATATATTATTTATATCATATAGTATTAATTTTAGCTATGTATAAAATGACTTTCACTTACCATATTAATTATATTCTCTATCCCATGTTTTCTCCATTAATTTGGACTTCATTATACTAGGGGAGGTTGGTACTAGTATTCCCCTTCTTGCAAGACTCATCTTTTGCCTTTACAGATGACAAGTATTCCTCACATTCCCTACAAAAAGTACGTCCTTCACTCTTCTTTATTTTGTGATTAAAATCGTACTCACATGCCCTAAATGGGCGGGCTGGAGATGGATTATTTCTCTCCCATGTTCTAAGATGACGGGGGAATCTCTCCGTCCTAACGATGTGCTTTGCATCATATGTACAAACACGACATTCCGCATACACTAGATAATACTAAATAATACGAAATTCTGCGATTTTAATGTAATCTGTGAAGTCAAGTCCATTAAAAATTTCTGGTTCTATTATTCCCTGTACCAAATTAATTCTCCATTGTGAAAAAGTTGTCAATTCATATTACTTGTTTTCTATTTGTTTTCTTTTTTTCCTGATATAGGTTATCATTCTACCGAGGTTCGCATCTTAAATGATTTTAATAAATACGCCATATATGACTTTAATGTATTCTAAAAAAATAATATTAAATAAAAATACAAGGCACGAAAACAATACACAAAACACAGCACAACAACTGTAAGAAAATGAATTAAAAATTATTTCCTATAAAGTAATAAAATCAGATATATATAACAATCTTGTCATCAACAATAAAGCTAACATTGCTTTATAGGAAAACAGAATAAGAATTAAAAAGAATTAAATTTTGAAAAATTAAAATAAAAATCAACAAACAGTTATAATCTTAAAAAGAAAAGCTCTTTGTCTTTGCACCTCAAAATAATTTGGCGTTTTCTTAAAACAAAAGCAATTTTTTACTTGTACAAAATCTAGGAATTCTTCTGCCATAGTTATATTCTGTCAGTGATAAATTCTGTTTGCAATTCCCCATTTATATATTCTTTTGGATGGACGCTTTGCTTTGTTTACTATTCGTAGAGTTGGAAAGCGCTCTCGGTTTTCTTCTTTCTTCGTTAATTCAACCTGGAAGAAGTTACCGATAAAATTCATTTGATCAACATCCGCTAGGACTCTAGATGTTAAAATTTCAAAAAACCTAGACTGATCCTCAATATTTTGGGGACTGAAAGGGGGAGACCGCTTCCTCATTCTCTTTTCAAGCATTTTATACTTTTTACTGTTTTGCCTTCTGTAATAGAAACAAAAGTCAATTTGTTTAACTTAGTTGTCTGACAAGTGTGCTGCTGTGTAAATTTCTTACATTATTATATATACTATGGTTCCAATAGGTAACAATAGCTAACCAATAGCTAACCCATACCAATAGGTCAAGGTCAATGACCTAACCCATATAGATCAATATCAAGGTCAAAAACAAAGTAAAACTCCTAAGGGCAAACCGTCTGAGGTCAAAAGTCTGAAGGCAACAATGACAATATAAAGTCAATATCAGTCTGCGGACATTTACGATTTACGTATACGATTATCAAATATGTATGAGGTCCAATTTTTTATAGCATGCCATTCTAACAAAACAATATTAATTTCAATGTCGTTTTAATCAATGTTCATTGTTATTTAGAAGATGTCGCAGTACAAGTGGATGCTTGTAAATTGGTGTAATTTACATACAGTCAAACGCGAGGAACTTATCAGTATAGAAAGCAAATGGTTTAATAGTAAATCGGAGTCAAGGCTTACCTTGATATCCAAGTCACCTTGATAAATGAGGTCACCTTGATGATCCTGATTTAAAAAAAACAACTTTGTCTGACGTCACCTTCACTATTTGATGTCAATGACGAACTTAGTAATTAGAACCGTCTGAGATCACCAGCATCATAAAAAGGACAGTCTATCACTCCAGTTCATCATCAAGGTAATGACATCTCCGTTATTTAACCTTCACATTTTCGGAAGTTTGATACCACAGTTTAGAAGGACAAAAAACATGATTGAAACAAAAATTTTAAACATTTGGATTTCTTTTTTTCAAAAACAATTATTATTACATTCTTTATTGCCATATAGAAATATATTTCTTTATTAAGTATTTTTTTTATATGTCATGTACTATGAAGAAGAAGCCCTACAGCTTTAAAATGACACTCCCTGTAGATGTGAGTTAATCCTAATATTAAGCATTATGATGTATTCAACCAAAATTTGGGAATACTTACTTTCATCACAATACATGATTACGCCATATACTATTTTTCTTATTTTGAAGATGGCATCTAAAGTAAGACAAAAGCACTAAAAACTGCCCATCCTGGTACAATGTAACTCCCATTATCTCTCAATACAAACTGTAGCACATCCTCATCTGCTTTAGAAAATTTTATCTCAAACGATAGCTTTGAAGACGACAAGACTCCAATCCGTGGAAGTAGGATGCATAAATTCAGCTTGCAATGTTCTGATGTACTATTGCACCGTGTTAAAAAATTAAACAATTAAGATAAATTCAGCTTAATAATTTAAATGTTTAACGCACAGTCATTCACAGTCTCAATTAGGAATTCCTTGTCCATGGAAGTATGATATAAAACAAAGTTTAAGCGCAAATGTTAAAGCATACTCTTTGAGGAAACATATTCCTGCTTTTGGCTGTGTCACAATATTACGTATAACACTTGATTCGAAATTCAATCAACTTACAGTAAATTGATAACTTGACCTAATTTAAAACTATCAGGTATAAAAGTTTCACCGTGCTAAGAAATATAAATCAAGAAAAGATAAATTCAGCTTGTGTAAAAATTCACGAACATAAATGTATTTGTCAATAAGTAGTTTTATAAATTATCCTTCACTTTATAAAAGAAACAAAAGACCAGATCTAGCAGGCAACGATTCATTGGATAAACGATTGAAAAGTAAGTCGCATTTCATTTTGTTATCTAAAAAGATTGAACATTCGGTTCTAAACATTTTACAAAGATGTCTCCTTTCAAGACTTGTCAATTATTCGACAAAAGTTCTATTTTTCTATTCAGAGCATTTATTTATTTCTTTAGGTCCCCTATTTGTTTTTCTAAGATCTCTTCGGCACCTTGTTTTGATAGAAGCTCTGTGGTCAATCGCTTTTTTTTTTAATTTGATATAGAATGATATTGGTTGGTCCGAGATCTACATTACAAAATTCATCATCGTCCGTCTTCGAAAAAAAAGGACTGAAAAAAAGAAGTTCATAAATCAAAATATATGTTAAAAAAAACCCAACGATTTTTTAAAAGAAAAACGGGAAAAAATGTAAAATTAAAAACCTCTTAGGGGGAGATGTTATTTCCGGAAAAGAACTCATCTATCGACGAGATAAGATTTTTTTTTTCTTGAAATAAAATGTCAGAAACGTCTTGTCTATCCTTTTACCCTCTGAAGAATTTTATTTACAATTCCTTATACCGGTGCTAATAAGACTGACTTTCCCCTCTCTCGTTCTCTCACATTTAATTCATAGAATCAGAGTAGTAATGGGGACAGAGAGCAGTCACTCTGCAGTCAAGATGACGTCATGGGCTTTTCCCATAAAGGTCAAGGTGGGAGTCTACAGTCAGGGGGGAGTCTACAGTCATGGGGTAGTTTACAGTTAATGACGTGAGGGGGTACATTTATGGCGAAGAGCATAGCAACAGTTGAAGGATGATACCATACATATCTACAATCAGGGTCACCTTAGTCATATGTAACCATAGCAACAGTGTAAAGTATTGATAAATTTCGAAGCATTTCTTTACTTCACTTTTTTGCATCAGAAGAAGAACCATTCATCATCTCTATACAGAATGTAAACCGTCATTATCCTTTAACAAAGTTTTAAGATTCTCAATCTTTTTTGTTATCAGGAGATCCAAAGACAACAGAGATAGTACAAATCATAAGTTTTTATTAACATTTTCTGTTACAAAGTATTGCGTGGTATAGTGTTAACAAAGGTTTACAAGTACATATAAAATGGATTAAACCATTTATCAACTTTAAAAGCATAATGTCCCTCAATGTCTTGTAAAAAAAGTTGTTACACTAACTTTACTTTTTAAAAAAAGTTAAGTCAGTTATTATTTTGATCTGTTCACAATCATCGCGAGCTCAGGGTAGTATTGTTGGATTCTGTACATTTCACACGGATACACACGGGCTTTCACGAAATGGTGTACCACAAATCAAACAACTAGAGCGTTGTAAACTTGACCCTTTTAGCCGAGGTACCGCTATCTCCTTTAGACAACTTATCTTCTATAAAGTTTAAGATGATTTTAATTTGCTCGCAATCCAAGGTCCATCTGGCCAGGAGGGCTTTTAAGACTTCGACTTTTTCTAAGACATTTTGTTTGCTCTGTTCCTTCATCCTTTTCTCCAATTTACACATATTGTCTGGATTTGTTCGCTTGTTAATGAATCAGAATCAATCTTAGTTACAGAGTGTCTGATTCCACATTCAATTAATTTATATCCCACATTTGGTGATTACTGGTTTGCCAGTTTTAAGAACCCATGTCTTTTATAACATATAAATTAGAAAAAGTAATTCAATTACTTTTTTTCAGAACCCTTTTGTAAATGAATTAACATCGATGGTAATCAGTAAGATGATGATTCAATATTACCCTGTAATTAATGTGTTTAAACAATCATCCCCTCAAAGTTGTCAGGATGGAGTCTTCCGCCTGACTAAATCGACCCTTATCATTATCCGAGTTACTGGTACATGTAACTGGCGCGAGAGCACTGAATTTTGAGTAGAGTGCCGACGAGTAGCTGACAACTGGTGCAAAGGTGTCGCAGTTACCCTGGCTCTCTGGTGTAGGACTTAGGGGTCTAAAGAGATCCAGAGAGAGGGTTAAAGACAGTAAAAATCAGTTAGCTAATAGTTTAGAAATACAAATGTAATGATTAAAGATTTTTTTTAAAAAGTTATTAAATATACATATAACACATTCTGGTACATTACGTTACACAAGAATCCAATCTTTACCTTTTTAATGACTCATTTTCTTTGCCAATTGTACTTAATGTCGAATGGTAGTTTGGAGAGGGAAGGGTGGAATATAACTTCAATAAAAGAGTGAGAGAAAATGTGAAAATAATTTACATACAGCACTAACATTTTTTCTTTCATATTTTTTAATTAAGGTCTTCCGTTTCCATCGGAGAACCTTATTGTTATTCTTCGGATCCTTCTTCTTCTTTTTTTCTTACCACTTTTTGTGCACGCGATATCTCAGAAATGGCTGGACCGATTTGCACGAAATTTTCAGATCTTGCCAACTATGTTCTGAACCTGATCGGAAATAATTTTGGTTGATGACATCATTTCCGTTCTTGAGATTTTGGCATTTTTAGGGGGTTTGTTTGTCCAAGGGTGTTCTCCTAAACTACAAATGATATTGATTTCAAAATTTTAGAGATGATAGACAAAAGATTGTTTATCTGAACAAAACCATTTCTGTTTGTATAGCGCAAAAAAAAAAACGCAGGAGAAACTTGAAGAAAATGAATTAAAAATTAGTTCCTATAAAGTGATAAAATCGGATATTTTTTGTTGTTGTTATCAATAAATGTTTAATTGTAAACGTTTTGTATGTAACTCAAAGCAAGTTTAAACGAGTTCTAAAATGAAATGAAAACAAATATTTTAACTACACAAATATTGCAACAAAAATTTGTAAACAAAATTCTCTTTGTCATTGAAATAAAAGCTCTCGATTTAAAATATCAAGGTCAATGACCTAACCCATACCAATAGGTCAAGGTCAATGACCTAACCCATATAGATCAATATCAAGGTCAAAAATAAAGTAAAACTCCTAAGGGCAAACCGTCTGAGGTCAAAAGTCTGAAGGCAACAATGACAGTATAAAGTCAATATCAGTCTGCGGACATTAACGATTTACGTATACGATTATCAAATATGTATGAGGTCCAATTTTTTATTGCATGCCATTCTAACAAAACAATATTAATTTCAATGTCGTTTTAATCAATGTTCATTGTTATTTAGAAGATGTCGCCGTACAAGTAGATGCTTGTAAATCGGTGTAATTTACATACAGTCAAACGCGAGGAACTTATCAGTATAGAAAGCAAATGGTTTAATAGTAAATCGGAGTCAAGGCTTACCTTGATATCCAAGTCACCTTGATAAATGAGGTCACCTTGATGATCCTGATTTTAAAAAAACAACTTTGTCTGACGTCACCTTCACTATTTGATGTCAATGACGAACTTAGTAATTAGAACCGTCTGAGATCACCAGCATCATAAAAAGGACAGTCTATCACTCAAGTTCATCATCAAGGTAATGACATCTCCGTTATTTAACCTTCACATTTTCGGAAGTTTGATACCACAGTTTAGAAGGACAAAAAACATGATTGAAACAAAAATTTTAAACATTTGGATTTCTTTTTTCAAAAACAATCATTATTACATTCTTTATTGCCATATAGAAATATATTTCTTTATTAAGTATTTTTTTTTATGTCATGTACTATGAAGAAGAAGCCCTACAGCTTTAAAATGACACTCCCTGTAGATGTGAGTTACTGTTAATAATAAGCATTATGATGTATTCAACAAAAATTTGGGAATACTTACTTTCATCACAATACATGATTACGCCATATGCTATTTTTCTTATTTTGAAGATGGCATCTAAAATAAGACAAAAGCACTAAAAACTGCCCATCCTTGTACAATGTAACTCCCATTATCTCTCAATACAAACTGTAGCACATCCTCATCTGCTTTAGAAAATTTTATCTCAAACGATAGCTTTGAAGACGACAAGACTCCAATCCGTGGATGTAGGATGCATAAATTCAGCTTGCAATGTACTGATGTACTATTTCACCGTGTTAAAAAATTAAACAATTAAGATACATTCAGCTTAATAATTTAAATGTTTAACGCACAGTCATTCACAGTCTCAATTAGGAATTCCTTGTCCATGGAAGTATGATATAAAACAAAGTTTAAGCGCAAATGTTATAGCATACTCTTTGAGGAAACATATTCCTGCTTTTGGCTGTGTCACAATATTACGTATAACACTTGATTCGAAATTCAATCAACTTACAGTAAATTGATAACTTGACCTAATTTAAAACTATCAGGTATAAAAGTTTCACCGTGCTAAGAAATATAAATCAAGAAAAGATAAATTCAGCTTGTGTAAAAATTCACGAACATAAATGTATTTGTCAATAATTAGTTTTATAAATTATCCTTCACTTTATAAAAGAAACAAAAGACCAGATCTAGCAGGCAAGATTCATTGGATAAACGATTGAAAAGTAAGTCGCATTTCATTTTGTTATCTAACAAGATTGAACATTCAGTTCTAAACATTATAAAGATGTCTCCTTTCAAGACTTGTCAATTATTCGACAAAAGTTCTATTTTTCTATTCAGAGCATTTATTTATTTCTTTAGGTCCCCTATTTGTTTTTCTAAGATCTCTTCGGCACCTTGTTTTGATAGAAGCTCTGTGGTCAATCGCTTTTTTTTTAATTTGATATAGAATGATATTGGTTGGTCCGAGATCTACATTACAAAATTCATCATCGTCCGTCTTCGAAAAAAAAAGGACTGAAAAAAAGAAGTTCATAAATCAAAATATATGTTAAAAAAAACCCAACGATTTTTTAAAAGAAAAACGGGAAAAAATGTAAAATTAAAAACCTCTTAGGGGGAGATGTTATTTCCGGAAAAGAACTCATCTATCGACGAGATAAGATTTTTTTTTCTTGAAATAAAATGTCAGAAACGTCTTGTCTATCCTTTTACCCTCTGAAGAATTTTATTTACAATTCCTTATACCGGTGCTAATAAGACTGACTTTCCCCTCTCTCGTTCTCTCACATTTAATTCATAGAATCAGAGTAGTAATGGGGACAGAGAGCAGTCACTCTGCAGTCAAGATGACGTCATGGGCTTTTCCCATAAAGGTCAAGGTGGGAGTCTACAGTCAGGGGGGAGTCTACAGTCATGGGGTAGTTTACAGTTAATGACGTGAGGGGGTACATTTATGGCGAAGAGCATAGCAACAGTTGAAGGATGATACCATACATATCTACAATCAGGGTCACCTTAGTCATATGTAACCATAGCAACAGTGTAAAGTATTGATAAATTTAGAACTAACAAACTATTGTATCTATGCATGGTTTAAATAACGCGGGTTTTTTTTTTCGTATGACCACTCCTTTAATATGAAGGCAAAATTGAGCATAAAAAGTGCAAATTTCGAAGCATTTCTTTACTTCACTTTTTTGCATCAGAAGAAGAACCATTCATCATCTCTATACAGAATGTAAACCGTCATTATCCTTTAACAAAGTTTTAAGATTCTCAATCTTTTTTGTTATCAGGAGATCCAAAGACAACAGAGATAGTACAAATCATAAGTTTTTATTAACATTTTCTGTTACAAAGTATTGCGTGGTATAGTGTTAACAAAGGTTTACAAGTACATATAAAATGGATTAAACCATTTATCAACTTTAAAAGCATAATGTCCCTCAATGTCTTGTAAAAAAAGTTGTTACACTAACTTTACTTTTTAAAAAAAGTTAAGTCAGTTATTATTTTGATCTGTTCACAATCATCGCGAGCTCAGGGTAGTATTGTTGGATTCTGTACATTTCACACGGATACACACGGGCTTTCACGAAATGGTGTACCACAAATCAAACAACTAGAGCGTTGTAAACTTGACCCTTTTAGCCGAGGTACCGCTATCTCCTTTAGACAACTTATCTTCTATAAAGTTTAAGATGATTTTAATTTGCTCGCAATCCAAGGTCCATCTGGCCAGGAGGGCTTTTAAGACTTCGATTTTTTCTAAGACATTTTGTTTGCTCTGTTCCTTCATCCTTTTCTCCAATTTACACATATTGTCTGGATTTGTTCGCTTGTTAATGAATCAGAATCAATCTTAGTTACAGAGTGTCTGATTCCACATTCAATTAATTTATATCCCACATTTGGTGATTACTGGTTTGCCAGTTTTAAGAACCCATGTCTTTTATAACATATAAATTAGAAAAAGTAATTCAATTACTTTTTTTCAGAACCCTTTTGTAAATGAATTAACATCGATGGTAATCAGTAAGATGATGATTCAATATTACCCTGTAATTAATGTGTTTAAACAATCATCCCCTCAAAGTTGTCAGTATGGAGTCTTCCGCCTGACTAAATCGACCCTTATCATTATCCGAGTTACTGGTACATGTAACTGGCGCGAGAGCACTGAATTTTGAGTAGAGTGCCGACGAGTAGCTGACAACTGGTGCAAAGGTGTCGCAGTTACCCTGGCTCTCTGGTGTAGGACCTAGGGGTCTAAAGAGATCCAGAGAGAGGGTTAAAGACAGTAAAAATCAGTTAGCTAATAGTTTAGAAATACAAATGTAATGATTAAAGATTTTTTTTTAAAAAGTTATTAAATATACATATAACACATTCTGGTACATTACGTTACACAAGAATCCAATCTTTACCTTTTTAATGACTCATTTTCTTTGCCAATTGTACTTAATGTCGAATGGTAGTTTGGAGAGGGAAGGGTGGAATATAACTTCAATAAAAGAGTGAGAGAAAATGTGAAAATAATTTACATACAGCACTAACATTTTTTCTTTCATATTTTTTAATTAAGGTCTTCCGTTTCCATCGGAGAACCTTATTGTTATTCTTCGGATCCTTCTTCTTCTTTTTTTCTTACCACTTTTTGTGCACGCGATATCTCAGAAATGGCTGGACCGATTTGCACGAAATTTTCAGATCTTGCCAACTATGTTCTGAACCTGATCGGAAATAATTTTGGTTGATGACATCATTTCCGTTCTTGAGATTTTGGCATTTTTAGGGGGTTTGTTTGTCCAAGGGTGTTCTCCTAAACTACAAATGATATTGATTTCAAAATTTTAGAGATGATAGACAAAAGATTGTTTATCTGAACAAAACCATTTCTGTTTGTATAGCGCAAAAAAAAAACGCAGGAGAAACTTGAAGAAAATGAATTAAAAATTAGTTCCTATAAAGTGATAAAATCGGATATTTTTTGTTGTTGTTATCAATAAATGTTTAATTGTAAACGTTTTGTATGTAACTCAAAGCAAGTTTAAACGAGTTCTAAAATGAAATGAAAACAAATATTTTAACTACACAAATATTGCAACAAAAATTTGTAAACAATATTCTCTTTGTCATTGAAATAAAAGCTCTCGATTTAAAAAAACAACTTGTCATCAACAATAAAGCTAACATTGCTTTATAGGAAAACAGAATAAGAATTAAAAAGAATTAAATTTTGAAAAATTAAAATAAAAATCAACAAACAGTTATAATCTTAAAAAGAAAAGCTCTTTGTCTTTGCACCTCAAAATAATTTGGCGTTTTCTTAAAACAAAAGCAATTTTTTACTTGTACAAAATCTAGGAATTCTTCTGCCATAGTTATATTCTGTCAGTGATAAATTCTGTTTGCAATTCCCCATTTATATATTCTTTTGGATGGACGCTTTGCTTTGTTTACTATTCGTAGAGTTGGAAAGCGCTCTCGGTTTTCTTCTTTCTTCGTTAATTCAACCTGGAAGAAGTTACCGATAAAATTCATTTGATCAACATCCGCTAGGACTCTAGATGTTAAAATTTCAAAAAACCTAGACTGATCCTCAATATTTTGGGGACTGAAAGGGGGAGACCGCTTCCTCATTCTCTTTTCAAGCATTTTATACTTTTTACTGTTTTGCCTTCTGTAATAGAAACAAAAGTCAATTTGTTTAACTTAGTTGTCTGACAAGTGTGCTGCTGTGTAAATTTCTTACATAATTATATATACTATGGTTCCAATAGGTCAAGGTCAATGACCTAACCCATACCAATAGGTCAAGGTCAATGACCTAACCCATATAGATCAATATCAAGGTCAAAAATAAAGTAAAACTCCTAAGGGCAAACCGTCTGAGGTCAAAAGTCTGAAGGCAACAATGACAGTATAAAGTCAATATCAGTCTGCGGACATTAACGATTTACGTATACGATTATCAAATATGTATGAGGTCCAATTTTTTATTGCATGCCATTCTAACAAAACAATATTAATTTCAATGTCGTTTTAATCAATGTTCATTGTTATTTAGAAGATGTCGCCGTACAAGTAGATGCTTGTAAATCGGTGTAATTTACATACAGTCAAACGCGAGGAACTTATCAGTATAGAAAGCAAATGGTTTAATAGTAAATCGGAGTCAAGGCTTACCTTGATATCCAAGTCACCTTGATAAATGAGGTCACCTTGATGATCCTGATTTTAAAAAAACAACTTTGTCTGACGTCACCTTCACTATTTGATGTCAATGACGAACTTAGTAATTAGAACCGTCTGAGATCACCAGCATCATAAAAAGGACAGTCTATCACTCAAGTTCATCATCAAGGTAATGACATCTCCGTTATTTAACCTTCACATTTTCGGAAGTTTGATACCACAGTTTAGAAGGACAAAAAACATGATTGAAACAAAAATTTTAAACATTTGGATTTCTTTTTTCAAAAACAATCATTATTACATTCTTTATTGCCATATAGAAATATATTTCTTTATAAAGTATTTTTTTTTATGTCATGTACTATGAAAAAGAAGCCCTACAGCTTTAAAATGACACTCCCTGTAGATGTGAGTTACTGTTAATAATAAGCATTATGATGTATTCAACAAAAATTTGGGAATACTTACTTTCATCACAATACATGATTACGCCATATGCTATTTTTCTTATTTTGAAGATGGCATCTAAAATAAGACAAAAGCACTAAAAACTGCCCATCCTTGTACAATGTAACTCCCATTATCTCTCAATACAAACTGTAGCACATCCTCATCTGCTTTAGAAAATTTTATCTCAAACGATAGCTTTGAAGACGACAAGACTCCAATCCGTGGATGTAGGATGCATAAATTCAGCTTGCAATGTACTGATGTACTATTTCACCGTGTTAAAAAATTAAACAATTAAGATACATTCAGCTTAATAATTTAAATGTTTAACGCACAGTCATTCACAGTCTCAATTAGGAATTCCTTGTCCATGGAAGTATGATATAAAACAAAGTTTAAGCGCAAATGTTATAGCATACTCTTTGAGGAAACATATTCCTGCTTTTGGCTGTGTCACAATATTACGTATAACACTTGATTCGAAATTCAATCAACTTACAGTAAATTGATAACTTGACCTAATTTAAAACTATCAGGTATAAAAGTTTCACCGTGCTAAGAAATATAAATCAAGAAAAGATAAATTCAGCTTGTGTAAAAATTCACGAACATAAATGTATTTGTCAATAATTAGTTTTATAAATTATCCTTCACTTTATAAAAGAAACAAAAGACCAGATCTAGCAGGCAAGATTCATTGGATAAACGATTGAAAAGTAAGTCGCATTTCATTTTGTTATCTAACAAGATTGAACATTCAGTTCTAAACATTATAAAGATGTCTCCTTTCAAGACTTGTCAATTATTCGACAAAAGTTTTAATTCTCTATTCAGATAATTTATTTCTTTCTTTAGGTCCCCTATTTGTTTTTCTAAGATTTCTTCGGCACCTTTTTTTGATAGAAGCTCTGTGGTCAATCGCTTTTTTTTTATTTGATATAGAATGATATTGGTTGGTCCGAGATCTACATTACAAAATTCATCATCGTCCGTCTTCGAAAAAAAAAGGACTGAAAAAAAGTTCATAAATCAAAATATATGTTTTTAAAAAACCAACGATATTTTAAAAGAAAAACGGGAAAAATGTAAAATTAAAAACCTCTTAGGGGGAGATGTTATTTCCGGAAAAGAACTCATCTATCGACGAGATAAGATTTTTTTTTTCTTGAAATAAAATGTCAGAAACGTCTTGTCTATCCTTTAACCCTCTGAAGAATTTTATTTACAATTCCTTATACCGGTGCTAATAAGACTGACTTTCCCCTCTCTCGTTCTCTCACATTTAATTCATAGAATCAGAGTAGTAATGGGGACAGAGAGCAGTCACTCTGCAGTCAAGATGACGTCATGGGCTTTTCCCATAAAGGTCAAGGTGGGAGTCTACAGTCAGGGGGGAGTCTACAGTCATGGGGTAGTTTACAGTTAATGACGTGAGGGGGTACATTTATGGCGAAGAGCATAGCAACAGTTGAAGGATGATACCATACATATCTACAATCAGGGTCACCTTAGTCATATGTAACCATAGCAACAGTGTAAAGTATTGATAAATTTAGAACTAACAAACTATTGTATCTATGCATGGTTTAAATAACGCGGGTTTTTTTTTTTTCGTATGACCACTCCTTTAATATGAAGGCAAAATTGAGCATAAAAAGTGCAAATTTCGAAGCATTTCTTTACTTCACTTTTTTGCATCAGAAGAAGAACCATTCATCATCTCTATACAGAATGTAAACCGTCATTATCCTTTAACAAAGTTTTAAGATTCTCAATCTTTTTTGTTATCAGGAGATCCAAAGACAACAGAGATAGTACAAATCATAAGTTTTTATTAACATTTTCTGTTACAAAGTATTGCGTGGTATAGTGTTAACAAAGGTTTACAAGTACATATAAAATGGATTAAACCATTTATCAACTTTAAAAGCATAATGTCCCTCAATGTCTTGTAAAAAAAGTTGTTACACTAACTTTACTTTTTAAAAAAAGTTAAGTCAGTTATTATTTTGATCTGTTCACAATCATCGCGAGCTCAGGGTAGTATTGTTGGATTCTGTACATTTCACACGGATACACACGGGCTTTCACGAAATGGTGTACCACAAATCAAACAACTAGAGCGTTGTAAACTTGACCCTTTTAGCCGAGGTACCGCTATCTCCTTTAGACAACTTATCTTCTATAAAGTTTAAGATGATTTTAATTTGCTCGCAATCCAAGGTCCATCTGGCCAGGAGGGCTTTTAAGACTTCGACTTTTTCTAAGACATTTTGTTTGCTCTGTTCCTTCATCCTTTTCTCCAATTTACACATATTGTCTGGATTTGTTCGCTTGTTAATGAATCAGAATCAATCTTAGTTACAGAGTGTCTGATTCCACATTCAATTAATTTATATCCCACATTTGGTGATTACTGGTTTGCCAGTTTTAAGAACCCATGTCTTTTATAACATATAAATTAGAAAAAGTAATTCAATTACTTTTTTTCAGAACCCTTTTGTAAATGAATTAACATCGATGGTAATCAGTAAGATGATGATTCAATATTACCCTGTAATTAATGTGTTTAAACAATCATCCCCTCAAAGTTGTCAGTATGGAGTCTTCCGCCTGACTAAATCGACCCTTATCATTATCCGAGTTACTGGTACATGTAACTGGCGCGAGAGCACTGAATTTTGAGTAGAGTGCCGACGAGTAGCTGACAACTGGTGCAAAGGTGTCGCAGTTACCCTGGCTCTCTGGTGTAGGACCTAGGGGTCTAAAGAGATCCAGAGAGAGGGTTAAAGACAGTAAAAATCAGTTAGCTAATAGTTTAGAAATACAAATGTAATGATTAAAGATTTTTTTTTAAAAAGTTATTAAATATACATATAACACATTCTGGTACATTACGTTACACAAGAATCCAATCTTTACCTTTTTAATGACTCATTTTCTTTGCCAATTGTACTTAATGTCGAATGGTAGTTTGGAGAGGGAAGGGTGGAATATAACTTCAATAAAAGAGTGAGAGAAAATGTGAAAATAATTTACATACAGCACTAACATTTTTTCTTTCATATTTTTTAATTAAGGTCTTCCGTTTCCATCGGAGAACCTTATTGTTATTCTTCGGATCCTTCTTCTTCTTTTTTTCTTACCACTTTTTGTGCACGCGATATCTCAGAAATGGCTGGACCGATTTGCACGAAATTTTCAGATCTTGCCAACTATGTTCTGAACCTGATCGGAAATAATTTTGGTTGATGACATCATTTCCGTTCTTGAGATTTTGGCATTTTTAGGGGGTTTGTTTGTCCAAGGGTGTTCTCCTAAACTACAAATGATATTGATTTCAAAATTTTAGAGATGATAGACAAAAGATTGTTTATCTGAACAAAACCATTTCTGTTTGTATAGCGCAAAAAAAAAAACGCAGGAGAAACTTGAAGAAAATGAATTAAAAATTAGTTCCTATAAAGTGATAAAATCGGATATTTTTTGTTGTTGTTATCAATAAATGTTTAATTGTAAACGTTTTGTATGTAACTCAAAGCAAGTTTAAACGAGTTCTAAAATGAAATGAAAACAAATATTTTAACTACACAAATATTGCAACAAAAATTTGTAAACAATATTCTCTTTGTCATTGAAATAAAAGCTCTCGATTTAAAAAAACAACTTGTCATCAACAATAAAGCTAACATTGCTTTATAGGAAAACAGAATAAGAATTAAAAAGAATTAAATTTTGAAAAATTAAAATAAAAATCAACAAACAGTTATAATCTTAAAAAGAAAAGCTCTTTGTCTTTGCACCTCAAAATAATTTGGCGTTTTCTTAAAACAAAAGCAATTTTTTACTTGTACAAAATCTAGGAATTCTTCTGCCATAGTTATATTCTGTCAGTGATAAATTCTGTTTGCAATTCCCCATTTATATATTCTTTTGGATGGACGCTTTGCTTTGTTTACTATTCGTAGAGTTGGAAAGCGCTCTCGGTTTTCTTCTTTCTTCGTTAATTCAACCTGGAAGAAGTTACCGATAAAATTCATTTGATCAACATCCGCTAGGACTCTAGATGTTAAAATTTCAAAAAACCTAGACTGATCCTCAATATTTTGGGGACTGAAAGGGGGAGACCGCTTCCTCATTCTCTTTTCAAGCATTTTATACTTTTTACTGTTTTGCCTTCTGTAATAGAAACAAAAGTCAATTTGTTTAACTTAGTTGTCTGACAAGTGTGCTGCTGTGTAAATTTCTTACATTATTATATATACTATGGTTCCAATAGGTCAAGGTCAATGACCTAACCCATACCAATAGGTCAAGGTCAATGACCTAACCCATATAGATCAATATCAAGGTCAAAAATAAAGTAAAACTCCTAAGGGCAAACCGTCTGAGGTCAAAAGTCTGAAGGCAACAATGACAGTATAAAGTCAATATCAGTCTGCGGACATTAACGATTTACGTATACGATTATCAAATATGTATGAGGTCCAATTTTTTATTGCATGCCATTCTAACAAAACAATATTAATTTCAATGTCGTTTTAATCAATGTTCATTGTTATTTAGAAGATGTCGCCGTACAAGTAGATGCTTGTAAATCGGTGTAATTTACATACAGTCAAACGCGAGGAACTTATCAGTATAGAAAGCAAATGGTTTAATAGTAAATCGGAGTCAAGGCTTACCTTGATATCCAAGTCACCTTGATAAATGAGGTCACCTTGATGATCCTGATTTTAAAAAAACAACTTTGTCTGACGTCACCTTCACTATTTGATGTCAATGACGAACTTAGTAATTAGAACCGTCTGAGATCACCAGCATCATAAAAAGGACAGTCTATCACTCAAGTTCATCATCAAGGTAATGACATCTCCGTTATTTAACCTTCACATTTTCGGAAGTTTGATACCACAGTTTAGAAGGACAAAAAACATGATTGAAACAAAAATTTTAAACATTTGGATTTCGTTTTTCAAAAACAATCATTATTACATTCTTTATTGCCATATAGAAATATATTTCTTTATTAAGTATTTTTTTTTATGTCATGTACTATGAAGAAGAAGCCCTACAGCTTTAAAATGACACTCCCTGTAGATGTGAGTTACTGTTAATAATAAGCATTATGATGTATTCAACAAAAATTTGGGAATACTTACTTTCATCACAATACATGATTACGCCATATGCTATTTTTCTTATTTTGAAGATGGCATCTAAAATAAGACAAAAGCACTAAAAACTGCCCATCCTTGTACAATGTAACTCCCATTATCTCTTAATACAAACTGTAGCACATCCTCATCTGCTTTAGAAAATTTTATCTCAAACGATAGCTTTGAAGACGACAAGACTCCAATCCGTGGATGTAGGATGCATAAATTCAGCTTGCAATGTACTGATGTACTATTTCACCGTGTTAAAAAATTAAACAATTAAGATACATTCAGCTTAATAATTTAAATGTTTAACGCACAGTCATTCACAGTCTCAATTAGGAATTCCTTGTCCATGGAAGTATGATATAAAACAAAGTTTAAGCGCAAATGTTATAGCATACTCTTTGAGGAAACATATTCCTGCTTTTGGCTGTGTCACAATATTACGTATAACACTTGATTCGAAATTCAATCAACTTACAGTAAATTGATAACTTGACCTAATTTAAAACTATCAGGTATAAAAGTTTCACCGTGCTAAGAAATATAAATCAAGAAAAGATAAATTCAGCTTGTGTAAAAATTCACGAACATAAATGTATTTGTCAATAATTAGTTTTATAAATTATCCTTCACTTTATAAAAGAAACAAAAGACCAGATCTAGCAGGCAAGATTCATTGGATAAACGATTGAAAAGTAAGTCGCATTTCATTTTGTTATCTAACAAGATTGAACATTCAGTTCTAAACATTATAAAGATGTCTCCTTTCAAGACTTGTCAATTATTCGACAAAAGTTTTAATTCTCTATTCAGATAATTTATTTCTTTCTTTAGGTCCCCTATTTGTTTTTCTAAGATTTCTTCGGCACCTTTTTTTGATAGAAGCTCTGTGGTCAATCGCTTTTTTTTTTATTTGATATAGAATGATATTGGTTGGTCCGAGATCTACATTACAAAATTCATCATCGTCCGTCTTCGAAAAAAAAAGGACTGAAAAAAAGTTCATAAATCAAAATATATGTTTTTAAAAAACCAACGATATTTTAAAACAAAAACGGGAAAAATGTAAAATTAAAAACCTCTTAGGGGGAGATGTTATTTCCGGAAAAGAACTCATCTATCGACGAGATAAGATTTTTTTTTTCTTGAAATAAAATGTCAGAAACGTCTTGTCTATCCTTTAACCCTCTGAAGAATTTTATTTACAATTCCTTATACCGGTGCAAATAAGACTGACTTTCCCCTCTCTCTTTCTCTCACATTTAATTCATAGAATCAGAGTAGTAATGGGGACAGAGAGCAGTCACTCTGCAGTCAAGATGACGTCATGGGCTTTTCCCATAAAGGTCAAGGTGGGAGTCTACAGTCAGGGGGGAGTCTACAGTCATGGGGTAGTTTACAGTTAATGACGTGAGGGGGTACATTTATGGCGAAGAGCATAGCAACAGTTGAAAGATGATACCATACATATCTACAATCAGGGTCACCTTAGTCATATGTAACCATAGCAACAGTGTAAAGTATTGATAAATTTAGAACTAACAAACTATTGTATCCATGCATGGTTTAAATAACGCGGGGTTTTTTTTCGTATGACCACTCCTTTAATATGAAGGCAAAATTGAGTATAAAAAGTGCAAATTTCGAAGCATTTCTTTACTTCACTTTTTTGCATCAGAAGAAGAACCATTCATCATCTCTATACAGTATGTAAACCGTCATTATCCTTTAACAAAGTTTTAAGATTCTCAATCTTTTTTGTTATCAGGAGATCCAAAGACAACAGAGATAGTACAAATCATAAGTTTTTATTAACATTTTCTGTTACAAAGTATTGCGTGGTATAGTGTTAACAAGGTTTTACAAGTACATATAAAATGGATTTAACCATTTATCAATTTTAAAAGCACAATGTCCCTCAATGTCTTGTTAAAAAAGTTGTTACACTAACTTTACTTTTTAAAACAGTAAAGTCAGTTATTATTTTGATCTGTTCACAATCATCGCGAGCTCAGGGTAGTATTGTTGGATTCTGTACATTTCACACGGATACACACGGGCTTTCACTAAATGGTGTACCACAAATCAAACAACTAGAGCGTTGTAAACTTGACCCTTTTAGCCGAGGTACCGCTATCTCCTTTAGACAACTTATCTTCTATAAAGTTTAAGATGATTTTAATTTGCTCGCAATCCAAGGTCACTCTGGCCAGGAGGGCTTTTAAGACTTCGACTTGTTCGCTTGTTAATGAATCAGAATCAACCTTAGTTACAGAGTGTCAGATTCCACATTCAATTAATTTATATCCCATATTTGATGAATATTGGTTTGCCAGTTTTAAGAACCCATGTATTTTATAACATATAAATTAGAAAAAGTAATTCAATTACCTTTTTTTCAGAACCCTTTTGTAAATGAATTAACATCGATGGTAATCAGTAAGATGATGATTCAATATTACCCTGTAATTAATGTGTTTAAACAATCATCCCCTCAAAGTTGTCAGGATGGAGTATTCCGCCTGACTAAATCGACCCTTACCATTATCCGAGTTACTGGTACATGTAACTGGCGCGAGAGCACTGAAGTTTGAGTCGAGTGCCGACGAGTAGCTGACAACTGGTGCAAAGGTGTCGCAGTTACCCTGGCTCTCTGGTGTAGGATTTAGGGGTCTAAAGAGATCCAGAGAGAGGGTTAAAGACAGTAAAAATCAGTTAGCTAATAGTTTAGAAATAAAAATGTAATGATTAAAGATATTTTTAAAAAAAATTAAATATACATATAACACATTCTGGTACATTACGTTACACAAGAATCCAATCTTTACCTTTTTAATGACTCATTTTCTTTGCCAATTGTACTTAATGTCGAAAGGTAGGTTGGAGAGGGAGGGGTGGAATATAACTTCAATAAAAGAGTGAGAGAAAATGTGAAAATAAAATACATACAGCACTAACATTTTTTCTTTCATATTTTTTAATTAAGGTCTTCCGTTTCCATCGGAGAACCTTATTGTTATTCTTCGGATCCTTCTTCTTCTTTTTTTCTTACCACTTTTTTGTGCACGCGATATCTCAGAAATGGCTGGACTGATTTGCACGAAATTTTCAGATCTTGCCAACTATGTTCTGAACCTGATCGGAAATAATTTTTGGTGATGACGTCATTTCCGTTCTTGAGATTTTTGCATTTTTAGGGGGTTTGTTTGTCCAAGGGTGTTCTCCTAAACTACAAATGATATTGATTTCAAAATTTTAGGGATGATAGACAAAAGATTGTATATCTGAACAAAACCATTTCTGTTTGTATAGCACAAAAAAAACGCCGGAGCTCGATAGGGCTCGAAATTTGAGATATGAAAGGCGTCGTGAATTTTCGTGCTTTTCTTTGTTTATCTCTTTACTGGAAAATATTTTGTTATAATATTTAATGTCAAAAAAGTTTAAATTTACAAGACATTTCTGCTGATATCAAGAAAAAGGGACTGGCCTTTTCAATTAGGGACCTAGAGGGGTCTTAAGTCTTTAATCTATAGCTCCTCACCGAGGGATTTTTTGTAATAAATTATAGAAGCAAATATGTTTATCTTACAGTTATAACGCCCAACAGTATAACGATTTTATCATGTATTACGTAATTAGGGGTTTTTAGGGGTCAAAAGTCCAAAACTTTGATCCCTTATATCTAAAAAAGGAGAACTATTTTGAAATGCAGTATAGAAGAAGAGATGCTTATAATGATGTACCTAACAAATTGCAAGCTTCCAAATTTGGTTCAGCGGCCCCAATAAGGAGATAAGGGACCGACCCCTAAAACGGTTTTTTCTCAGATATCGCAAAAAACGGTGACAAATTTTTAAACTTTTGGTTAACAAAATGTCTTAGAAATTAAATGACCTTTCAATTGATACGTAAAAAGGGGACTGGCTCCTTAAATAAGGGACCTAGAGGGCTCTAAATATTTTATCTATAGCTCCTTACTGAGGGATATTGTGTAATAGATCATAGAAGCAAATATGTTTATCTCACAGTTATGTATCCAAGCATCGTAATGATGTATCATGTGTTATGTAATTAAGGTTTTTTAGGAACCAAAAGTCAAAAATTTTGATCACCCATATCTCAGAAAGGAAAAATAATTGGAAATGTAGTACAGATAATAAGTTGTACAAAATGGTGTTTTTTACAATATGCAACCTTCAAAATTTCGTCAAACGGCCCCTATAAGGAGATAAGGGATCAGCCCCTAAAACTTTCTTTCTCATACATCTCCAGAACGGTAGCGAATTTCTAATTATTTGTTGTCAAAATGTGTTCGGAATTAAATGTCCTTTCATTTGATTCCAGCAAAAAAGGGCTGGCTCCTTAAATTAGGGTATCAAAGGGCTCTAAAAAAATTTATCTATAGCCCTTTAATGAAAGCCATTTTGTGAAAGGTTATTAAAGCTAGATTAGGTATAATACATTTATATATCCTAACAATATAATGATTTTCTCTTGCATTACCCAAAAAGAGTTTTTGGGGACCGGAGGTAAATAAACAAGTTTAATCTGTTCTATCTTAATTGGAAGAAATGCAAGTATTTAAAAAAGCAATGTAAGAGAAAAGCGATACAATAAAGAATCGATACTTCACTCCTTTCTTCATTTCATGTTTTGTTGTCGAAAATTTAAGTCGATGATGTCATATTTCCTTCTAAAAAATGGACGGAAGACCTCATCGTTGCTCGCAACAAGATCGTGTCTAGTTTTTTTATTATTATTATTATTATTATTATTATTATTATTATCATGTTATTAATTTTGAAAAAAGATGTCATCGAACTTTGTTATCTATTAGGACTAAAGAATATTAAATCAAGCCAAAGAAAGACAACTCTTACAAAAGCTGTTAAACTCACCTTGGCAAGCCTTCCATTTCCAACTCCTCCCCCATCTTCAACCACATTTCTTCAAACTCACCGAACGAGTTTGCTGAGTTTGTGGCGTCATTGTCAGTGTAAAACACAGTAATAGAGAATATGAACAAAGGAATTACATCTAACCATGTTTTATATTACTTTCGTACAAAATGTTAGGCATTTGAATAATAATGCATAAACAGCATTTATATTTTTAAGAATGAAATTAACGAAATTAACGATATGCCTACTCAGTTTATAACTTGTGAAATACCCTTTACTTTGTTTTGTTTAGGTCACTAATCACAACCCATTTAGGAGTTTTAAAATTGTGAAAAGAATTTTTTTTATTCTTAAACTCTTAAGCTTAACAATTAATGTACTTGTAAAGATGAAACAAGTTAAGAAAAAATTAATTATAAAAAAAGGAATATTTTTACCTACGGAAATTCAAGGAATGCTTCTGCCATATTGTCCGGTATTGTGTTGATGATAGTTCAGTTTTTAACAACCCTCTATTTATACTCTACCAAAACTGTGAACGTGACATGGGACATTTTAGAAAATAAAAAAACCACAATTAATCGCGTTTTAGATCAGAAACATTTACAGTGTAAAAGCCCAATAGTCAGGTACTGCGGGTGGGGTATATAGAATTTTGTTTGATAGAGTTCTTCGCGTTTAAGATCAGAAAAAATAATTGGGGGGTTGTAAGCCCTAGAGTCAGAAACTGAGGGTGATAAAGTTTATCGCGTTATAAATCAATAGAACTTGTTTTATAATAAATAGTTCATTACTATATACTGATTAGCTTTGTTTATTAATATTCACTGTTAAATGTTCTGCTCTCTCTGATACTTTTGATTAATTGAACTTAGGCAGTAGCACAACATTGTTACCGGTATATTAATTTCATTTTTAACAAAATAAAATCAAACAACAACGTGTTCAATGTTTATAGGAAACAAAATAATACAAACAAATATATAAACATTTAGTGCCAAATTACGTTGTCTGGCAATTAATAGGATATGAAACTATGTATGTTGTCCCAAAGTAATGTGGATATGACATACTGTTTTCAGCCAATATATGTGCAAACGTTGTAAATACGAATAATACATTTTACCAGAGTTGCCTCTGCTTACCGCTGGTGCATGTTTCTTTTATAAGATAACTCATTATTTTTCATGATGTTAATTTTATTACCATATACTTATAAATCCGTAAAGTTTGAATGCGTGTAATTAATCAGCTTGTCTCAAATGCAATATATTATCATCTTAAATGGTGTCAATGTAAAGATCTTGATTACTGTTTTTTTATATTTTAAAGGCGGTAACATGCATAAGTTCAGATTTGAACTTTGGTTTAAAAAAAAGAGCGTTTTTAAAAGTCGGTATCTAAATTCAATGTGCTTTAAGGGCGCACAATAAATTAATAACAACGGAACTTTCTATTAAAATCTGCTGTTAAAAGTATTCTTGATATGGTACAATACAAACAATAGGACATATTTACAAAGCGGGTATTAAATTTCATTTGAATAATCTCAAAAATAATTTACGTAAAACTTAGTAAACACGGTACATCTCCCTGATGTCACGGACATGTAGTTCTATTTCTACATGGTCTACTAATAGAACATTCTACCAGAAAATATTCCAGAGATGAGCTTGAATACAAGTTAATATTTCTGCTTGATTCCAATTTTTACGCATATTCAAATTAGTAAAAAAATAGCACGTACAAATTTTTAACAACGGGTTTTCATATTAAATTAGAATTAATACAGTATTTTAATACGTTACTTTATACTGAATTAAGGAATTTAAAATCAATGCACAATACCATGCACTTACATGTAAAAAATTGTTCGGTGTTCAAATAAAAAAACCGAAATAGTCGTCTTTTGACGATAAGTACAGAACCGATATTATTGAAACTGTTATCTTTTTAATTTCTAATGTATGAATCATTGATTTTCAACACAAGTCTGACTAGAAACTGAAGCTTTGTGTTTTTAGATTGGGTTCAATATATTAACAGATTTTGAGACTACATGTATGTAGAAGTTAGAAAGTTTATATGGGGAAGACCTAAAAATTGTCTCTACCGACAGACAGACAGACAGATGAATGGACGGACAGACAGGGTGATTCCAATACTAGTATACCCCGACCCTTAACTCTGTTTACGGGGGTATGGTAAAGCTCTTTACCTCCTTGAATTGCGATCTCTTTTCTGTGTACTTTTCAATCAAGTCTAATTCTTTTTCACTTAAAGTTGACATCGGGTCTACTTCGGTAGTTCGATTTAAGGTTGGCCAAGTTTCTTCGTTTGAACCCCGAATTTCACTAGCCAGAAATTCTTTCCACCAATTTGTACACTCGTCTGTAAATTGTGCAAGCTTGACGTCTTTGTCAAGAGATCTGAAATAAATTTGTTTTGTAAATTAATTGTCTTATGCATAATTATTTTTCATACACAAATAACATTCACAATTTTGATTTTTTATTCAAATAAAAAGAATTATAAGATATGTTTTTTGGTGTTTTAAGATCATATATTTTGAATCAACTTCAAAGTAATGTGTCAAATCTGGGACCGATAATATCAAAATATTATTGAACCTCATAAGAGTTTGAATATCTTCTTCTGCCATGTAAGGGTGCACTTGATTCGGAATGCCTGGAGGTGTCATTTGACATCCAACATCGTCTAGTTTAAAGATTTCTAGTTGTCTTTCATCAGATTGTGGATGCCACTGTTCTTCTGTCGAAAGTTTTTTGTACTGCACATAAACATGTCCAGTTCCATCTTTTTGAACCCTTAAATGTATAAAATAATTGAATGTATTAGAAATACAGAGTGTATTGCAATGTGAGTTTCGGTAATATTTATGTCTCGAAAAATCAAGGAAACAAAACAGCAGTAAGGCTTAATGTTCAAACAAATACCATATAACGGGTTGCTAATTTTTAAGAGTTTAATTATAGCATTAAGTAATTTATTTTTGACATCGTTATGACAATAACTGCCGTCAGGTGAACTTACAAATTGAATAACGCGCGTTATAAATCCGTAAAGTTATTCACAGCATTGAAAAATAAACACGTAAAATTTTCCGTACACACAAGTGTATGCATATGTATTTGGAATCCCCTGGACTCTATTTATTTCTTGCTTAAAAAAACATTGGAACTTGTTATTTTACCTCGCTCAAACTGCTTAGATAAGCAACAAACGTCTACATATTTGTATTTTTTTTATGACATGTGATCTATTATTGTCTCCGATGCAATAAACTCTCGTCTTAAATGATGTCAATAAGATAACAGCTGTTAAATATGTGATGCATTATTTCAGATTTAAAGTTTGGTTTAAAAAATAATATAAGAGTACACGTATTGAGAAGTTGGGATCAAAATTTGATACAGTGCAATCTATGCAAGATATATACATTGCTATGAAAAGAAATCATGACGATACTAAAGATCTTATTTGCAAATCGGGTAATTGAATTTTCACTTTGTAACTTCGTTTACTTTTATCTTAGTATAACTGGAACTTCACCTTGATTCTCAGTACATGTAGTTAAGGTGTTATACGATGTTTGCTGATTGCAACTGAACATTGAATCGGTATTGCTGATTTATTTCAATTTTTTCACATATTTGAATTCGTAAAGAAAAATTTACAGAACATATTTAAAACACCGGTTAGCCTTTTAAAAACCACTGCAGTAAATTGTATACTAAAGATGCAGAAAAATGATAATTACCTGTACATCTTCGGAAACGTCATGGTTTTTTTTTTTTTAATTTACAGATTTCCCGCAAAACAAGACGGTAAATGAATGGTGTAAAGACCTCCTAATTGTTCCATGAACAATTAGTTTACTAGTTGACTTTGAAATGAACATGCAACCCTTTTGATAAAAAAGCTTAAAGTACATGTATTTGAATACAAATTATTGCTCTCTTGGCTGATGAAAGGAAAAGATCAACATAGTCACATATCTATATATATATATATATATATATATATATATATATATATATATATATATATATATATATATATGTCCACCACACAAAAACATAAAAAAAATCAATTACATGTTATTTATATTAAACATCTTCTACATTAACTGTTCTTAACAAATAAACTTCTTAAAATACAAACCCTCCCTTAAACCGAAACAGAATGCCTGATATTCTGTGTTTTATCATATATTTATGATACGTAATTACTAAATGATGTAAAAATAAGTCATTCAACCCTAGCTGATCCTCAATCACAACATCCTTAAGTATTGAAAATAAAGGGAAACTATGACAATCAAGATTTATCATATCTTGCTAACTTTCAACCCAAAAAGCCCCTAATCTTCTCAATACATTTATATTGAACTTCTTGGTCAAAGCATCTGACAATGTAAGGTATTAAAATGATGCAGATCATATTATTTTCATTGCAAACTAAATTTTGATTTCCCCAGAATCATAATGTTTAATTTGGATCTTATAACTGCTTCTGATCTTTCGCGTAGAAATTTGAATTTCTTCTGAGTATTTCTGATATCGGCTGTTTTTATATTGGACTTTGACTGTGTCTGTATACCAGTATTCATTTCTGTGAAGTTTTCATAAGGGTTGCTTAGCTGGTGTTGGAATGTAGCTGAAGATGGTGGATTGCTCACAATTACAAAATCGAGGTTGTGTCTTGCTTTTTCTGGAGTTGAATGAATTGGTACCAATGTTTGAATGGCATTTCTTCGATTCAAAGTGTCCAGTCTTGAAGCCTTAAATTTGAGTACATACTGTGTGTACAAGTTTTAAATGTAAGGCGTCTCTCTAAACGTATAGAAATTAATAAATTTATTTATTGAATTAAGACTTACATGTTTCTTCATCAATCTAGGGGATCTCCTAATAGAAGAGAAATGGAAAGGCAAGATGGTCTTTCTCTTTGATGTGGTAAAGGTAGTTTCACGATATCTTGTTGAAAACGGAAAAAAATACATGTAATGCATTTAGTTAAAAAAGCACTACATTATGATTACTTGATAATATGTTATATCATTTATAACAACTACGGTAATTAATTTCAAACATAAACTCTTACATTTTTTTTTGGATTCAAGTTGATGATTGAGGTGGATGGTGCTGGGTTCATTATGGTTGCAGCTAAGCCAGTTTCCTAAAGTCCACTTTAAAACAATAACATTGCTGGTAATTTTTTGTCATGCATTTATAGTAAAATGAGCCATTTTCTTATATTTTTAGAGGTGCCCCCCCCCCCCCCAATAAAAAAAACGACAACAAAAAACAAACATTTTGAATTGTTGTGGATTTGGAGACAACAGATCCTGATGTTATGACATGTATGAAATCTGCAGCAGTAGACAAAATGTTGATATAATAACTTCGTGTTGCTTCCTCATGTTCATGCTGACAACAGTTGATAAAAACAATAAACAACCTATTCTTTCATGGTACCCATGCCTCTGTCCATGTTAAGTTTAGTTTAGTTTATTAGCTCAAAACCACATATACAAGTTTTAAGATATGCTAGCCGAAATATAATTTTCTTACACTTTTTTCCACAATAACCGTATCTTCATCTGCACCACTACAAGAAGACGATGTAGATGAGGTTTGAGGTACATCAAGCTTTATGACAGAATCTTGGTGTTAAACAGTATACAGAATGATTTTACATTATGGTATCTTAGAGATGCTTTACAGCTGCACTTGGTGGTTTGGGTACAGCAGCAGGAACTACAGCCTCTGATGAATGCTCGTCCAACATTTTTCTCATTTTTGCCGTGATTTTCTTTTTCGTTGTCCAGATCCTGATCTTGTTGATTTCAACTGCTTTTGTCCATCAATAAGATTGTCTTTCCCCTGATTAAAGGCAGCGACTATCTGCTCAGTGTGCTGCTCAACAAACGAATGAGCTGCTTTTTTGTCTGTAAAATAAAGATAAAATTTTATTGTTTTATACACCTATTTTTGACTAATCATAAAAAGAAATAATTATTACCAAAATCATATAAAGGTCTGCGTTTATGTTCGTAATTTCTGGGGGGTTTTACGGATTGCTACGGGTTTGGAATTCCCTTTTGCTTTATCGTGATTATTAAAGGCGAATACGAGGGCTTTAATTACGCATCTGTTCCTAATTTTTACACGACTTGTAAATTGTTCGGGGAATTTCAGACTGCATTACTATTATTGTCGATTTTTTTATTATTAAAACACATCAATGCAATCCTTAAATTAATGATTGGATTTTTTAAAATTAGAAGCAATTGTCATATTTTCTTTGATATGGAACATGGAAATGAATAAGACGAAAGGGTATTTTTAATTTGTTTCTAAAACCAAAACACCAAAAAGAGTTAATGTTTTTAAAGCAAACAAAAAAACACTTGCTAATGTTTTTAATTATTCACCCAGCAGGTCTTTAAAGCTGTTTACATTAACTGGTCAGAAATACTAAGTGCTGACCTACATCGCTTCTGTTAGCACTGCTGTACTTGAGTGTTATGCAATGTACAGCCCGCGCAGCCTTGTCAGTTTGACCATCGAAGACGCTATCGTTGTGAACAAAGAATCAAATAAAAAAATCAAGTTTTTTTTCCAAGTAAACTCGATCTACCGCTCACACACTAAGCAATAACAGGTATGTTAAACTATGATTTAAAATTTTTGCCAGTCAAAGACAGATTTACGCCGCAAAATATAGCTTATACAAGTTGTGTATTTTTTCTGCAATACTAGCGTCATATATATATATCCCACATGAATCACTGTAGAGTTTTAAATTCAATGAGAATAAATGCATAACATAAAAATGTAATAAATCATGTCAGATATTGTTAATAAGATGTTTCATTTTTTTCATAAAAAATTATTTCTGAAAATAAAAAAAACACTTTTGTTCATATCTTTTAAACCTATGGATAAATTCTTTAAAGAGACGCGTCTTATAGAAAAGAAAAACAGGTAACTCTTAAAGGATCGAACTTTGATCGCTTGAAGTTCTTGATCACTCGTTCTTGATAACTTGAAGTGAGATTTAGGGTCCCGATTTTTACCTTATATAATTAAGCATTTTTTATCTTGATTTCTTGAACTCTTGATCCCTTAAAGTCAAACTGCAGTCCTGTTATTCATAATCTATTGTTTACTTTTGACACCTTGAAGTGGCTATGTATAGGCAAACGTTACCTAATTAACATGGCTCTACGCTGCATGCACGCGAGACCCGCCTTGTAACGGGTTGTTTATTCAGGCGACACTTAATAATTGTTCGAAGATTGACCATACCGTTTCCTAATCTATAATAGAAATTTATGAATTAAAAACTGTAGAAATTATGCAGATCAGCATCATTGTCATTAATATAATGATTATTAATGAACAAGTGCTTACAGCTGGTGAAAGACCAGTGGATGATACTCAGCTAGTTATCTAGTTTACAACATGTCGTCTCACAGTCCAGTAGTACTGAACAATCTGGTCATTATACGATGCATAAAATTATAATTATCATCACTTTATTCAATATTTGTTTCTAGTATTTAGTTTTTAAAACACCCAGATTTGTATATATAATTGAAAAGAAAGCGGTGTGTTATGCACGTGTTAAACCCGTCAGTCAACCCGGTAAAATTCCAAACTCTTGAAAACTCGAACTCTTGATCCCTCAAAGTATTTCCTTGGTCCCATGGACTTCGAGGCATAAGACAATCATTTTTTATAAAGAAATTGAATCAATTGGCAAAAGTTTAAAAAATAGTCCTAATTTACAGAATTTGATCACTGGCTTGACTCAACAGAAGACTTTGCAAGTCTGGATAAAGAATGGCACTATGTCAAAGGTCTGTTGTACAATAAAGCAAGAGCTCACAACACATTTTATTTTTAATCCTTACAATACTTCTAATCAAGTTGAAAAATCCCTATAATATACAGTGAACGTACCTTGTATGATTTGTGAAGCTGTTTCTTTCCTTTATGAAATCAT
Source organism: Magallana angulata (assembly GCF_025612915.1). NCBI lineage: Eukaryota > Metazoa > Mollusca > Bivalvia > Ostreida > Ostreidae > Magallana > Magallana angulata. Next base: position 61,713,430 of record NC_069112.1, read on the forward strand.
CATCATTATCATGCAAAATATAAATATTTTTTCATGTAAAACCATTGATTTCACAGAAAAATGTGCATGTGGTAAATTCAGCTACTTCAAAGAAAACCAGAAAGTTTACACCATTGATAAACAACTCTAAAACATCAAAATCAAAGTCTGCACATAATGAACAGACCATAGAGTATTCAAAATCATTAGGAAAGTCCATGAAAGCTGTAGGAAACTCCATCCCATTGTATTCATATCTTTCAATACAATATGGCAGTCAACTTCCTGTCATGTGCTTAATCCCCATACTGCAACTCAAAAAATAATTTCTGTTTCCCCATTATACCTGTATTACTTCATACAGCCAAAAACGTCTGTCACATTGGAACATTCAAAAGAAAACACAGACAAGAAACAAATTGATACAAATATCAAAGAACGGCTGCAAAACTAATTGTTTCTTTACATACAAGTTCTGTACATGTCTAAACAATGTGGAATTAAATTTAACATGTGACGTCTTTAAAAAAAAATGTGTTATTGAATCAAATGTAAAATCACCTCTTGAAAAGAGATGCAGACAATAGCCATTAATTCCAATACCTACAGATGTATATCAAGATGTAAAAAACCTTGTAAAAAAACTGCAGGGATTATTTCTTCACAAAAACTGTTTACAAAATACGCACTACATAATTATTAAATCATCTATAGGGTCTGCATTTGTTATTATCACATCCTTTGATGGTTTATCAACATAAATAAATGTTGATATGCATATCAACTCAGTTTATTTATTAAAAATGACTTAATGTGTCTTTTTAGTTATAATGTCATTATGTTTTAAATACACGTCAAATAAGCCTGGTATCTGTACTTTGATTACCAATTGTCAAATTGAGCTAAGGATCTTAAATACAAAATGTTTTGCAAGTGGTGACTGCTTAAGAGAGAAATGCCAGTGGTCAGAGTATAGCAGTTAAAAAGACTATGTATTATTTAGTGTCATTTCAGTAATTTCAGGTGTTATTTCGGTAAACCCTGTCATTTCGGTAATTCGATGTACAGCTGGAAAACGAATTCGAAGCTAGGAAAATTGAGGGGTGTTGAAATTATACTATCTTCGTAATTCATCCTTCAATTTTTCGGGAGTTTGATACCACATTTTAGAAGTACAATGAAACATGATTGAAACAAATAAAAAAAATTGGAATTCCGATAATAATTGTCGCATGCACGACGGTATTAGGCCAACCAACAACACGTCAGAGTTTCAACTTCAAAAGTTTATAAGTTGCATCAGAGACATAAATAACAGAGATTGGCAACTCCGCCATTAGCGTGTTTTGATGTTGAAAAATTTTGCGGGACCGACCTTACTTTGAGAACTACTTTATAGTAAACTGAGACAATGATCTTAAACAAAAAGTATACTGTTTTTTTTAAATGAAAAAAAGGCATAGGTTTTAGACATTTTTGAAACAAAAAATAGAAAAATAAGATTAATATATAGAAAATATATTGGCCAGCTATAAAACATCGGCGAAATCTCGGACGAGTAGCCAACTGCCTCCTAAGACACAAACTCATGAAAATATAATATTTTGAATGTATAAGTAATAGGTTATAGCTGTTATATTTCGATATAATTGTTTATTTGAAAGATATACTGATTTAAACTGGGAACACTTTACAATAGGGACCGCGAGATTTCGATCAGTTATTTATGTATCTGGTTTCATATAATGCTGCAAGTGGCAAGAAATTGTTTTACTAGAGCAAAAAACTATCTATGCAAACCTTTAGGCCCACAAACGACTTCTCACTTCCGATTCTTCACTGCGCGGCAACCGCCAATATCACATTTGCGAGTCGACATACAAGCCTATTACTTCCCGCCAAATTTATCATACGAATCAATCAGAGGTGTTCCGATAAGGAAGGAGTTTCCGGGTGATTTGTTTTGGGGAAAGCGCGACAACTCGTAGTGAGATAATATAAAACAAGAGGCCCATGGGCCACAAATCGATCCCCTGAACAATAGTCCTTGTATCATTTTATTTCAAAAGGGTTTATTATGAAGTGAACTCTGAATAAATATTGTAAAACTCATATATTAAACAATACATAAAAAGAAGAAACAATTTTATCTTTGGCATGTTTTTATTCATAGTTATTTTACACATCAACTGAGACTAAATTTTAAGCTCTAAAATACCCATTTGCAGTAAAAAATAAAATCCAATTACACTGAAAAAAATGAATTATATTCGTTAAATAATTGAAAGATGATTAAAAGATGATATTGGCATCTGTTTTGTATTTCAATCATTAAAAGCTTCTTTATCGATTAATCAAATAAAAATATTGCAGGTGTGATGAGGACATTAGGCATGTTAGATTTTGCATTCTCATCGATCATCTGTCTTATAGACTAAACTCAAAAAACATGGAAAGTCTATATATAGTTGATAAAGTCTATCAATGATTTCCTTTTTTTCCATAACCATTTTTTATCTTTTGTTCCTTTATCTTTCCTAACTGTGTGTTTGTGAATCAAAACTTCGTAAAAACTAAGATCCACACCTTTTTGAAGTTGTTTGAATTTATAATCTTTGATCCCGATCACTTGGATCCCGATATGTGAGTAATTGATGTCGGGATTGAAATTCCAAAAAAACAAAAAACTAGTCGATAAACATACACATGTATTTCCAGATAATTTAACTATGATAAACTTATCATGAAAATTTATTATTTTTTTTAATACTTCTTTTAATAAAACATGATTTAAACAATTTAGAATCTGCACTATCTTAAAATGATTGCACAGTAATCTCACAAACTGTAGCATTGTAATTCTTAAAAAGAAGAGTTTAAAACATTTTCCCATTATTGCTAGCGCTCTCGAGCACTAGCAACTACGTTAGTCCTTTTCACTGGAATACGCATGCTCGACACTATAGTGGGGGATTCTGGAAATACTGAACTACTGTAGATAAACTGTACCGTTTGAATTTCGTTTTATCATCTTCACATGAAGTTTTGTGTTTTATTGTAAATGTCAAAAAGTAACAGTAGCTTAGGTCTTATAATGCAAAGTTATTTTCAATATTATAAAGAATTATAGCTAGCTTTATCTTAAATTCCTTCAAGCTAAAAAAAAAACAACTTCGGATATGTTTTCCGAGCTTGCCGGAAAGGCACGAGAAGATACGATTGCTACAAAACAGTACCGATGGTTCTTGAAAATTTTCACCTCGAAATTGAAGTAACAGTAGATACATGAGATGATTAAGGCACATTCAGTGAGCTATGCCATTGCCGATGTGAAGCCCACTCAAGATTCACAATTCTAAATTGAGACCCCAACTCCAGGACAATTCCAGTACACCACTGTGTCTCCTTTTGTTTATTAATCGATTCAGAAATTTAAACTAATGTTTTAGAAATCTGCTTCTGTGTTTTATGATGGCTACAGCGCTAGCTCACCAATCTTTTTAAAAGATAAGCTTGTATAAGTCTATGTTAAACTTTGAACATATTTTGGAGCCGTACGTAGTATTAGTCCCGGGATCACAGTTTTCACAATTTAGAATCTACACATCTTAGGGTACTTGTATATTAATCTCACTAATTTTAGCACTGTAGTCCTTGAGAATACATTTTTAAAAACATTTTCCCCCATATATTTCTATGTTAAATTTGTCTTTTTAAATCAACTTTGAACCCCTCTTGGGACCCCAGTATTGACCCGGGGATCGCGATTTTTACAATCTTCACTATATATACAAGCTTTGGTGTAAATATTGGCATATCTGGTATAGTGGTTCTTAAGAAGAAGATTTTTTAAGACACCCACCCAATTTTCGCAATTTCGCAATTATCTCCCTTTTAAAAAGGGTTGTGACCTTTATTTTAACAATTTAGAATCCCGTTCTCATAAGGATACTTTGTACCAAGTTTGGTTAAATTTGGCTCAGTCGTTCTAGAGAAGAAGTCAAAAATGTGAAAAGTTTACAGACAGACGGACGGACGGACAACAGGTGATCAGAAAAGCTCACTTGAACCTTCGGTTCAGGTGAGCTAAAAATAAAGAGAAATTGCTTACTGGTTTATAAACATAATTTACGCATGCGCTTTCAAAAAATGCATGTAGTAGAATTATGGGGAATGACGGTATGCCCCATAAAACGTACTATTCCCCATAACGTGGGTGCTATATCAGAGAGTCAGTCCCCATAAGACTAGGATTTTGAGTGCTCTCTCTCTCTCTCTCTCTCTCTCTCTGTTCCTCTCTTTTTCCATACCGATTTGAACAATATCAGAGATGTTTTTTTTTTTATCATAAGTCGATGCATCTGTAAGGATATGAGACATGTGATTCGGGATCTTACCCGAATCACAAAATTTTTTTAAACGCTGTGTCCGTGAGTATCAGACTTTTCTTATGGATTTTGAAAATTACACGCACCTAGTTAGTTGATTTTTTTTATTTTTGTTTTTAGTGTTGAACAAATAGAAAATGAGAGGCGAACGAGGTATTTAATCATTATTTTAAACGTAGTTTGGTTATCTTGATGAGATTTGTTGTTATACAATAATCTCCTCCTAAAAATAATATTGATTTTTTTTACATTACCTTACAGTACACCTTTGAAGTAAGTTAATATTGCTTTGTAGTTAATTCAAATGAGCAAAAGAAGAATCTTTAAAATCCAACAATTTTTTTATCTTTTATATACGCACTGATAGATATATTTATATACATTTATTTATTTATTTATAGCACACCCAAGAGACCAAGGGGAATAGGGTCAGTAACTCAAAACATGATTTAATTCGATCTTACAACAGAGTTATATCAAGCAAGTTTTGTTGTTATATTTTGTATTGATTTTTTTTCCAGAGAGCCGCCTAACACTCCTGTGCGAAACCCGTTAGTATCGTACACATCTACGTTTTATTGCATTTTTTTTAAAAATAATTACTGCCGTAATATTTGAATTTGTTTGTACTGATATTTTTTGTTTGTTTTATTTCAGAAGAGAAATTACCTCAATAAGTGACGAGTAAGTAAAAATATCTTTATTTTTATCATAAGAAAATTTTTTTTTTAAAAAAATCGATGAAAAGTTCGGATCTCCATTTTGTAAAAAGTTCAATGACTTATAAATCAAAGCTATCGTATCATTCTGTTACTTATTATTATATTTCTTTATTTTTTAGTTCCACTTTTGAGGAGTCTGTGAAGTTTATGAACTGGAGCAGGTTTGTAATTTTATTTAATCTTGGTATAATTTTTTTGCGACGTAAAATTTACGCATTCATATTATATATATACTCTAAAAAATCTTTTTTAAAGCATGTATGAAGATGAGAGTAAAAGTGGTCCCGGACCGGTTTATGAAAGGGCCAATGAAATGTAAGTTCAGTTTTTATTTACTTAAAAGAACTTTTAAAATGAAATTTAAAATCAAATCTATTTTTTTTAAACTCTGATCTAAAAAACACAAAACTCTTTTTTTAAGTGTGGAGGAAAGTAACCAGGAGAGTAAGCATGTTTCTTCATGCATGGAAGTGACGTAAGTAAATTTAAAAAAAAAATCATTTTGGTGTGGGTAATAATAATAATTTAAATGTAAAAGAACAAGTTCGTTTCCACTTCTTTTGATATTTTTCAATTACATGATTTTTTTTTACAGTTCCACCCAGCCAAAAAAAAGAAAATTAAATGTACTTTTTTAAAGCTCAATAAATGTTAAAATATACTTGAAGGGTTTTGTTGTGACTCCGACACCAAAATGAGAAGAGAACCTGATTTTTTTTTTTCAAATGCAGGTAAAAATTCTTTGTTAACAATAAAGAACAAGTTTTAATATGGTTTCCGTTTAAACAATGATCATAAATATCAAATGTTAATAAGGAGAACTATTTGAAATATATCTAACTCTTCTACATTGTTTTTTTATTTATCATGATGGAAAATTTAATGTGTATCAAAAAAAAGGAACGGTTATTTGACAAGGTCAAAATTGAATTGATTGTGAATAATTCATTATTTAAATTATAAGAAAAATGAAAAATCGACAATTTAATAATGATCACCTGGAATCTTCTTTTTGCACGAATTTCAATTTTGACCTTCTATTTAGTTCTGGACGTCTGCAATGTGTGTATACATATCACTTATCAGCGAAATATTTATGAAAACAAGATTTATTTTTCATGATGAATAAATCATAATTATTTTTCACATAAAAAAGTTTTATTTTTAATTGTTTTGTCAACGAGACAATTTTTTGACCATATACAATAGTAGAGAAAACAAAGACTAAATATTCACCATGACAACAAAACATAACAACACGATAATAAAAACATTAACATTCAATAGTCTTTTTCAAATACATTTCTATAAACACATTAAGAAGAGAACAATTAAAATCTCTATGACGACATAACGTTTTTACGCATCAATACACATATCCAGTAATATTTCTACGTATACCTTTCTGTAAACATAGTTATGAAATACAAATCAATCATTTTGCAATTAGTTTTTGAACAATGAGGACACTCAATTGAGGGAAAGTTTAAAGATGTTTCAGTGTGGATATTGTCATTTAATTTTTGAAGATTTTAATAGTATGGAAAATCACGAAAATACACACGAGTTCGAAAATAAATTAATCCACGATAAGTAAGATAAAAAAAACTAAATATTAGAGTGAAAAAAAAAATTCAAAATTTTTTTTAATTCTATCGTTAATTTTTTTAAAAATATAAATTTATTTTATGAATTCCTAAGTAATATTAAAAACTTCTTCATGTTAATAATTTTGAAAAAAAACAAATTTACATTAAATATGTATCGTGATCACAACAACAACAACAACCAAAAAACCAAATGCCTCCATGGTTGTCAATGAATTACGATCTATATAACTGTTGAGAAATGATGATTGGAATGAAAAGATCTATCATATACCCCTATTTGTTCCGTTCCTGTCGACAATTTGAAACGTAAGGCGCGCTGTTGTTATTTCTTATCAAAGGTATCGTTTCATTTTTTTATCACTTAAATCTCACATTTTTTTTTTAAAAATCAAAAAAATTGTATCAATGGAATAGGTGAAAATTTGAATACGACACAATGTGTAAGAAATACTTTTTATGCAATAAAATGATCGAATTGCAAGTATTCTGTATATGTATTTGAAACAATGAACAATCAATACTTCACAATCATCAAAGCAGTGGATGAAATCAGGAAGTCTAATCAAGGACCACCTAGCCAGGAACTGGTAAGTTAGTTAATTCAGTATCACAGACATTACATTCAATTAATTTTCCTATTGGGATATATCAAAGTATAATAGGAAGTTTTTTCAATCAATAGCTTGTGATGACATCACGCAAAAAAGAAGCGAGTGGTGGATATAGACGCAGATGATGAGTTCTAAAGAGATAAAAAATAAATAAATCTGAGGGCATATATATTTATATAAATACTTTGTATGCAATAAAATGATCGAATTTTTTTACAGGGAAAATGCGAGTATTCTGTATATGTTTTTGAAACTATGAACAATCAATATTTCACAATCATCAAAGCGGTGGATGAAATCAGGAAGTCCAATCAAGGACCACCTAGCCCGGACCTGGTAAGTAAAAAAAAAAGCGAGTGGTGGATATAGACGCAGATGATGAGTTCTAAAGAGATAAAAAACAATCTGAGGGCATCTTATTAGCATAATTGGTAAGAAAATATAGTAAATTGGGTGGGTCTTCCTATTTAACTATAAAGTGTGTTGTAGAGCACCATATATACCACTACTGGCATTGTACATGGAATCCCCTAGCTTCAGCCATTGGAAACAGCCTGGGCATAATCCAAAGTCCTCAAGTTTTATGAGCTCTTGTTGTGGTCCCTCAAAATTAGCTGTCTTAGCCGTCTGCAATTACTTTTTAAATTGTTGCTGTTGTCATAACGGTTTCGTAACACATTCCGAAGAATCTAGGTGTTTTTTTTCTTTTTTGTTCCACTCCATTATTTCATTTGAGGTTCATTTTTGTGTTCTTGTTTCATGTGTTAGACTTATTTGTGACATTTTACAGTACGAATAGGTATGTACATGTACTTGGTTACAATGTTTGTTATAGACAGCTCTTTAACAAAAATGCCTCCATCACCTTCTTTCTTGGATATCCTCATGGTTTGGTTCATAGGTTCTTCGCTAATAATCCAAATATAAGAAGTAACTGGTTTTTCTGGAAGTCTTCATTCATGAAGAAAAATGTTTGTAAAACACTTCTGTCCCTTCCCTAGAAAACATCCTCGATAAAAAATTAATTGGACACAAAATCTCTTTTATGGTGAAGAATCATCGGGTGATGTCCAATCATAGGGGTCAATGATTTGTGCTGATGTCCAAACACTGTTTCACTTTCGGTTTGTCAGAGTAACTGCGTAGGAGAGTTGATTAAAATCAACTCCCTAAAAATGAATTGGACACAAAATCTCTTTTTTTACTGTCCAATCACAGGGGTCAATGGAAGTGTCGTAAAAAAAATTTTGAACAGCTGCATTGTTTTCTGATTAATTGCGAAAATGATAATGATGAAAATAAAAGAGTATAAAATATAAATAAAAAAGATATAAAAGAGCTGTTCTACATACATATATCCTTTAATTTTTATTTTTTTTTATTTTTTTTATTTTACAGTTGCAGTCAAGAACCGACTAAAGACATGAAATTTAAAAACAATGTACACAAAAATTGATTTTTAATTGGACATAAAAACCCCGCATTTTTTCGCTGATTTTCCTAAACAAAAAAAGAAAGTATTGGCTTGTTTTATGAAGTCGAATATCCTAAAACCATTTCAAAATCAACGTTATGTGATTTTGCATGGCAAGTAGTATCAGTAATCGAAATGTTTGGATCCAGGCAAGATTGAACTCTTGTCCTGTTCAACCAAACGCTCGGCTATCTCCGTTTATCTCCGACGAGCAAGAGAGACTCTGTTGTGTCGGATATATTAACGGAGACAGCCAAGCGTCTGGTTGAACGAGCCTACATTGAACTCTAGCGTAGGAATACATACGACTTTAAAAAATATCTAAACTGTTTGTACAATTTAAAATCTTATTATTTTCGTGGTATTAATAAATAAGTTTTCTTGAAAAACAATGCTTCAGAATACATAGCATCGAATTTATTGATTGTTTTCAAGAACTAAGTGGTGTCAGCGGGATTGATTTGTGCTTAGGTCCAAACACTGTTTCACTTTTGCTTTGCCCGAGTAAGTGCATAGGAGAGTTGATTAAAAAGTTACAATGTGCACAAATATCATCAGTTGCTACATATTGGAACTATTTTAAAATGTATAATTTTTTCGACATAGTTTTACGGCGAATTTAAACATAACAATAACTTTTTTAAATTATTTTTTTTATTGTTGAACAACGCTGAAATGAAAACGACAGAAGGGTCTTGATTACTTGTTTTTAAACGTAGTTTAGTAATCTTGATTAGATTTGTTGTTATCTAAGAATCCCTACTTAAAAGTAATAAGTATTTTTGAAAGAAGATTGTTGACGCAAGGACAGAGGAGGAAACGATGTCAGCTGCTATAAGAGATTTTCAAGATCACATAGAAGCGGCTCCATCTTTGGGAGTTGATTTTAATTAACTCTCCTATGCAGTCACTCGGACAAACCGAAAGTGAAACAGTGTTTGGACCTCAGCACAAATCATTGCTCCTGACAAGACTTAGTTCTTGAAAATAATTGATGAATTAGATGTAATGTATGCTAAAGCATTGTTTTTCAATGAAACTTATTTACATATACCTTAAAAATAGTCAGATTTTAAATGGTACGAACAATTTAAATATTTTTTGTAGTCGTATGTATTCCTACGCCAGAGTTCAATATAGTCTCGTTCAACTCTACGCTCGGCTGTCTCCGTAAACACTTGTCGGAGATTTACGGTGTCAGCCGAGCGTTTGGTTGAACGAGACTAGAGTTCAATGTTGCTTGGATCCATACAATTTTCGAGAAATATTTTTACCACTGATACATAGTTTGATTGAATTAATTTTATCTTTAAATATTATTTAACATGATTCATATGGAGGTTTCTCGACATTCTAGTCGAAAAAGTTCAAAAATTCATATTATAAAAATATGCGTAATTCAAATTACAAACTACGTATACATGTACTTGTCATGCAAAATAACATATCATTGATTTTAAAATAAATCAAAGGCCTGAAGGGCCACAATGGCGTCGAGTTAAAGTTAATTTGAAGAGTAAAAACCTAAATAATTTTTTTAACAAGTGAAAAGCTATAAATGTGACAGTTAACCAGGTTTTCTTTTTATATGTGAACTGTATCCATAATCCATGTCAACCCATATCCAGGGAAATAAAGTACCCCATATGCAATATTTTGCTAAAAAAGACTAAGTTCAAAGCTGGTATTTTTTTCATAAATAACTAGAAATAAAAATCCTAGAAATATGCACACCTCTGATACATGTACAATTAATCTGCAAAAGAACAACTTTTTATCTATAAAACTGTAGGAATAGTTATCCATACAATGAGGTTACCCTATATGCAATATTTTGCTAAAAACTGACTAACTTCAAAAGCTGGTATTTTTTTCACAAATTATCAGTAATCAAAATCCTAGCAATATGCACACCTCTGATATATGTATAATTGATCTGCAAAAGAACAACTTCTTATCTTGAAAACTGTAAGAGGAGTTATCCGTACAATGAGAGTACGCTCTATGCAATATTTTGCCAAAAAATGACTACATTCAAAAGCTGGTATTTATTTCATTAATTATCGGTAACCAAAATCCTACAATTAAGCACACCTCTGATATATGTTTAATTGATCTGCAAAAGAAAAATTTCCTATCTTGAGAACTGTAGGAGGAGTCATCCGTACAATGAGGGTACCCTATATGCAATATTTTGCCAAAAATGACTAAGTTCAAAAGCTGGTATTTTTTCATAAATAATCGAAAATCAAAATCCTAGCAATATGCATACCTCTGATATATGTTTAATTGATCTGCAAAAGAACAACTTCCTATTTTGAAAACTGTAGGAGGAGTCATCCGTACAATGAGGGTACCCTATATGCAATATTTTGCCAAAAAATGACCAAGTTCAAAAGCTGGTACTTTTTTCATAAATTATCGAGAAAAAAAAAAAATACATTAGTCAACTTTAAAAAAAAAAAAGAAAATGTTATTTATCACATAACTAATAAAATTACAATTCATTACAAATTTGCTCACCTCATTCTTAAAAAGTTTTGAATTTCAATTGAAAATTTAAGTTTATAGAAATATCTTAGGAGTTAAAAAAAAAATTAGATTTTTTTTCTCTATTTATATGGAAATAAATATTAAAATTATTATTGTGTTTAATTCTATATATTGTATACTGCTGATAACCACTCTGTCTCTTATTATCAATTTCATCTAAAATTCACAAGGGTCCAAATGACACGGACCGAAAAGATCAGGGGTAGATAAAAGAAAGCACCCATTCACGTTGTTTACAAAGTGAAAGTAGTTCACTCGTTGGTTTAAAATAACTTTTGGTTGTAGATGTACTTATCGCTCGATTAGGAAGTTTTGTTTCTACAAGATAAAACATTTGTGCATTGTCAATTTTCGATATGGATACAAAATAATCTATTTTGCAGGCTAGTACATTTCATAACCAAATTGAGTATGTAAGCCCAGCTATCGCATGTGTCTCGGTGCTAGTGTATTCATCCGCTGAAACCGAGACATATTGTTTTCAATAAAATGTGAACATTTTAAAGACGGCAACCATTTCGAATCTGCAAACTTGTTTTGTTGACGTACAGTTATGCTCGAAATTAAAGTATGTCATCTATTTTTCTTCAAACACATACGAAAACTTGGCACTCATTTGAGTTGTTTGGCGCCTAAAAATGTAACTTCCGGACGTACGATCCCTAGATGGCTTTCGAGCTTCGCTCGACGCCATAAAAAACATCGACAAAATCAACTCCCGTCAGTTCTTCAGTACTTTGATTATTTAACATTACATTACGGCACACCCTCAAAGAATCTTCACATTACTTTAGCCTTAATAAAAGTTAGTATAAGGAGAACATTTTAAATCAAAATCTGTATCTCTTATGTACACACAGATGGGTACATGCATATTTTTATGTAGAGTACACTAAAGAGACAAATGACATTAGGGTATGTAACTTGAAAATCAAAATCTAATACTATTACACAGTTATATTAAACGATTGTTCTTGATATTTTGTAAAAAAAAATTCAGACAGCCGACAATTGTTCTCCTTATTCATTCATAGGATATTTTTCATCATGTTTCACTTTGACAAGGTTGGTTATCTATGGGTTATCATTCTCACAATTACATTATAATAAATCCTACTACCTTTTTGCAAACTCATTTTAATTAAAAATGTTTCAGTTCCAGTAAATTTTGTTTGAATAAAGTAAAAATTCACGAGCTGTTTGAGATGATCTAATATTTTGTGATCCAATTATCGTGCCCGTAATATTTTTCATTTATCTATACTTTATCTTTTTATTCATTATATTGTCTTATTTATTCATTTAACGCCGCTGGTTGAAGTTTTAAAGAAAAGAATTACCTCGAATGTTTTTTTTTAATTCAAGACAAATACCATCAACGCCGAGGGCTCCAATAAGAACATGGTAAGTATGTACAAATAGTTTTAAAATAGTCTGAACTTTTAAAAAAAAATACTTTCCAACAAATATTTCAATATAAATATAAATTGATTATTTTCTTTTTTTTAAAGCCCTCCTAAAAGACAAATTGATTAAATTATATTTATCTATTGTAACGTAATATATTTGTCTTCATGCTTAGACTTTTCGTGTTGTGTACCTTAACCATAATTTTTATCCAGGGTACACTGTAGGTCTGATATATTCAGCATGAATAAGTGGCAAGCGCACGTGTGTGCAACAATGGAATCTATAGGACACAGGCGTGTTAAAAAAAACGTGATATTATTTTTGAAAGATACATTTCCTTGAAAAGCTTCCAAAAGGTATAAATTTCGATAAATAAACGCAAGTGGTTACACTGGAAGGCTAAATCACATAGGCGAAATTACAATCGGGATCTATTGCACAGATCTATTAAACATACATGTATCTATAATGGCTGTGTATACGGCGATGGTTAATGAACAGCTCTGACTGCTGAGTAAACAGTTTCTATTGACTTTAAATGGATATCTTAATTCAATCTATCAACGGATTAATAATTTTTCTGCTAAATGCGCCTTAATAATAAAAAAAATCATGCGGTAAACAATCAGAAGTACTGTATAGAGCGTTTCCGTATTAAGGTTATGTACAGAATAACGATAACAAGTACTTTACCTGTTTATAAAAATAAGTGTTAAATTCCACATTGTTGTATAATATGCACTTCTCTCTCATAACAAAATATTTTTTTGAAAGTGCGTATTATATTTGGCGAATTACGGTACGCTAGCAACAATACTAGCAGAATTGTAATTTGAAATACAACACCGGTTTTATTTGTTGTTCTTCTTGTTAAGGTCTTCCGTTTCCAACGGAAGACCTTGTACTGATTCTGATGGTTCTTCTTCATTATTATTTTTCTTCTTCTAGACGTTTTTAAATCCTCAATAACTTATTTGTTTGTCTTCCGATTTCGTTCAAATTTTCACGGTGTATTGTAAATTAAAAAAGGTTGCTAGAGCACAAAAAGAATTGAAATCGCAACTTCCGGTTTTGAGTTATTCCCCTTTTTCTAAAATTTTAGGGGCATTAGTTTCCGGACAAAGGCTCCGAAATGGTCCGTAGCAAATAATTTATAGTTAAAAATCTTTATTATTGACACTTTGAATATTGTCCTCTGATTTTTGTATTTTAGTTTTTTCCAATTATTCCACTCGAATTAATCAATCGAAATCTATGTTCTAAAAATAGCAAAAATTTTCTCTTGTTTTAGCTTCGTAACTTTTTAGTTTGAAATATTTCCTAAATACATACAGAACAAAAGTTGTGCATAATGTTAAGGGCTTTCATTTGACACCAATAAAAAAGGGCTGGTCCCTTAAATTAAGGGCCAGTAGCCCCTAAAAAATTTTGCTGAATAACTCAAAAACTGTTAGGATTTCGATATGGCTGTCGCTGGAAAAGTTGTTTGTTGGGATCTTATAAAGGTCGTTATAATGTTATTTTGTAAGTGATCTGTGTAGTATGAGTGAAAAAAGCTTTACATGTTAACATGTACCTGTTTTCATTTGGCAACTTACCGAAAGTCTTTGTGCCTAAAACTTGCATAAAGTGACAACAGAAAGTATGCTGGTTTATACAGGAGGCTTTAATTCATGAGAAAAAAAAATTAGAACACATGCTGTTTTTTTTATTTAAAGAATTCTGAAGTTTAAGTCATTGTTGCTTAGTTCTTAAAGTGCACAGTCCTTAAAGACGAGAATCGGAAAACAAAACATTCTTTTTCTTCTCTAGTAAAACACAAACTACGTATTGAAAAAATTCTATGCATTACATTTTAGTTATCATACTGCATGCATTTAAAATCCACCTTGAATCAGAGCTGTGTGCGTATCATTACGTAAGCTATCCTTCGCCCGCGGCCGAGAAAATCGGTCACCATGGTCGCGGCTGGACTACCTAGAGGTCAGCGGTTATCCAATACACGAGCGTTGCGTTTTTCATAAATGAGTTAATTTAGCTTCGAACTGAAGAATTGTTTCAGTTTTGATTACGTACACATAAAGGTTTATTCTTAAATTGGATTAAACGATAGGGTGTCAATTAAAAAATCGTTCAGTTAATTAATAAAAGCAATGCCATTCTCAATCTAATGCAATATCAGACATATAGATCAATTGTGGGTTTTAAGTAAAAAAAAAGTTTCTATTTGATAGATTTTAGTAATTAAACTGCAAACTTTTCAAATCTTCCTAGGTTCTGAGCTGTGCGTGTGTATGCGTTAATTCGATCTTTACGTAATCTATCGTTCGCCTGCGGCCGAGGATATCATCCGCGGCTGCACTACCTAGCGGTAAACGGTTATCTAATTTAATACACAAGATTCGCACCCGCACACTTGCATGAATATGAACTTGTTTGAGTTTATATAGCGGTAAATACACTGTACAATGTTTTAACTATATGTTATAAAAGTTTGTTCATTTTGTATCTGTTTAAATCAAACATTGGAGAGTAAATTTTAAAAGTCGTTCTGAAAATTAATAAAAGCGATATTACTCCAACTCGTCAGACATATTTGAATGTTTGGTTTGAAAGTCTTAAATGTTTTAAAAACTGTACAAATAATGTTTTCAATCAACAAAAAAAAAACAACACAAATATTAAAACCTTGAAATAACGATCATCCCTCGCACATGGCCGAGGAGATCCCGCGCAAGTGACATCTTCTACATTTACCTTATCACGCGTGCATGTTTGGTATTTTGTATGATATTTTTATTATGTTTTCAACTATTATATTGATTTAAGGTGAACAGATGAATTTATGTTACTCGTACAGTTGATTTAGCATTGATTTATACGACAGCGTACAAGGTAATTTAAAAACCAAATCACTTGAGATTTGAAACAAGTTTTGTTTAGATTCTATCGGTCACATATAAATAACCTCTGTAATGTTTCTACATGGTCGTTTGATCATTTCATTGTGAAAACGAACTTATATCTGTGTTGCCCTCCCACCGCCCCGCTGCCTTGTGCTCTTTTTTTTTTTTAATTCCAGATCTGTCGAAAATCATTTGATAGTGACTTCTTCTTATGTTTAACATTTTCTCCTGATCGTGTTTCTCTTTCCCATCCGTTTTTTATTCGGTCAGTCTTTGTAAATTTCAACTTTCTTTATTGCGTTAATTCAATTGCCACGTGCTACCGAAAATCTTGTGTCGCTTCAGCGCACACAGCTCAGAACGTATATAGCCCCAGGTTATTTATGGCTGCAAATCATCAATTGTTATGTAATTAATCAACAGTTCGAAGGGTGCTTTCTTCAAAGTGGTCAATTATCAAACAATAAGACTTTCATTTTCACATTAAAGGTGCGAGTACATAATCTGAGAACGTGGCTATAATAAATTTACCTGTTGAACACGCTAAACTTCTATTATATATAGTTATGAACAGAATTATATATATTATAATAAAAGGTTTTAAGTCAAAGGTAATTTGTTCTTGGGATTAGATGTTATGAAATACGACTACATTATGCTATGCAGGCGGTCGCCATAGAAATCATCAAAGTATTGCAAGTGTGGACAGATTAGTTCACTTGACTTACAGACTATAATATAGTGACATATCTGCCTCCAAAAAATATATGCGCTTCTCAAAGGTACACTTCAGTGAGATGGGACATGTGTTCTTTGGGATTTTCTTTATTGCTAATTATATGAAAATTGATTTAAAAAAAAAGTTTTCTTGAAGTTGTGTGGTATGAGGTTGTCATGCAACTTAATTAACTTACAAGGTTATCTTTATGATAAAACAGAGAAAAACAAAAAACAAACAAAAAACCAACAAAATACAAACATGGAACTTGCATCAAATTTACTTCATGTACATGTTACCCCAAAATTCCGACCGAATATGCCCCTTTGTTACATTTAATTAAAGCAACTGAAAATAAAAACCGTAACACCTTAATTTTTCCCTTATTTTTATTGAAGTTTCTACCGGTTTTTTTTTTCAAAATACATACGTAAACTTTCTCCGAGAGAATTACTTATGATCCGATAAAGGAGAAAAAACTGAATTAAAAATAGGGTATTTTGCATATTATTGCATCGTCGAGAGAAGTTATATTCATTTCTGTAAGTAATGTCATTTAATTTTACGTTACATAACGGTGTCTGTATATCAGGTGTAAAATTTAGACGCTCACTTATGCATAAATTCTCCCGATGATCTTTCATAGCTGATTATTATTTTAAATGTTCGATTCTACTCGTATTATCAAATAATATCAGCCCTGAACAAATTTTCAGAGATGCCATCAATTTTGGCTATTTACCAAATTTTGACAGCACGCAACAATTTCAAACTTGCACATAGTCTTAAAAAAATTAGAAAGATTTAATTACAGAAGTTACGTGGGTTTTTTTTGCACGTTTTTGCGTGCATTTCCTTACATGAATCATGAATACATATATATAACAATCCTTGCTATCCTTAAAAATTTAACTCGCCATTAAACTTCTCATTGTTTAAACCCCTGTCACACTGGAGCTGCGTCCTCACGGCGATCCCGCTGCGTCATTGAATAATGTAAAACGCCATGGTAAACGAACTAGAGTCTACTACAGCGCCGTAACAATGCAACGGCATCTTCGTTCGCCGCGGTGGGATATCCTAGAACATTGTAGAACGCTGTGACAGCGCATGTGCACGCAGTCAGCGCGCAGGGCACGCTGTGGACATGTGGTAAAAACTCCTAGCACGTCATGAGCACTCGGCGGATACCCAGCGAGAGCGCAGTCAATCGCCAAGTAGAACTCTGTGGAAACGTAGTTGGGAGCTCTGTAAGGACGCCTCCGTCGCCATCAGGATGCCTTGACATTTTCACTTGTAAATTTTCCTTGCGATCCTACGAATTCCATGAATTTTACAACGCCGTGAACACGCCCTGGGAACTTGATGTGACAGGGCTTTAAAGAGTTTTCAAAACAATTACACAAACTGTGTTCGACAAATAGTTTTCCTAAAACATTTTCTTCCTGTCTTTATACAGGCTTTCAATCACAACACGTTTTTATAACAAAAGCAGAAGTGAAATTTTAGTCATTAGTCATTATAATCGTTTGACACCAAATCATTTAAATTATCAACTCGCAGCAACAACGGAAGACCTACTCGTGGCTTTGCCACGAGCTTTGCTCTAGTTTATGTTTCCTTTTGTACTAATCTAAATTAATCATATATAGTATTCATATCGTAGTTTTTAAGAACAGAAACATACCGCCTACATCTAGAAAATTAGAGAAGTAAACTCATGAACAACGGGAGACGCACGCAGTGCACCTCTTATTCGGCCACCGACCGGTTTGTATAATGATTTTTCTTTGGTCATTGTTCTCAATTATACCAAAAAAGGATGATAACAATCTAGGTTTCGGGTAATATGATATTTTTTTAAAAGAGAGGTGCTTTAAGGACATATACCCCTGAGAGTATTTTGATATACATTTTCCCCATACGTCAGTTCAATGTAACAGTTGCAACCTATAATGATGTTTGAAATATTTAACTGAATACAAATATTTTCAAGAAACGAAAACTTTTAAAGTAAATACCGAAAAATTTGGTATAATTCGGAAATAAAAGGTTTGATGGAAATATTCTAAAACTAGTGAAAACCAAAACTCTAAATTAGTTTTACTAATAATGTTTCTTTCTTATTAGGCTGAAATAATAAAAACAAAAGAAAATCACAATACGAAAACAAACCAATGATTAACAATAGAATATGTAACTTAAAATTAAGGGATAACTTGACGAGTAAAAACGTGGCCTTTTCTCAGATTTGAAGTTTATTTAAATGGTTTTGATTATCGGTACAACTTATTAGGAAGTGAAAAATGTGTATGATATTAAGTCGTACAAAGGAGTTTATTTATTAGAACAAGTAATAGTTTTCCAAAAAGCTTGCCTGACTAAACAAAATTATTCATTGAAAGCATGCATGTATCAATTAGGCTATCTTGTCTGATATGAATTTTAATTTTCGCTGCTGATCATAAATTTACGTTAAATGAACGTGCAAATTTAAGACGAAATGTCAGTCTTTTCTTCCATCTAAAACATGTACTGCAGTACATATATATCCCTTGAAATTCATTTATTTTATTAATTTAACTTTTAGGAATGTACACATATCATATAAGTGCATGTAAGCTTGAAAGCTGGAGAGTTAATGGTGTTTTTTTTTTAAATTGTATTTGTATATTAAGATGCAAAATCAAGTGAAAGGCATTTTTTATGTAACAAACGAGTATGGTATAGATGTACTTCGTTTATTGTTGATATTATTATTATGGTGACGCTCCTACAAAACATAATACACATATAAACTTCACAATCATAAAGCATCACAATTGATTCAATTACTATAATGACACATATGTTCAGTTACGAAATATTGTTTTTCTAATTATCTTATATTTAATAAATGATGGTCATAAAAAGAAATAACCCTATTACAATATTGAATATGCAATGTTGCAGATTAAAAATATACTCTGACAATATGTAAATGCCATAGTCAATAATTTCTCAAGTACACATGTACCTACCCTAAATAAGGGTGAAAGGAACTGTATTACATGTACTGGTAGATAATATCTGAAACAAACCATTTAGACATGTAACTATGCAAAATATGCATGTCTATAATTGTATAAAAATATATGTAAAATCAATATCACTGTACCCTTTTCAAACATTAGTCTGTATTCAAATCATGAGTACAATTCACTGTGAAACCTTTAAACTTTGTAAACTTTCTTGATAATTTCAACATATACTCTCATCTGTGATACAATGATTACTTTGATATAATTACTGATAAAAAAACTAACTTTACTTCAATACAATATAGTAGCAGTACAATTATTTTACTTACAAAAGTTTTCTCAACTCACAACTGGCCTCAGCAATGGTCACAAACAAAATGGCTATTGTCCGAAATTTATAATCTCTATGATAATTGAAAATCTAACAAAATCAATTTCTTTATAAAATTGCTTTCAAGAAAAACTATTAATATCCATACACTATATGAAAAGTACCTTACATTATCATTATCAAAATAATACTAATTCACATATGTGTTCAAAATGTTCAAACCATTTTCCTATATATTAACTAACAATATTATGATGTAATAAAAAAAACACATCTTGTTACATAAGCGTCCGTGGCCTACTGGATAAGACAGTGGTCATCACTTCCAGCGGCCAGGGTTCAATCCCCAGTTGAACCTCTATTTTTTGTATTTGAATTTTTAAACTTGCAGTTCCTAAGTTAACAACTGCATCACTAAGTTCTTGAAAGTTTTTGTTTTGAATTACAGTCCTTTGTACAGACACAGTAGATTTAGGAAGATGATTCGGATTTGAATGTTTTCCAGCGGTAGCTCGCGTGGAACGTCTTGGCAGAACAGTTGGCTGTTCTGTATCACTTGCTGTATTTACTGTTTCATCTTCGATATCTTCATTTTGGTCGCAATGCATCACCTTGAAATAGGAATCTTCCTCATCGGAGTCATCAGAATTTGTAACTGGAATTTCCACATCTGGTTCCTCTGTAATAATTTCACCGGTGTTAAGAATTTCTCTTCTGTTCACATTTTTCACTGGTCCTGAACCATCTGCTAATTGAATAGAATATACGTTATCACTTAATGCACTAATTACTTTATAAGGAGTAGGGTCCCACACATCTTGAATCTTATTTCTTCCTTGCACACGATTTCGGGTTAAAACTCGGGTTCCTATTTTTTCTAGAAAGTTTGATTCCGCAGTCAAGATTAAGAAAATAGTTCACGATTCACAATCAAACTAACTCGTACTAAAAGCAATTCATGCTGGTCTCAAAACCGAACTCAGGTTTTCAAATACTTAGTCAGCGTGTGCATTGATATAATATCGTTAATTTGATGGATTAATTTATTACGTTGAATATGTGATACGGGTTCGAAGAATAGTGATTGTTTTCTACCTGAAGCATAATAAAAACGAAGCAAGTGGAACACACTATTCCCGAATTTAAAAAAAAGAAGGCTATTGAAAGTCGTTAGTTAAGAAAGATTTTACTAGGATTTGATAAAGCGTAAGTTGTAATATAAGCCAAGCCTAACAGATTGTCAGAAACTGTTGTTGAATACTGTAGAATGGCAAATAATCACGATGGTTTTAATTTCACTATGTTCGCAATTTAATATTTTTCCGCTAAATTAAAACCATCGTAAATACTATCATAAGTTTAAACAAGAGGCCCATGGGCCACATCGCTCACCTGAGGAACAAGAGGTATGATAAAATCAGCTCAATGGAGTCATAATACAAACTATCTGGACAATGTACAATAATTCATGTAAATCCTGTATAAATAAAATCCATTTTCCCCTTGATATTCTTATGTTTATAATCATTAGTCCCTTTTCTAACAGGATGATTTTATAGTCATATCATATGTTGAGTATTGCAGATCTAAAAAAGATCCCTAACAATAGTTTATATATGGGATATAAACGTACATCAAACTCTGAACCTTCTCGTGAGGCGAAAGAATTGTCCTGGGGCCAAAGTCTTAACAATTATAAAGAATCATCTGGCTGATTAGTTTCTGAGAAGATTTTTAAAGATTTACCCTATAAATTCCTTTGTTAAACTTTGACACCCCCCCCCATTGTGGCCCCACCCTACCCCTGGGGATCATTATTTTCACAACTTTGAATCTACGCTTTCACACAAGTTTCAGCTTTCCTGGCTGATTAGTTTCTGAGAAGAAGATTTTTAAAGAATAATTCTGTTCATTCCTATGTAAAATATCGACCTCCCATTGTGGCCCAAACCTACCCCCAGGGGTCATGATTTTCACAAATTTGAATCTACACTACCTGAGCATGCTTCCACAAAAGTTTTAGCTTTCCTGGCTAATTAGTTTCTGAGAAGAAGATTTTTAAAGATTTACTGTATATAATCATATGTTAAACTTCGATCCCCCCTTGTGGCCCCAACCTACCCCCAGGGGTCATGATTTTCACAACTTTGAATCTACACTACCTGAAGATGCTTCCACACAAGTTCCAGCTTTGCCGGCGAATTAGTTTCTGAGAAGAAGATTTTTAAAGATTTACTGTATATATTCCTATGTTAAACTTCGATCCCCCATTGTGGCCCCACCCTACCCCCGGGGGTCATGATTTTCCCAACTTTAAAATTGACACTACCTGAGGATGCATCCACACAAGTGTCAGCTTTCCTGTCTGATTAGTTTCTGAGAAGAAGATTTTTAAAGATTTACTCTATTTATTCCTATGTAAAACGTCGATCCCCTATTGTGGCCCCACCCTACCCTCGGGGGTCATGATTTTCACAAATTTGAATCTTCACTACCTACGGATGCATCCACACAAGTGTCAGCTTTCCTGGCCGATTAGTTTCTGAGAAGAAGATTTTTAAAGATTTACTTTTTATATTCATATGTTAAACTTCGACCCTCCATTGTGGCCCCACCCTACCCCCAGGGGTCATGATTTTCACATCTTTAAATCTACACTACCTGAAGATGCTTCCACACAAGTTTCAGCTTTCCTGGCCGATTAGTTTCTGAGAAGAAGATTTCTTAAGAGTTACTTTATATATTCATATTAAACTTCGACCCCCATTGTGGCCCCATCCTCAGGTGAGCTAAAAAGGTTAAGTTTACAATTCAATAAGTGGGTTTCTGGAAGAACAGATTTTGAAAATTTTCGTAATAAATATTGACAATTTTTTATACTTTTTTAATCTTTAGCTTTTAAGATCTGTATACAAATACAGATTTGTGAGCAAATCTCTGTACCTTGCTTATAATTCGAAGCTTAACACTCAAATAGAAATTGTAAACAACATGCACTACATGTATGACAAATAAAGAACACAATTTATTTTTTCGAAATGAATCATATATATATACATGGATATACCTACATATTTCCGTAAGCGATATCAAACTCTATTTAAACTGAATAAACTAGAGAAAATGCCGAGCATCTCAACAAAACCTATTGCATTAATCTACCATTACGCAAAAGATAATGCCGAATTACCGATAGAATGAATTGTATTTCAGTACCCCTACATCAGATTTTGCTTAATTTGCGCAGGTAAACAGTTAACGTAACTGTTTGATTTACCGAAGTCTCTGATTGATTTGATACGAAAAATCACGAAATACAGACGATAGTTTCCAGGTTACAAAGCATAAATAATGAAAACGAAACGAAAATCAGAACAAGCTAACACCAACGTCATGTGTGAAAACTGTCAACGCATTGAAATATTTAGCCTCAATTTACTTCACAAAATCGGCACCAATATATTTTTCATGTTTCAAAACTTCCCTTCATACGCGAACTGTTGCACAACAAGCAAATTCATCATAGACAGATCGACCCTTTTTCGTATAATGTCATGGCTGCTTTAAACAAAGAACCTCGTTTTAGAAGTATTGAATACGAGTCTTGGTAAAATGGGTATGCAAACCCGGGCCGTGGCAAAATAAATGCCGGGGCAGATCGGCAATCGTCAATTCCAAATACGCATTATTTTGCAGCAATATCTACAGCGAATACAAATATACTAGTCCATCAAATATCCTGAAATTTTAATGAGATTGGCAGATTAATAACTGGCAATCTTTTGTTTTGCCCAGGCCAAGTCTTGCCTACCCATTTTAACGGATGCCGAGCCCGATTGAAACACGCCTTTCCTTTATTATTATTTTCGTAATAACTTCGATTTGAAACAAAATTACCCCTTAATTTTTGCAATTTATATTTTCCTTCCCATAAGGATAATTTATGCTAAACTACGTTGAATTTGCCTCGGTAGTTCTTGAGAAGAAGATTTTTAAAAATGCACCCCCCTTTTTCTACAGTTTCAAGGTTTTCTCCGCTTTGAATAGAGATCGGACTTTAATTTTTGCAATTTATATTCGCCCTCCCATAAGGATGCTTTGTGCCAAATTTGGTTGAAATTGGATAAGCAGTTTTAGAGAAGAAGTTCAAAATGTAAAAAGTTTACAGACGGACAGACGGACGACGGACAAAATGTGATCAGAATAGCTCACTTGAGCTTTCAGCTCAGATGAGCTAAAAAACGTTTCAATGCTTATAATATATTTTTCTGATCAATTGATTTTTAAGCAGCATGGAATTAAGACCATCGCGATTGGTACTTTAGAAGAGATCGAGAAATTTTAATACCGTGAAATTAAAACGACTTACAGTAATCGAACAACATATACCCTGGTATATGAAGAGTTTGATAAGATTTAAGGGTCTTATTTGTTCAGCCCTAGATTTTTGAATGAACTTGTTTACGTGAATTTCTACTGATTTAATTATTTTTGAATAGCAAAAATAAGACATTTACCACACCGTTTGTTTACGGGGTTATCTCAAAGTTTGTTAATTTTTAACATAGGACCCTTTGAGATTTTGCATGAAATGTATCAATTTTGCACATTTTTTTAAAACCATTTTTTAAACTTCTGCCCTAAGGATTTTTTTTTTCTGTTCTACAAATTAAACTGCTAAACGGCATCAAATTGTGAAATAAAAAAAATCCGTTACCTCTTGGTTTGTTCCAGGGGTCTTATCAAAATTGTTTTTTGTACGCCCATTTTGCCAGATTTGTCAGATAATGGCTATTTTTTTTTTTGACAATGGCGGAAATGGTGATCTTTATAGTATTTTTAAAACAATCAGACACATTTAAGTAATAAATAAATATATAACATCACATATTAAGGGTCATTGATATAAAATACATGGTAACTGTCTTGAAATACATGATTAAGCTATATTTAGGCGGGTTAAGAAAACGTGACGGAGGGCTAGGCTTGCTAAACCATCTTCAAGTTTTCGACCCGAGCCCAAATATAGCTTATACTTTGAGACATTTACGTTTATTCCACAATATAATATCAATTTTACGAATCAAATCATATATTTTCAACATATTTCTTGGAATATCTGCAGTTGAAAATACCACGCCATGGCGTCAACTAAGCAAAAAGATGACGTCACAATACAAATGAAACGCTGCGCGAAAGTGTGCGTACTCGATCTGTACTCGACTTCTTTAAATAAACCTATTAATTTTTATTATTTACTTGCAAAATAAATGCATAAATGCAAGTTATGCATGTCGATTTGTTCTCTGCATATCGAACACAAACGTATTTGAGTAGCGTAAGATTCGCCATGTCAACGTGCCTTGTTTTGATTGCAAACAGCTGACAGCGAGATGTGTAGACGTTTTCATCTACATACACACTGCAAATGTAGTTAAGTCAAAGGCATTTTTACAACTTATTTCTAAAACATTTAAAAGTAAAAACTAAGTTCGCCTATTGTCAAGAAAACAGGAGGTCCAGACATTCATTAATTCCGAAAAATGTTCGACCGAGCAAACATGTAACAAGTGAAAAGCTGTCAATGTGACAGCAAACCGGCTTTTCTTTTATATGAACTGTATCTACAATCCATGTCAACCCTTAATTGATATACGATTGCACCCATGAGAAAAGGGTGCTTATGACATATTTGACAAAACAGAGAAATAACGTCACAAACATGACGTTACGTCATAACGTCGTCATTTTTATCGCGTATAATTTTTATACCTTTTTCTAAATTTAGTTTTCACATTATTTTAAATAATCTCTTATTATACTCTATTTGGACACAAATTTGATTAACTACATGTATTTCTTTTTTTTCACCATATTAGCTTATTGCTCCAAATTGGCTATGATTTGGTTAAGTTTTACAGAAATATTTTGCTATTAATTTTATGTGTCTGCTTCACCTTTTCTTTTTAGCGCATCGATATTAACATATTTGCATCACAAATAAAAAAATAATCTTATTTTAAAGAAAGGAAATCATTATTCAGACCATATACTGTTGATTCCTTATTTTACGCGAGTACTTAATTCCGCGATTCAGCAGTTTTCCATCAAATTGCGAGAACATAAAATCGCGAATGCCGAATTTTGATCATAGTTTAATGTAGATTACATACATTGTATGTCCAAAAATAAAAGCGAGATTTTAAAATTCGCAAGATGCGCTTCTCGCCATTTTAATAATTCCTCTCGTTTAAATATATGTAGGAATCTACGCTAATAGTGCGTGGATTAAGAAAGCAAAAAAAAAAAAAAAAATTAAAAAAAATGAACCTAACAAATACATGTACTTGAATCGTCTTAATTCAGCAAGTACCGTTGCCGATATTGTTTTAAACGTTTAAATGTTATTTAATCTTATTTTCCTAAATCCTTTTCTAATGAATTACTAAAAATGCAGTAACTAGAAACATTTCTGGTTAAACAAGCTGAAAGAAGACAGTAAAAATCCATCTAGAGATAAGACAGATGGAAGTCTGCAGTTCTGCACACATCTCACCGATTCGGTAAATACTTGTATTGTTTAATTTCTCACAAGTTTAGATAACAAGTGCTTGTGTTTCCTCACACACTCTTAATATGAAGTAAAACGCTGCATTTACATGTACAAAATGAATCTGATATGCCCTTAAAAAAACACAATTCCTTGTTTTTATTCTTAACGAGGCCGAGTCTAAATATTTCTACCCTATATATTTTGATGAAATATCTTGCATGAAGTTGTACTTGTATATCAATTGTTTTTAATAGATAAAAAAATATTAACGGCCCCGATTTCCTATGTAGTCTTGAATGTTATCAAATATTTAGAAGGCACTATGGGAATTCGTTGAAAATGCGCTAAATCACACTTTTTCCGCATATATTTTTTTTTTATCTCTGCCCATGATTTTTTTCCGACCGATGGCTTTGTTTAGAACTGGATCGTAAGTCGATTCACTGCGATTGAACCGGATGTAAACCAGTCTAGCGAAATTCTTAGGCACTTGGATGTATAAAAACACCTTTTTCTTCGACGTAACAGCATTGGAGCGGAACGAATGTATACATATGTCGTAAGTAAAGTATACTTGAACGATTTATCGCGAAATTTCGTTTGAGGAACGCCCAGACTTCGCCAAACCCGATTTCACCCCAAAAAGAGTGTCCTACCCTTACTTTTTTATACATGCACATGCAATATATTTACAATAACTTCCAGGGCCCGTGATCTGGATGTTGTTTCCTGAGAATGTTTCAGAAATGATACTCTTATACTTTTTAAAAAAAATTAAGACTTCCTATTTCAGGTTATATATTTAAACAAAGAGCCAGAACAAAAATGGTCATGAAATAGTACCAAATAGATAAAAGGAAAGAGTGATTACTTTTACATCAAAATTATACATTGACATGATTACTAAATATACGTTACAAACAAAAACTAGATGATAAACAAAATTGTACATTATGTTCATGCATGTTTTTTATATACCAAGATTCTTGAAGTCGCACACATTATGCTTAAAAAAGGGGAAAACTGTTATCGTGCCAGTACCTACGGTGTCGCAAGTGTTTGGAATATTTTTCCAAACATGAGTAGTTAGTAATAATGTATTTCTAAAAATGTTTGACATTATAATTACAGCTCATATTTTTACTACCATATATAAAATTATTGACTCGCCATTTTCTGCTTTAATACCGATAAATCATGATCGAAAAAACTGTATAATATTATTAACGTTGAACCTACCTCATATTTTTTATCGGAACTTATTTTTTAATTCGATTAGCATTAATTAATCAATAATTTTGTAATCGTCAAGATCAATCTCGATATATTTTCATTTTCTTGTGACAATTACTGAAGAACTTGACAATATCAAGACGGTTTCACGATTCCGTCCGAACCTTGGCTTCATTTTTATATTTATTTTATTCGATGGAGCGGATTCATTGAATTATTTACGACTTTGATGAAGTGTGTAAGATTTACAAATGATTTTGGAATATGTACATGAAGGATACATAAAGACTTATTATACAGCTTGAATACAGCGCACTGACAGTGTATTTATATGCATGCATAAGCTTTGTATAATGAGTAATGGACGGTTGAGAGTAATTTTAAACCGATGGTGAAATATATATCCAAAACACGGAATCAATCTCTGCATACTGCATGTTTTCTCTATAATACTAAACCTACATATTTGCTGTGGAATAGTCACACACAGATGAACAGTGTCTGGATGTTCTTTTTCAGGTGTTGGCACGCCCGAAATGTGAATAAACAGAGGCAATGGGTGGAAGGGGGGGGGGGGGGAGGGTTAACAATTGTAGAAAAACAATCACAGTAGTTCGAAAAAAATGTGTCTAGGAAAATAAAAAAGAATATCCCACATACACTAAAAAAATACCTTTTTAAATTATGTGAAATTTATCAATATTGGATGGGGGTGAATATCATCCAATCCAGGAAAGTGGTGCTTGTTCCAAAAATTCTGCGTAAAGTCGAATGGAAAAAATCTTTTGAACAGGAAGGGTGGTGTGGTGTAAAGAGTATGATCCCGGCAATGGTAGAATTAACTACTTTTTTCTGATTGTGTTTATCTGTGAGTATACATGTTAAAGTCTAGTTACCGTGGTGAAAACTTCAAAAGAAAAGTTCAGTGCTGCTACTGTAATTGCATCAATAAGTTGTACAATGGATCATGATTAAACAAAATTGTATAATACGTTACGTCTAATATTGTTTTCAAAGTTCATTACTAAGATATGACATATTGAATAATGTCACGAAAATCGCATAATTTATGTTGTATAAGAACAAAAGCTACTAATATATTTTAGCTATGGAGTGTTTATATGGAAAAGACAGTATTTATTAATGTAAATGAAATATATCCACATAGAATACGCCACTAACTTGTTTCTCGTTGATATCCTCAAATAAACTTAAACTAAACAACCCCCATTTTAATTTTTTTTGGAATAATCGCTTTTCACTGGCAGATAACTGCGCTGACAGTAGAAATAACACTAAACCTTTGTTTCTGAAATAAATGAATAGCATAGATGCAAACATACAACTATAAGCAGCAATGTGTAAAGATGCTGATAACAAAATGCTTTATTTTACGTTTATTAAACGACTAATTCACAGCAATGATTGTTGACGTTGCATATGTGAAACACGACGTCATTATTTTCCTATTGAAAAAGCATTACTGTAAATGGGCAAAAAACTCTACATAGAATAAGCGTATAGCCATAAAATTTTAGATTTGAGAACTTTAAGATGTGTTTAATTCAGTTATGTAAAAATATAAAAATGTGCAAAAAATGTCATAGGCACCCTTTTCTACCGTATCCATTAAATGGAGTACCCTATATGCAATAATTTGCCAAAAAAAGCTGGTATTTTTTTGTTAAATTACCAGAAATCAAACTACTTGCAATATGCACACCTCTGACATATGTACAACTGATCTACAAAAGAACAACTTCTATCATAGAAATTGTAGGAGTTATGTGTATAATAAGGATACCCTATATGCAATATTTTGCCAAAAAAATACTAAGTTGAAAAGCTGGTATCCATTTCACCAATCACCAGAAATCGAAATCCTTGCAATATGCACAATTCTAATTAATGTTCAAATAATATGCAAAAGAACAATTTCCTATCTTGAAAACTGAAGGAGGAGTTATCCGTACACTGAAGGTACCCAATATGCAATATTTTGCCAAATCTGACTTTATAAAAATTGTTAATGAAAACTTAATGCCTTTGTCTGTCTATTGTCACTGCCATTCATTAGCTGAATTTCATTTTTGAAAGAGTAAAGCAATTTGTATAATTTTCACAATTAAGAAAACTTTAATCATACTGTAAAATATGTAAGAACTTTTCTTTAATTTTCAAAAAATATTCGATGGCCATTATCTCAAAAAATAGGTCATTGACCTACTTTTTTGAAAGTGAAAAATAACACTAACAATAACAATAACAATAGATGGATTTCATTATTTTCAGTGGAATTTTTTTAACAATCTGAGTAAACGGATACCCTAATATATCACTAATTATGCTCAAAATTCATAAAGTATGCTACGATTGGCGTTTTTGGCATTTTATTATGTCATTTCTCTATATTTTATTATTATTTGTTATTCATAGGAATTCAGCATGTGAGCTAGAAACGTGCATGCTATCTTTGAAATGCACCTATGAAATCAAGCGTGCAGTCAAATTGACATTAAAAGTTAATAAATTAAAAAACAATTACGACCTGTTGCATTTTTCTCTATGCACAAAATGTAATAAAAATGTTAAAGAGAATATTAGTCTGAAAATGTTAAAAAAAAAAATGATTATTTCAATAATTGGTACAGTGGGTAAAGTGCTGGTCAGTAGAAATGTACAAAAGGGCACAGTGAAGTCAATGAAAGGTACAGTGATGCCATCTAATGTACAGTAGATGTCAGTCAACTTTTGGGAATATCAGTAGATTTTCATTTCAGTAGTATCAGGTGATCTGATGTTTATTGAATCAATTCAAACCTCGTGAATGTGATAAATTGAAACGTACAATTATAAAAATCTGAATTTTGCTGATATTATAACTTTAAAATTATGACAATAACTTAGCTTTGACATAATTTAAATGTTATAAATCCAAAATTTACCAGACGTCATATACACAAATAAAAGTATGACTAGAACACGGCAGCTAAACATATGTTTAATATTTTTAAACTATCGTATATACTATTAATTTTCTAAGCTGTATTAAGGACAATCTTCAGATATATACAGTGTTTTAAATTTCTTACAGTTTTTTCTTATTATTTCTAGAAAACTTCGTTGGAATACCTTGCTTATAAAACAACAAGTCCGCATGCAAAATTGAGGTGGACATGGGCAACACGACTACTCGACTGGAAAACTCGGGCAATTCTGAATACGATAATGATAGGGTCGAAGAAAAATATGTAAAATGCATTGAATGTGTAAGGTTAATCCCAGTACTTTCGTTAAACGATTTAAAGCCTGGAGACCACATAGTTTTTAGAAATGTCCACTATGACCACCATGGAATAGTTTATTCAGTTGATGATGTAAAAAAAAACTATTGTAATTATCGAAGTTTCAAATACACCTGCAGGGGCATCTCTTGGTATAGCAAGTTCGGGGTTTCCGTTAGTTGCCAAGAGTAAAGCAAATATAATAGCTAGTACAAAGACTTTGAACTTCAAAACAGAAAAAATTGCGCTTGTTTATTATCGAAACAGACTTAGCAGAACGAAAACCGTCAATCGTGCTGTACATTATGCTAGTACAATTTCTTTTCGTTACAATTTGTTCAGTAACAACTGTGAACATTTTGCGACTTATTGTGCTACAGGACATAAGTTGAGCCTTCAGGTGTTACAATTTAAGCTTTCAGTTAAATTGGTGTGGCGATATGGGCCTAGCGCATTAGGCATCGAAAAGGCAAGATACGGGCTATTACACGACTCTAAGTTTATTTGCGATTCTTGCTATCGGATATATGAGTTCCTCCTTTCAGTTGAAACTATTCCAATCATGGCAGCACAGGACATCAATAGTGGCGATATAATACGTTTTTCGTATTATACACTACTGCATGACGCAGTAGTTATAAACAAGAAAAGATATACAGAAGAAGTCGTTATTTTAACAATTGCGCATTATGCATTTTGTGGATTAAAGGAACACCGAACCATAGTGGAAGAAGAAAAAAAATTCAATTTGGATGGAACGAGCTTTAAAGTTGACTACAAGTCTCCCAGATTTAAAATTCGTCATTCCCAAACCGTTGTGAACCATGCAAAGGCCAGAGTCGGCGAAAAGTTTCATAATTCCTGGACTTTTAATTCCAGTCATTTTGCAAGGTGGTGCAAACTGCAACATGACCAGTCATGAATAAATTATTTGTATTAGTGTCGTGATAATTCATGATTGCAGTCTCTATTCACGAATCCGCCATTAAAATCGAAAACGAGACTCGGCGTGCATAACAAAACACGGCAAACTTGATCCGAATCCAGCATCGTCAAATCTACGGACAGGATCTTATCGTCAATATCAGATATTAATTACAAGACTATTAAGAAAAGGTCAGAGGCGAACAAACTGTCCTTGAAGTTATTAAAACAGGGTTACAGCAATTTGCTTATGGAAACGTTAATGATTTATGAAAACGAAATTTATTTAATCATTTTAAATCGGTGTAAAGGGGATGTGACTTAATTGCAATAGGATGTACAAAATCCACATTGAAACTAACATTGTGACTTGTTGCTGCATGTTTCATTTCAAATTATATTGCTTTTTTCTCTACATAAAATAATGTACGTTTTGTTTTGTTGTACATCAACTTTGATCTGTATTTTTATTTTTTTTCTAAATATTGGTTAATTGGTTTATTAAGTACTGCTTGATATATTAGATACAATAGTAGTTCAGTGCACTTTAAAATCTTGCCATGAATATTTATATTTGCTGATCTACAATTTTCATTTTTGTTCACGCGTTTTTTAAAACATATGTCTTTCTATAGTTCTTTGTCCTGACGCAGTTAAATAAGTTATGTTTAGCGGCTAGGTTTGTTTATAATCAACATTTGTTGATTTAATTTAATGTACATTTATTTTAAGATCCATCCACCAACTATAAAAATAACTGGCGCTATTTGTTGTATAGGTGATATACTAGTAGCATGGCTACTCTGCGTTTGTGTGTTTTGATGTTAAACGTTCAATGTGGAACTCTACACCAAATAAGGGTAAGATTTAATTTCGCAGTTGGAGAGTTAGACTCAATTTAGATTACGCGCCAAATTCAAATGCCAAATTGGAATTACGTTATGGATCATTTAGAAATCAAAAGAAATGTCACACAAAACTCAAACTAGTCTACAACTAATAAACTACAACGCTATTCACTAAAAATGACCGCAAATACCAAAAATGTCACATCTATAAAAAAAACGACTAACTAATTATAAACCTTGCTATCAAGAGCAAAATTGAAATATTTTGAAAAAGAATTATAATGAGCCAAAGGAAATAGATAAGGGCTTCTTAAAACTCTAGTTCTCATAAAGTAAAAAGAAATTGTTTAAAAACCTAATAATTTAAAATAATTTAAAATTTAAACATACCTGAATAATAGAAGAACTCAAGTCAGAATTAGAGTTGTCGATACATATATTTTGGAAAACTGCAATGGAATGAGAGGTGCGGTCCCAAGCGCTAATTCTAATTCCGACTGCTTGATTAAACGACCAATCGATTTCAGAAATCGTTAACATGTTATTTTAATTTGATGTCTTTGTCCGAAAGAGTAAGTGAAAATTGCATAATCAGAGGTTTCGAAAAGGAATACTAAATGGCTTTCGGCTATAAAGTCTAACAAGCTATCATCCTGAAAATCCCACAAATAAACAGATACGAAGCTAAGTTTGGAGATAAAAGGTTATGAAATGGACATGATGGATTACTTAATGAGTGTCATCTTTTGTTAATGGGGGGAAGTAATAAATTCTATTCCGATAAATAGAAAAACTAAATTTACACAGTATCTAAAAGGGGACATGCCAAACAATGTGTTTTTCTATTAGATTACCTAGTTAATTCAACCACACTCATTATGCAAGAGATATTCTACATGTAAGAATGTACTAATGAAAATAAATGAACATCATTTTATACAGAGCTCAAATTATATAAAATAAAAGGCATACTACTTGCTAAAAATGATTATAGTATAGATATATAGTAATAATACTAACAAAATGTTTAAAATACATGACTTGATATAAAAATGAACAGTGAAATTGTATGCAAATAGGTTTAAAAGTTTAAAATTTACTGGGTGGGTGTAAATAAAAAATATACAACATGATAAAACCTCGAAGTACAATACCCTATTTTCTTCTAGTTAAATTATATACATTTAATCTGGTTCCAGATAACCCATAATTTGTCAAAGTTTTAAACATTTTTGTTTTAAGATCCTCATTAAAGTGAAATGTTAAAGCTTAGAAATGAAAAACAAAATAATTATGAATGAAGTTTTTATTGGAATCCACAATGGTCATAGCACTCTTAATTTTGCACTTACTTGAATTAGAAATAAAATATATAAGAAATATGCCATTAAAACGACCTTCAAATGTAATGGTCGTATAAATCAAAACTCGCATACAACTTTTTCCAATATGCTAGTATTATAACTATAGTGACCCGTGTATTACAACGCATATATGCATTTAGAGTCAACAAGTGTCTATTACGTGACAACGGTATTTATAAACATTTCATTAGGTCATACATATTTATCAATATTGCAAGTGCATATCCCCCATTGCACATTTATTTATTTTGCATGTATAATTTAAACGTGACCTCCCATACCTAAAAATCACTGCTTCTTTAATGGAATCGAGTTAATTACAACGCCATATCCAAAAAGTACACCCGACAATCCATCGTTTACTGGGGTCTTACATCATTTTTCATTAACGAATTAGGTAAATTCGGAGAACAACATAAAGCAGTATCATTTTTCAGTTACCATGAAACTGTCTTTCATATTAATAATAGCTGCATATCTTCTACTATGGGTTGAGATACGACAAGCAACTATAGAATTGTCCATCAGAGCAGACTACAGATCGCTAGGTCTTCAGCTACGTTTCATAATGTATACGAATAGTTTATGTTTGCTTATATAATAATGAAAAGCACTTAATGAATCTAAATTATTAAACTTTAAAGCATATGTGTTGAGTTTTTGCTAGTAAAAGAAAAACAGTATAAACACGTAAATGTACCCACCCACTAAATTTATACACCACAAACCTTGGGGATTGGGATAAAATAGATATTATGAATTCAAAGTGGTTTTAAGAATATGAATACTTGTGTTATATTTATTCTGATCTGATACATTTATTTATGCTTATGTATTTTCATAAATAATGCATTCCCTTCTACAAAAATTCATATTACAAGGGGATGTTCCGCTTAGCGATGCCCTTGTATATCATTAATTCGTTTACATAGGCATTATCGGGTTTTAACTCACCTGAGGTGAAAGCTCAAGTGAGCTTTTTGATTACATTTTGTCTTTTGTCCGTCTGTAAACTTTTTCACATTTTCAACATCTTCTCCATGATCACTGTGCCAATTTCAACCAAACTTGACAAAAAGCATCTTCAGACAAAGGAGATTCAAAGGTGTGAAAATTAAGGATCACGCCTCAGGGGCATCGTATCCGCTCTACACTCTATAACATGTACATGTATATAAATAATACACAAGGGAAGATTCAAAAGTAGGGCACGAGTTGTAAACAATGTCAAAAAAACAACTTACTTGACAAAAATTACGCAAATCCTCCCACACAATGTTGCAAATATTGTCAAAAACACGTTCATATTGAAATATTCCTAATAAACTCGGTAAAAAGCGATAAATAGTTGTTATTAAGGATTCTAACCCATTTACCTTTGGCCAGTGCTTCTTTTCACTGTATACCCAACCAGAACTCTCCATGTACCTTGTCTCTGCTGTCGTCTTTTTTTCATAATTGCTTTCACAAAAATTGGCCCCTTTGAAATAGTTGACAGATTTACACCGCGGTGTAACCAGGCATTCAGTCACACAGTCCAGGAAACTGATTTCTGCGTAGGATTGGATTACTTTCCCGTCAAGTCTGTGCCCATGCTGAAGTAGAGAGAAGCCCGTTTTAAGGCTGCCATAACACGACACAAGGATACTGAATAAAAACAACGGGAATCTGAAGATTTTACATAGTTGAATTGTATTGTACATGTAAGATAAGGTTTCATGTAAACTAAAGTAGTTTTTCGTACCTTGACGAACTTGAATCGCGCACTTTAGAAAAAAATTGGGGCCAGTTAGATTTTGTATTACTATTGATTTTTTTTAAAAAACGTTCTTGATATGTAGACTTATGGTAAGCATGAAAAGTTAAAATGAATATTTCATAAATAATCAGAAAACATGCGAAGGTGACAATGACAATATCGTATTCATTTACTTTGATCAATAAACCTCATAGTGGTTAAACAAAACCACTTGTAAATATCTACTTTAAATAATATATGAAATGAAAAACTCAGTGATGCAACAAACTAATTGGTTTTAGAAGTTTCACAATACAGCTTCATCTATACAGGTATAAAGTATCAGCTCCCTGATTATACCTGCACTTTCTAAAGAAAGTTCGGGTATATTGTTTTTCCCTGGTCCGTCATGTTTTACTTTTAAAAAACTGCTCTTCCATCCCATAAACCAGCAGGCTGAACTCTTGGCACTTGATTTGGGGTGTCATTTTGTTTTAAAAAAAGATTTTAAAAATTACCTGTTAGTCCTTGGGGTTAAATAATGACGGGGTTTTTTAAAAAAAAAAAAAAGAACCCCTGGATCCTTGAACTCGTCTTATGTTTTTTGCCACAGACTAGGCATAACTGGCTTCAGATTTTGGCTGTTTCAAAAGCATTACACATGCCCTGGACAAGATCAACTTTGCTGCACATCAAGCTAGAAATTCACACTTGTCGGGAGTAGATTCATCAATCAAGCTGAATCAAGATATGCACACATAGAGGGTGATGCCCTGGCTTTTGCAGATGCTTTAGATAAGGCCATATACTTTATACTTGGATGAGACAATCTCATCATCACTGTTGATCACAAACCCCTTTTTTAAAAATACTTGGAGACAGATCCCTAGAGGATATTCCGAATTCCCGACTTTGAAACCTTAAGGAGAAAACCCTGCGATATCGATTTCGCGTCACTCATATCCCAGGCGTGGGGCAACCTGCAGCTGATCGCCTCTCGCGCCACCCAGCAGGAAAACCAGAACAACTGCACCTATCTGATGACTTAGCCTCTATCAGCCATGCCCTTCTAAAATCTCATTTTCTTGCTAGTGTAGGTTCTGACGATGACCCCGACAATATGGAAGACAACTTAGTCGCTGCAGCAAGCACAACACTCAACTTTATCCCTTCAATCAGTCACGTGGGACAGAGTCCGCATAGCCACTACTAGCGATACCAACATGCATCAGCTACTTAAGCTTATCGAATCAGGCTTGCCTGAATCCAGGCACAAATTCTCCCCTGCCCTACGAGAATACTTTCAGTTCAGAAAAAACCTCCACCCTTTAGATGGAGTTATTCTATACAAGGCCCGCATTGTTATACCCCCTTCCCTTAAGCCTCTTTCACAATTGGCGCACGAGCAGAAGCGACAAAATATTCGTGCGACCGAAAAAAATTCAGATATAAATCGTAAACTGTTGCCGACATAATCGCATTTGAAAAAGTATTTGTACGTAATTCGCAAGATCTAAGCAAGCGTTGTGCGTTGTAAATGCATTATATTTTGCGATATATCTTGCGTCTAAAGCGACTCATCAAGGATAATAAGATAGGATCGCGCGAGAGATCAGGTGATCGGACGATTGAACGTGCGCCAATGCGATTGGACGTGCGATTGTGCGTTCTATGGTACAAGTGCTCGTGCGAGTCAGAGGGGGCATATACCGCCCATTTTTGATGCTTTTGTAGTATAGTTGACAAAGTTGAAAGCGAACATGCCGCCCAAGAAGAAACAGAGATGCAGCAGCATTTATTACATGTATATATATGATAAATATACCATTGCATATGACTGGTTGGATTGGTTGTCTTACTGTGGGAAATACAAAACCATTAAACACAAACTCAATTCGGGTAAGGAATAGAAAATAAGACGCTTTCCAGTCGACGGATACGACGAAGCAGCTGACACGGTGTTGCAGTTTCATGGATGTTACTGGCACGGGCATCGTTGTTGGTTGACTCGCCATGTTCAAAACGACAAACTCTTAAAAAGAGGCAAAATTAAAACCAAACTTGCAACGATATATCTCAAAAACGAGCTTACAAGGTCATTGAAATGCGCGAATGCACTTTTCGCAACAGTATTTGCACCAACCTTCAGTAAATCTGTAAACTCGAGAAAATTGTCAACAGGTCAAAGTCAACTTACACCTGATCAAGTCATTCAAGCTGTGGTGAATGGCAAGTTATTTGGTATTTGACCATATGGATTATCGTTTGGATTCCAGTCATGTTTGTGATCATAAGGATACAAATATCTTCATGTATTAACAGTTAAGTAGAAATAAAATGAAAATAAAAGATTATAACTGGGTTTGTGTACTCAAAGTAGTATCAACTACTTAAAACAATAGAACAGTTCTTAGTTATAGATCATGAACAGTGGAAAAGGTAAAATCCGCCCATTTGCCCCATATTTTTTGCAAATCAGGATGAGAATCTAAATATTAATTATATATGACCTTAATTTTACACCCGTATAACTTTTCTTGCAGAATAAAAGCACAATTCTGTCAAAGAGATCCATAAATTCCATTTAAAAAACATACATGCATTTCATTCTAGTACACAGACATACTAACATCACCTAATAGCCAGAGGAGAGAAATCGCATTAGTGTCGGTGCAGGGTTCAAGAAAGGTTATCTGTAAGCTCTGGGGGAAATGCGCAACTTTTGACATGACGCCTGTGGACAGTACAATGTATTATTATTGTTTGAAGGTAATTTTAAGAAAGTCAAATAAAAAATTTGCTCAGCTTCACTTCCTAACTTTTACAAGCAGCATCTACCTGCCTATTTACCATAAAACTTAACAACCACTGAGAAACAAAAGTATATTGCCTTTAACATATAACAATTCAATAGTCACTAGGCAGCCTAATGGCATCCTAACGACATTGGGTGTCTTAAGCAGAGGCCTTATTATGTTATGTGCAGAGGTCATATTGCTTGGTGCCTAACACCCAATGGTGGCCTAATCCCTAATCCCGTTTGGTAGCAGGAAGTCCTATTATTTGGAGCCGAATATATGCCCAATAGGAGCCTGACTATGTTAGAATATTACCTAGTATAAATGTAGGGCGAAAGAATGTGTTGAGGCACTTCTCTTTAATTCCTGCTTTACTTACTGTGATATTGGTGTATAATACAATTTGTAATACAAAGGTATGGTGTTGTTCTTAATATAATACCTATAAAGCTCGTAAATGCATTTAAGGTGAAATTAAACGCGACTTTTCGTGCAGTGATACTTGACTGTAAAACTTAGACACACTTTTGGGTCTAAAATTGGGTCAATCATTTTAAAAAATTGGGTGCAATTATATGTTTTCATGAACAAGGTGTGCAATTTGTATTTAATGCATCTTGGGTGTTCTCATTTAACACATTGAAATTAAACAAGGAAAGGATTCCAAACTTATATATTATTTGATTTTGAATTATTTGAGGCAAACATTGTGGCTGATCAATAAAAGTTATTTGTTTTACATGTAATTGCTGTAAATTGGTGACTTTGCCACAATACAATTCAACTTATTAAGATAAACAACATAATAACATACTGAATTGTGATGTTTATGGATGATAATGTTCAACAAACAAAAAAATACAACATTCCATATGTTGTTTGTTGTTGTGTTTGGAAAATCAGGTATCAACCCAAACGTCAACCAACAAAACCTCTGTATTGGCCGAAACTGGATGGATATTGATTTATGATTTTCCAAACACAACAACTAGGAATAACATGGCGATTTACAGCCCCTAGATGCCCATGCCGCCAAAGAATAAACGGTCTGTAGGCAGCGTGTCGGTTGCTCTTGTTAAGATCCTGGTCCTCTCCAGCGGCTAGGATATCCTGTCTACAATAAAAAAAAGTACTGGTCACAATACTATATAAAATGTAAATGTACATAAAAAAGTTTTGCTGTATTCACATTATCATGACTGGCCCACATTTTTAAAGCCCGGGCATTGTAGCAGCGAATTAATACTTGCCTGTACCTACGAACCATCAATAAAACCAAAGGATCAAGCACTATGAAGTCAAAATCCTGAAATGATAGCACCTTTGGTAGATTTGAATTGCATCTAAGTACATACTTATCTTATTTTTTTATGAATTTCATAATATGAAGAAAAAAAATACCGGTTGTGAGGAGATGCAGTTCACAGGAGTTTGTCTGCAGCACTTTCTCTCCTCTTCTGTTGGCATCTCACGACAATGACCGCAAACATACCAGTATGGAGAGTCGCTGTCTGGCAGTGGGTGGTAGCCACCACGACCCCGCTCTTCCTGTGACGTGTGGTGGACAACGTCAAGAATTAGTGATGGGTCTCTCTCACAGACCTGCATCACCAATTCCCTCAGTCCCTCCGCCGACATCTGCTCGACTTGAGACTGGAAATAAGTGATCTCATTTGTAAACTTAAGTCATTAAGTATTACCCCACTGAAATATACACATGTTATATACATGTAAGAATATGTAAGAATATATACCTTTAGCTGGGATAACCTCTCGTCCCTCCGCTGCCGGATGAGGTCATGCCTAGTGGACCTCTACCCCTACTCCTTCCACGGGATTGACTCCCCCTTGCCCTGCCTCTAGATCTTCCCCTGCCTCTGGATCTTCCTCTGCTGTTCCCCTTGCCCGGGACTTGTTGTGGACGCCTCAGCTAGTGGCGATCTTGATCTCGTACTGCTAGAGTAGACAGATATCTACCGAAAATGATAAATACGTATACATGTATATGTGAAGTCAAAGTTGAAAAAAAATGTATGCATGAAAAACATAACATATGCATGGTAAGTACAGTGTCTATTTTTGTGATTTATGAAAATATCAAAATGTTGTGCTTTTCTAACGCAGTCAAATCATTTGAAATTCTCGCATAATATAATAATTGTCCTGCAGTAAATTATTAGATTCAACGTTATACAGTACACGCAAGTTCTATACACGTACAGGTATTATGTAGTCATAACGTTATATTGGTAATTTAATGAACATTCTTATAATTATGTAAACCATTAAAGAAATAACAAGATGAAAAGGCCAACAAAAAAGAGGTAAAATCGACGTTTTTATTTGTTTCACGAAAAACCCCTTGGGAACCCCTTTCCGATATATTTTGCTCAAATCATAGAAAGCCCACGTTTTGACTGTGTGTTCGTCTAAAAACTACACAAGATCAATTTTATAGTATAGGGTGTATCTTTATTTTAAAAAATCATTTAAAATAGTATAACAAACAGATGAGAAATGTTTTACAACTGTCATGTGCTATTACCTCGTCGTCCATTGTGTTGCAATCCGGGACTTCACAATAGCGCTCGGCAATCATCGGAAAAGCTCACGATGCATAAATAATGAGATCGATGGATAGTCTGAACGGCAAGTTTACGGACAAAATATGTATTTAGAGTGTGAATTGAACACATTTTGAATTGTTTTTCATGTTTTTATCCACGCTTATGGGTTTTACTTGCAGTTTAACTCTTAAAAAAACACCACAACCGTAGACACTATCACTTTAAATACACACATACATAGGACTACATGTCAACAGCAATTTGAGCATTCTGTTTAAGGTCTAATTTGCATGAATGGGTAAAACGAAAAACACTTAAACTATTATTTGAAAGTTTTACATGCACATTCTAAACAAACATACCATGTCCATATATAAATTCCTCATTTAGAGAAATCAGATGAAGTGATGTCACATGCAATTCAGTTATATTTGTATATTATAAGATTTCAGACAGTGTTATGTTCTGAGTGATATAAAAAGCTAGTAATGATAATTAATGTGCATGAACAGTTTATATCAATTGGATGAATATAATCTGTAAAAAAAAATTAAATAAATAAACTGTCATAGAAGAATTTTCACCACAGAAGAAACATGTTATTGATCAGCTGTTAATGAACGGGTCAACTAATTTTCAGAAAATCAAATCAGCTGTATATAATCCTTTAGCCTGTACTGTACTGATTTTCAGGAAACCAGATCAGCTGTTTTCACAGTCTCACTTTGTTTACATACAAAAAACTGCATGTAGTCAGACTGAGTGTAGTGTAAAGCTATAGTATTATCTGTACATATTCTATAAACTGATTCGATCGAGTCGATTGAACATTCTTAAGAAAATGAGTGACAATTTAAGGGACCGACAATAAACTTCTACATGTACATTGTACAGTATAGATGTAAACAATGCAGTCTCTTCTGAAACAACACAATAAGTTGATCAGAAATTCATCCACTGTATAAAAACACAGTAAAATAGTTACTTAGTCATCTGGTCTCTTACAAATACACTGTATATCTATTCTACATACCTGATAAATCATCAAAAGATCGTTACCATCGGGAACACCAGCTACACGTGTTTACATCAATTACGGCGTCTGAAGAGCGCTTTCGGGACGCAGATTCACACCCATACGACAGATGTGATATAGAAATTCTTCGTACATTCTCGTTGTTGTAAATTTATATAAACACATATGTGTAATTCATTGTTATAGGTTTTCCCATGAAGTATTAAATCAACCGTATATTTTGCCAAAACTACTGTTTTCAGTGTGTTTTCCATATATGGAAATACAGATGCGGGGCATGTATTATAACGTCATACATGTATCTCATTATCCCTTCATTAGCATATCAGAGCGACGTGTAGCCTTATCAGCACTGCGTATGATAAATTAGGAACATTGTTAAGGAGGACAAAACCACAATTTGCAACAAACATATGTATACCACAATGCTTCCTTAAGAAATCTATTTTTTTATGTTTTAATACATAGAAATATATTTATCCATTTTATTCGGAAACTGTTTTGTAGGTGGTAGAAGGGGAAATGTTGGTCTCAGGGAAGTACTGCAGTTTGCTACTCTCTCTCTCTCTCTCTCTCTCTCTCTCTCTCTCTCTCTC